>NC_041357.1:7823701-8191201 GCF_900634415.1 Cottoperca gobio
TTGTCACGGCTCCAGCGGTGCACAGTTCATCCCTTGTGTCTGGCCGCGACGCGCGGCCACCCGGCAGGGTACCTACATGTTGGCCGGCATCTTGTGCTTCGTCAGCCGTGGCCCCCCTGGCCGGCGTGTTGCTATGATGGTCGGTGACACATGTCGGTGGTGAAACATCTGGCTCTTCTCTTCAAGAAGCAGCCGTGCTGAGGCCACTTCAGGCTCCTGAACAATCATGGTAGAAATGAAGACTACAGATTAGATATTTTTGTTTTAAATGTATTTCTTAACATATTATTATCAGATTATTTTTGAGATGTTTGCCACAGATCTACACATTTAAATATATACAGTATATACAAGCCTCAATTTCAGATTCAGATGTCAGATTAGAATGTATTTTCAAACTCGAAACAAAAAGGGCAAACTGTTTACAAAAGATGAGATTTTATTAAGTAAATATTACTTATAGGTTTTTCAATTTCTAATTAAGAGATGGAATTTTAAGATGAATTGAATAACAGCTATATTCTTCCTTGTAATCTGGTTGGAGACTCCCCCTTCTCATCGCTCACAGATGAGTCGGCTGTGATATCCTCTGGCAGAACTTTGACAGCACTGGGACAGCGTCAAAATCAATTTTAAATACTTCTATGTACATTCATTGCATATGTTTTATTTTACATTTTGTACTGACTTGTATTAGCGCAAATCTTGTTGTGAATAAGGGCTGTGCTACTGTGGAACGATTATGTCCTTAAATACCTGTTTGCATCCGGCTTCCTCTCCTCGTGTTGTGGCAGACAGTACAGTGACCACCCCCCCACCGCCTGTGACTGAATAGTCAAATTGACTCAGAGAGCAGACTGTAATCATGTGGACATCGGACATCATGTAACGTTGCACTTAACCTCTTTTGCACTAATTGCTTCACCGTGTGTAGACTGGTATTTTATACACCTGGTAAGAATGTTTTTATTTATTTTTACCTGATAACCCAAAGAAGTTGAATGAAGCCATTACTAAGAAAAGTGAGACTTTATGTGACAAATAAGTGAAGTCACTGCACATGCACACTTCAAAACACCAGCAACGGTTGTTTAGTTTTGATATGTGAGAAAATTACATTTTTATTTTACAGGCTTTGATTTCATGGTCCTATAGTAATGTTTTGCAAAAAGCTCATATTTACCTTTGATTATGTAATAACTCGGCCATTTAGGGTATTGAGTGCCCCCTAGTGTCTGTTTTAATAAAGTCAAAGTGCTATTTTAAATATTGTTTCTGAAAAGGATTTGGAGCAAATGTCCTCCTTCGCTCCTTTTTAGCTATGCAACGTTGTTTTTCTCAATGTCTCAGTGAAGCCTGTTGAACAGGTGCAACTTGTATGTTATGCAGTGTTCATTTTATGTGCACAATGTGGGGGATCAAATTTGCCAGAAATGACAATATTACATGTGTCCAGTGTCCACAGTGTATGTTGACTCGGTCAATAAGAAGAGTGTCTGCTTAGTCGGAGAACAAGAGCGTTTGTAGTGGATGATTTAAATAACTCGTGCAACATTTTGGACTGCGGGCAAAATGGTGCATGGCACTGTTTTTATTTTTATTTTTATACTTCTCAGTCTGAAGGCGTCGTACCTGCACTGTGTAAACTGTGGGTTCTTTCCGAGTGTATGAAAGAGATTAAGTGTGATGATTTGTCAAATGCAAAATGAAGAGGGGTGTTGGGGTTGATTTCTAAGAGATTATATTCAGCTATTATACATTTGTACCTGCTATCTTGTTGGCTCTTAAGACTCTGGGTGAGCGATTGGAGCCACTTTGCAGTTAAATCTTTCTTTGTTTTATAATGTTCCTTCCCAGCCTGTTCCCTGCTGTTTAAACGCCTGCCTTCTGCTGCCTTACTTCGTTGTACTTTGACTTTTCATATTCCAGCAGTAACCTGTATCAGCTAGTAATCACTTTCCTTTAGCTTTAGCTCTGTTTGGTACTAACTGCCCGTTGTCCTTTTTCTGTCTCTTAGTCTCACTGTTCTTTTTTGTGTCTTACTTTTTTAGCTGCATATTAAAATGTACAGTTCTGTTATTTAAAGAATGTTTTGTCCACTAGTGTTACTTCTTGTTTTTGTAATGTCAATTTGAGTTTGTTTCCCCCAAGATATACAATGTTCTTGGTCTGTAACGTATGTTATAGTGCTTATCTTTCTGATTTAATATAAACAATAAAACTCTATACTGTGTATTAAAGGTTCTGTTGTTGTTCCTGCCTGTAGATGGCAGCAGTGTGGTGCAGGCCAGGTGTAGGCGCACATCCCGGTGTTTGGAAGAAATACAAGAATACTTTCTTTAGGGTGCCTTCTACCCTTTCTTTATATGCTGACACATCATTTCAAAACAAACACGGCTTCTTCTCTATTTTCTTTTTGGGGAGAAGCTCTGACATTCTTACAGTCTGTTTGTCAGTTTGGTTTCATCGATCGGACGGCAATATCTTTGTTTTTGCAAACAGACCATTAGTTTGGGAAGAGGCCGTGAGCCACATGTGATTTTCCATCGAATTAAGTTGCAACACATGAAATAATCTTGCTGCGTCCCGCTCATCAGGGGCCACCAGAGTCCTTTCAGGTGAAATTGATGGCAGTAATATTCTGTGTTTATTTGCCACGATCCAAATTGCAGTCAGATGGTAACACTTAGATGGTTTATACCTCCCAACCAGCCCGCAGAATTCTCCCCTATTTTCTTCTTTGTGTTTCCCTGAAACGTATAGGCTGCAGTGAGGGGACACTAAGAAAGACTAAAGGTAGCGTGATTTGAATAGATAGTGAATTCATTTCTTTAACTTAGATTTTAGCTAAATTTAAGAACATAGTTTTACACACACAAGGTGGATTTTGTCCCCCATCACTTAAATTGGAATTGTGTTAAAGGATCTCTTTACATCCAGTATGCAAAAACAATCACAGCAACCAAAATCTGTTCCAATATAAATATGGGCGTGTGAAGAGAAAAGTGTTCACTTATCCGTTAACTAGGTTCGGTAATGTTTTACTAAGAAATGGTTAATTTTAATCAAACCAGTGGTTCCCAGTTGGGATTTCTAAATCTGACATTTGGTGCCCAGCGGGTGGGAATTGCAGTCTCTGCGTTCACACACACCAACAATAGGCTATATAGGAGTGTGTGATGACAGTAAAGTATGGCAGATGGACTGTGTGTCTGCGCCTGGAACTCAGCCAAACTTCAAACACGGAAAGCAACAACACACAGAGTTGAACAGATAATCACAGCCGTGTGTGTGTGTGTGTGTGTGTGTGTGTGTGTGTGTGTGTGTGTGTGTCCCCGTCCAGCTGGTGGGAACCTGAAGAAGAACTGAGCTGCTGGCTGAAAGTTATTACTGAGGTCTGTTAAGCCACTGGCAGGCTGACGGTGTAGGAGCAAACTGCTTCTCTTTGTATCTGAGTGATATATATTAACTTACTTGCTTTTTCCGGCGCTTTTAGCTGAATCTCACAGTCTTCCTCAGTGAACGGTCTTTGCTCTGCAGTCATGAAGAAAACTCCTCAAATTTGATGGGCTACTTGCTCAGCACCAAACAGCAAACACACAAAGATAGCAAATAGCTGGTGGAGAACATGGATCATCTAGCAGCAAAAGAGACACACATGCAGGTGGTGGCCTAGTGGTCAGGCTTCCAAACAGAACACCAGATGGTTGTGATTCAATACATGGGCTGCCACCATCATGCCATAATTATTATTGGTTAGCTAATCAGTGTATTTGTTTTGACATTTGCCAAAACAATGTCGGACTCCGTAGTTTTCTCTGGTCCTCTGCCAAATCTTTTGAATGATGACATGTTTAGCCGCATGTCATCATTCCGTCGCTGGCTCTCACGGTGGTGTCCAGATAATGATGTGGGCTTCGTAGACAATTGGCGGACTTTCTGGGGAAAACCTGGTCTTATTAGGAGTGACGGCATCCATCCTACTTTGGCTGGAGCAGATCTCATATCCAATAATATTACACAGTCTATTAGTGGACCTAATCCATGACAACCCAGAGTTGAGACCAGGACAAAGAGTTGCAGTCTTACACACTTCTCTGTGCTTCATTCCGGGCAGTCACCCACTCAAATCCCCATAGTGACTGTGTCTGCCCCACGACCACTGAAATTAATCAAGTCTATGGTTAACAGAAGAGGAGTTATACATGAAAACATAATTAAAATAAACACCACCACTGCAAAAGTGCAACTAAATCGAAAAATTAAATGTGGGCTCTTAAACATCAGATCTTTATCAACGAAAGCTGGATTGGTAAATGATTTAATATCAGATAATAAGATTGATTTATTTTGTCTCACTGAAACCTGGCTGAGACATGAAGAATATGTCAGTCTAAATGAATCCTACTCCACCTGGTCATATTAATACTCACATTCCTCGAGGTACTGGCCGAGGAGGTGGAGTTGCGGCCATATTTGACTCAAACCTCTTGATCAATCCTAAGCCTAAACTAAACTATAACTCTTTTGAAAGCCTTGTTCTTATGCTCTCAAACCCAACATGGAAAACAATAAAGCCAGTTTTATTTGTTACTGTGTACCGCCCTCCTGGTCCGTATTCTGAATTTCTATCTGAATTCTCAGAATTTGTATCAAGTTTAGTCCTTAAAACAGATAAAGTAATTATTGTAGGTGACTTTAATATTCATGTGGATGTTGATAGTGACAGCCTTAATAATGCATTTATCTCAATATTAGATTCAATTGGGTTCAGTCAGAATGTACATGAACCAACTCACTGTTTAAACCACACTCTGGACCTTGTTCTGAGATATGGTGTTGAAATTGAAAGTTTATCAGTGTATCCACATAATCCTCTTTTATCATTTTTATCTTTTATTTTTTAATAACTTTTGAAGTCCTGTTACTGGACTACAAGCCAGTAGGCAAAATATCCTACGCTCGATGTCTATCTGAAAGTGCTGTGACTAAATTTAAGGAAGTGATTCCATCAGCACTTGATTCAATACCAGGACTCAATATCAATATAACGGAGGACTCCAATGCTAACTTTAGTCCCTCCCAAATTAATCATCTTGTTGATAGCGCTGCAGCCGCACTGCGAATAACACTCGACTCTGTCGCTCCTCTAAAAAAGAAGATCATAAAACAGAAAAAGAAAGCTCCATGGCTTAATTTACAAATCCGCAAACTAAAACAAAAGTCGAGAAATCTTGAAAGTAAATGCCGTTCCACTAAATTGGAAGAATCTCGTTTAGTCTGGTTAGATCATCTTAAAACGTATAAGAAGGCTCTCCGTAATGCCAGAGCAGCTTATTACTCTTCCTTAATAGAAGAAAATAAGAACAACCCCAGGTTTCTTTTCAGCACTGTAGCCAGGCTGACAGAGAGCCACAGCTCTACAGAGCCTTCTGTTCCTATATCTCTCAGTAGTGACGACTTCATGAGCTTCTTTAACGGATAAAATTATAATTATTAGAGACAAAATTAATCTCCTCCTGACCTCAATTGGTAATGACTTAAGCTTCAACCTCCATCTGTAACTCCTGAAATATATCTAGACGGTTTTACTCCAATCAACCTTAACCAACTAACTTCAACAATCTCATCGTCTAAGCCATCAACCTGTCTTTTAGACCCGATTCCAACTAAACTGTTTAAAGAAGTTTTACCCTTAATTAACACCTTGTTATTAAATATGAGCATACTGTCTCTATTATCTGGCTAGGTACCACAATCCTTTAAAGTAGCTGTGATAAAACCACTTCTTAAAAAGCCTAGTCTTGATCCAGAGGTTTTAGCAAACTATAGACCAATATTTAACCTTCCCTTTCTCGCTAAGATCCTTGAGAAAGCAGTTGCAAAACAGTTGTGTGATTTTTTACATAATAATAGTTTGAGGTTTTTCAATCTGGATTTAGAGTTCATCATAGCACAGAGACGGCACTGGTGAAAGTTACCAATGACCTTCTATTGGCATCAGACAAAGGACTTGTCTCTGTTCTTGTCTTGTTAGACCTCAGTGCTGCTTTCGACACTGTTGATCATGACATTCTACTACAGAGACTGGAACATTGTGTTGGCATAAAAGGAACCGCACTAAGCTGGTTCAAGTCTACTACTGTACTTGTTAACGATAAATCCTCCATGACAGCCAAAGTCAGTCTTGGAGTTCCGCAGGGTTCTGTACTTGGACCGATTCTATTCACCTTATATATGCTTCCTTTGGGCAATATTATAAGTAACCACTCTATAAACTTTCATTGTTATGCGGATGATACCCAATTATATCTATCAATTAAACCAGATGAAACCAATCAATTGGCTAAACTTCAAGCATGCCTTAAGGACATACAAACTTGGATGTCTAGCAACTTTTTGATGTTAAACACAGACAAAACTGAAGTTATTATACTTGGCCCTAAACACCTCCGAAACGCATTTTCTAATGGCATAGAAGCTCTGGATGGCATTAATTTGGCCTCCAGCACCACTGTAAGGAATCTTGGTGTCATCTTTGATCAAGATCTGTCGTTTAACTCCCACATAAAACAAATCTCAAGGACTGCCTTCTTTCATCTACGTAACATTGCAAAAATAAGACACATCCTGTCTCAAAATGATGCAGAAAAACTAGTCCATGCATTTGTTACTTCAAGGCTGGATTACTGCAACTCATTGTTATCAGGTTGTCCCAAAAAGTTCGCTTAAGACTCTTCAGTTGATCCAAAATGCAGCGGCACGTGTATTGACAAGAACAAGGAAACGGGATCATATTACTCCTGTATTAGCTGCTCTGCACTGGCTCCCGGTAAAATACAGAATAGAATTCAAAATCCTTCTCCTGATTTACAAATCAATTAATGGTCAGGCTCCAGCATATCTTAAAGATCTCATAGTACCTTATAAACCAACTAGAGCATTACGCTCCCAGACTGCAGGGTTACTTGTGGTTCCTAGAGTCTCTAAGAGTACAATGGGAGCCAGAGCCTTCAGCTATCAAGCTCCTCTCCAGTGGAACCAGCTTCCAGTTTGTGTTCGGGAGGCAGACACACTCTCCACATTTAAGAGCAGGCTAAAGACTTTCCTTTTTGATAAAGCTTATAGTTAGGGCTGGCTCAGGTTTGCCCTGGATCAGCCCCTAGTTATGCTGCTATAGGCTTAGACTGCCGGGGGACACCTCCCTGCTCTCTTCCTTCTCTTCCTCTCTCCTCCCCTCCCTCTCTTCTTCTCCCTCTCTATCTGTATGCATTTATGTAAATGTATGTTACTAACTCATCATCTGGGGCATCATCTTCGGAGTTTCTGTGTCTCATGTGGCAGGTTGCCACTGATAAAGTTTACGTCAGGATCAGGAATCGTGGCTGCGCCTGCTGCGCCTGCTGCGCCTGCTGCGCCTGCTGCGCCTGCTGCGCCTGCTGCGCCTGCTGCGCCTGCTGCGCCTGCTGCGCCTGCTGCCCTGGTCCTGCTGGATACCGGGAAGCCTTTTTGACATTTTCCTGGATTCATCCGTACATAATTTCTGTCAAATGTTGTATTTGTACTATGTTGTTTATCCTGTACACACGACATCTATTGCATGTCTGTCCGTCCTGGAAGAGGGATCCCTCCTCAGTTGCTCTCCCTGAGGTTTCTAACATTTTTCCCCCCTTTAATTATGGGGTTTCTTTTAGGAAGTTTTTCCTTGTGCAATGCGAGGGTCTAAGGACAGAGGGTGTTGTAACCTGTAAAGTCTGTAAAGCACACTGAGACAAATGTATAATTTGTGATATTGGGCTATACAAATAAATTTGATTTGATTTGATTTGTTGACATAGCAAGAATTGAGCATTTTCAATTGCTGGAAATTCAAAAAAGGTCCAAATGACACAAAAGGGTTTTTAAGTCGGTGGAAAAGTCTGTTTGTCGATAAAAGCAACATGTGAAGTGCAATGGAAACAGAAGTGGTGAATAAATCATGACGTCTGAAGTGTGTGATTTAAGCCTATGTTCCTGGCGCGAGTGTGCACAAGCCAAAAGTGACGTTATCACGTATTGTGCGTAAAGAGTGAAGGCTACACAAGTTGTCGCAGCATTTGGAGGTGCACCTCAGATTTCGTAACGAGCCGTGCGCGTGCAAGGCTTGTGAGACATGACTGCCACATATAGTCTACTGATACAAACAAAAAATATTGATAATCTCCTAAAGTTTCTAAAGCATTTTCAAAGAATCTACATTTGAGTAACAGTTTGTGCGAGCCAAATCAAACTGCTTATAGGATATTCAACTTTCAACCTTCACTTCATGATAATACTTTTGTTGCTCCAAATGTTTGAATTGTATAAAGGCGATAAAGTATATCCCTGAATATTTGATATGGGATTCATCCTTGGCCTTGATGAGTTGTAATGTAATGTAATGTTTTGTTTGTACTCTGCTATTTTGGAGAATATTGCTACCAACATCGCTCAGTGCTGAAAAGCCTTTGTGCGTGGTCGTAGCTTGCATGGCATCTGTGAAGGGCAGCCCCACAATCGTCAGTCAACACGTGGAAAGAAGAGTTATTCGTGGTGGGTGAATGACCAATAACCCATTCTTAATTTAAAGACCCAATGTGTTTGAGATTGTTACAAAGATGCCACCCTCTGGAGACAGCATTGCACTCCACTTTCCTAATATTCAAACATAATTTCCAACTGTATACTACACACAAGGAATAATAATCATGTGTTCAGTATTGCCTTGTCGGCATATTGTTTTTCCTTTTTTTTTTTTTTTTTACTTGCAGTAAAATGTCTTCGTTATTTTACTGCTTGTAATAAGAAGCATCCTTGACTTTCACTGCCCTGAGTGTGTGTTTACCACATGTTTTGCTGATGTTTATGTGGCTGAGCGAGCTGCTCTCTGTGCTGTGCTAGTACCACCCAGATCCCTCAGAGAAAATCTATAAACTGTGACTGAAAATGTCTCCAGATTGGAATTCTGCAGGTGTTTGTAATATTGATAAAAGAAGAGATAGAAATGTGTTTTGAACACTTTCTCCCGTTTCTATTTAAAGGCTGGACAGATTTCAAAAAGTGCTGGCGTGGAATGAAAGTCAGGGAGCGGTTTGCACTTTTTGAAGAATTAAGAATGCAGTGCAGAATAAAAGACTCACAACAGAGCTTGTCTTTGCTATTTGAGACACAAAACAGTGAGGTCAAAATGTAACATCAGCTGTAGAGGTATCTTGTTATCAACTGAAGAGTTAGTCAAGTAACTTTGCATTGTTGGTAACACAACATGAAAAGTCAGTAGATTCAAAGAGGAACATGAGCGTATCATAACACACCAACAGTTGAACCACAGTGTTGGATTTACTGATTTACTTTGTATCAACTACAAAAACCTCCTCAGTTACCATACTGTTGTGATCTGTATTATTAGCATGTTGAGTCTCAGTTGGCAGCGTGTCACACCACTGAAATAGTTTTAATCCCACACAACAGGAGCAGGATCAGAGCTGAACAGGCTCAAATAAAAGGAGCGGCAGCATCTGATCTGCGGTCAGCTTTGTGAATGGGGGCTTGGATGTGGTCGTTGCTGGATTTAGCTTTTGTTTACATGCTTACAGTATATGTTATTCTCAGCCACCACATTTCTGCTCAGAGGGAACATCTGTCGGCAATAAGTGAGACTTTGTTTACTGCGTGTTTGTGATTTTCTTTTAGTAAACGTGAAGTTATTTTTACACGCTCACTGCGGATTCCCTCCTGCAGCTGTGTTTGGGGCTCTATATATGTTTGCATTGAGATGTTGATTAGTGTTTCTTACACTACCGTGCCACTGACATAAACACGTGTCCATTGCCTTTGTGCAACCCCTGCCTGGGGGTTAATTTTGTTTATCTGTGTGTGCGTGATTTATTGTAGTTGCATCCAGTGTGCTGGACAGGAAGCGGACTGCACTGAAGCTTGAGGTTCGCTGGACTTCACATGCAAAGAGACACTGAGATAGCATCAGCCTGGACAGAGCCAGCAGATGTTTCCTATCCAGACGCCTTGCTTAGACCAAGTCATACGGCTTACAGGTCTGTGGGAATTTACAGAGGAAAGACACACTGTTTACTGAGTGGAGGTATCCTCAAATGTCACTCAGCTTAAACATTTGACACGCAGTCCTCATAGAGAATGTACATTGGGAATAAAATACACTGCCAAATGTAATCCACTCCAGTTTAATTAAGATTAAGTCAGAATCCTGACTTTAAAATCAGAACTCCAAGACATAAAAAAAAAAATCCAACTTTAATCTCAGAATTCTGATTTTTAACTAAGGACTCAAATACATGTTTCCCATGAGACCCTAATCCTCTTTCGTACATATTAATTCAATGCAAAATCAATAACATCTTTTAAATCATCTGTTTTAAGTATTCTATTAATGTTAGCCCAACATTTTATTTTTCCAGTTCCACAATTATTTTTTGGGTTCTATTGGTTTATTTAACTGTTTTTTGTTATTGTCATTTGGTTATTTTATTGTGTTTTAATCTCTCTGTACTTTAACCTGCTGGATTTTATGTAATTGTGGTGCTGATTGAAATATCATTATTATATTCTATTGTCATAATTCAACCCTAACCCAGTATCATGCTCTCAATCATGTGGTCACAGAAGTCAATATGATTTGTTTTCACACATAACTATCCTTACAAATATGTAATCAGTGATACATCCATCATATATAACACTGAGAAGTTTAGCCCCTTTATTTGTGTTCTCTATACTTCACATTTCAAGCAGTCAGTCTATATAACCTGCAGACCATAACATCCCTTCCCACCAGCAGACTGTTGCTGATTGTTATTTTGTGGGGTGGATGGTTTCACCTCAGACCACCACACCAACCACTTTGAGGTTTTATACACTGCATCCAGTTTCGACATCAGGTTTTCACGATGCCAAATGTGCTCTCTAAAAGTGCGAAAATGCCCCATTTACACACGCTTATTTGACCGTCAAAATGTTCTTTAGATTGCAGTGAAAATACCAAAGAACATAAACTAAACCATGCCATTTTTCATGTATTGCAAAATGTTGTATCCCAATTGCTCAGCCCAGCTTCTAACATTGCACAAACTGGTGTTGACATCCTTTTGCACAAAGTGTACTGATTTATTTGTCCCGCCAGTTAAAGCAGCATGATTGTTTTGTTTCTGTACATAAACTCTTGCTGCAGATGTTCGGCCTGTTTTACAGTATTCAAACAGTCCAGTAAATATAGTGGATGGTATTTACTGGAGGCTTTAAGTGGCTTTTTGTGTCTGTTATTTTCTCCCATGGGAAAGCGGTTGGTGAAAAGACCATGGTGGTTGCATGTAATGAATAGCTCTTATGATGAGTTTGCTTCATGACTCAACTGCCTGACTGCACACTCTGGAGAGCCATGTTGTTTTTGAGGATTTCTGACCTGAGTGTTTAACTCTGTCATTCTCTCATACCTTCCTGCCAGCTGTAAATCAAAGTTTGTTGTTCTCGATGTTGCACCTCCTTTATTTTTTTTAACTTAATGAACCCAGTACATCAAACCTTCAAAATCTCTGCGAGGGCCTGCTTTCTACGTGATTCTGCTACAGCCCCTAAGCCCGGCCACATCTAAAACATGTCATATCACATCCATGTATACAGCAATGTGTTGCCCAGGTGATGGACGACGGTTGAGATGAAAGCAGGAAGTGCCTGCAGGCTCTCAAATCAAAGGCCTGTCATGTCATCCAGCGGGCACATACTGGATGCCTCCACTTCTACTACAACCCATGGGATGGTGCCATGCTGTTGCATATTTTGAAGACAATCAGTGAATGCTCTACTTCAGGGGTGCACCACCAGCCCCCCCAACCCGTCCGTCTCAGCATTTTTAATACAGGTAGATCACTTGGACCTGGTCATTTTCAAAGTAGCTCACAAGCCATAAAAGTGTGGAACACCCCTGCTCTACTTCATACTTTTTTCCTCTTTTATCTTTTTTTGGCTGGACCGTATGTCGGAAATTCAATTAAATGAATTTAATTAAAATTAAAGTCTCAGTAATAATTCGCTGTTGATGCATCCACATGCTCGTGTTTACTAAATTCACAAATATGCTGCTCCAATGCTTGAAGACACTAGTGCAGATTTTAATCACCTGTGTGTGTTGCCCAGACCTGCATGTTGTCTTGTTACAGACACAGTTTTAGCCTGCTGGGCAAACATGCAATGAGTAAAATGATATTGTCTAGTACAGATTCAGACATAACAGTTATATCTGTACTGACTTAACTTGACTTAAATGTATAATAATAACATTTCCACATTAAAATGTCTCAAAACGACATGTTTCCGACAATTTTCAAGCTTTCTGTCAGAAGATGTCAAATTACTTTTTATCCAGTTGTAAACCACAATTGTACGTATAAGTTTAGGATCTTGGTTGTTTGGAAATATTTTAAACAGATGAAGGATTTGGACATATAGATCTTAAGTCATCACAGAAACAAGCTGAGAAATGTTAGCTCCATCCATACAGCATCGGAGAAACACAGATGTTTTAATGTGAAACTACTTTCTTCAGTTTTAATCGTTTTTTTAATAATAAATAAAACCTCCTGAACGGTGAACAATGAAGGAATCCTTACGGGGAAAAGCCGACTGCAATGACGACAATGGACACAATCAAACTGAGTCTTTCGTTATTGTTTTGATTGAGAGACCCCTAATGGCAAAACATTACATATTGTGCGTTCAAATGAGAAATGTTGAGGACTGCTTGTGGTTCAGAGTAAGGTGTATGAACCAGGTAACCTGTGGTTAGCATGCTCTCTGCATGCCTGTGTTTGAAATATTTATGACCATCAAAAGGATGGTTTAGTTTAAAAAGAAACACCCCTCTTTCATTACAAACACCAACAGTGAGTCTTTCTCTACATACTGTAACTACCTAGCTGACCTCTGCTCTTAACGAGCTCGTTAGTGTAAATGAGTGGCAGCTGGTGGAGAATGAACAGTAGTCTGAATCTTCCAGTTCAACATGTAAACAGATCCTATCATTATTACATTAAAGGCTCGGAAAAAGGACCAGCAAGAGAACAGCAGGATTTAAAATTGTATTTTATATGTTTGATTTGTTGTTCATTGTTTTTGCACTGATCAATTTTAAGCATTACTAATGTAATATCTTGCTAAATGTGAGCTAAACTTGTACCGTTAGCTGCTAGCTGCCGGCTCAACCGTCTCCATGTTGAGAGCCGTGTGGAGGCCATCCCTCAGTCATAGATATGCTCTGTTTTCCGTATTGAGAACCTTTACATTTGGGATATATGTTTAAAATGAACTTATATTGCTCAAAAAATGTCAGATGTCCAAAGTTTTGACCTCGTAACTGTAACAGTGTAAACTGTAACTGTTTTGATCTGCCAGTTAACACACTTTTAAAATCCTCCAGGTACATTAAAATATCTAAAGTTGTATTTAAATTGTAGGTTTTCACCAGACAGCAATAAGCTATAAAGTAACTTTAACTTCCTGGCTGCAGCTGTATTCAGGCTGCATGTAATGTATATGATTTTTCACACCCCCACCGGCAGTCTTTCATCAGTGCTGGTGTGTGAAACCCAGTCCATCCATCAAGTTTCACCAGTCATACTGGCAGGCTGCCAAGCTCTATAAAGACCTGAAAGAGAGGGGGCCATGGGGGATGTGTAAATGCTCAGATTAACAAAGAAAATAGCTGGAGCATCCTTGGCGGAGTAATGCACTCTCAAAATGACATTTTACTCTTTGCATGTTTGCCCAGCAGGCTAAAACTGTGCCTGTAACAAGATAACATGCAGGTCTGCCCCACTAATGTCTTTGAGGGTTAGTAAAGTGCCTCTTCAACTCAGAAGCCTCTTATTGCAGAGCAGTACACTGTAGGCTGCCAAATGCATATATGCACACAGAGAGAGAGACAGAGAGAGAGAGAGAGAGAGAGAGAGAGAGAGAGAGAGAGAGAGAGAGAGTACGTGCATGAATGTGATGATTACTGTAAACACTTGGCTATCGGTTTCTCAGTAACCACACAGAGGACTAAACAGTGAAGTGTGCTCAGTGAAGATGGAGCTATAGGGAGGGCAGAGGAAGATGTCTCTACAAGCGAGACCTGGGAGGACTTAACTAATCATTATATATATATATATATATATATATATATATATATATATACAGTATATATGTATATACATACATTTATATACACAGAAACATTTCTATAAAACTTATGACATGAAGGTCAATATACAGCAGTGTTGTTACAGTTACAATCCTTAAGATACCTCCTACTCTTTAGCGTCAAATCAAAATCAAATCAAATTTATTTGTATAGCCCAATATCACAAATTATACATTTGTCTCAGTGTGCTTTACAGACTGTACAGGTTACGACATCTTCTGTCCTTAGACCCTCGCATCGCACAAGGAAAAACTTCCTAAAAGAAACCCCAAAATTAAAGGGGAAAAAATGGAAGAAACCTCAGGGAGAGCAACTGAGGAGGGATCCCTCTCCCAGGACGGACAGACGTGCAATAGATGTCGTGTGTACAGGATAAACAACATAGTACAAATACAACATTTGACAGAAATTATGTTGTGTTGGAAAAAAAAAAGAAATAGAAAGTATGGATGAATCCAGGAAAATGTCAATAAGGCTTCCCGGTGTCCAGCAGGACCAGGTCAGCAGGCGCTGTCACGATTCATGATCCTGACGTAAACTTTATCAGTGGCAACCTGCCACATGAAAGACAGACACTCCGGGGATGATACCCCGGATGGTGAGTTAGTAACATACATTTACATAAATGCATACAGATAGAGAGGGAGAAGAAGAGAGAAGGAGGGGAGGAGAGAGGAAGAGAAGGAAGAGAGCAGGGAGGTGTCCCCCTGGCAGTCTAAGCCTATAGCAGCATAACTAGGGGCTGATCCAGGGCAAACCTGAGCCAGCCCTAACTATAAGCTTTATCAAAAAGGAAAGTCTTTAGCCTACTCTTAAATGTGGAGAGTGTGTCTGCCTCCCGAACACAAACTGGAAGCTGGTTCCACTGGAGAGGAGCTTGATAGCTGAAGGCTCTGGCTCCCATTGTACTAAAGGGTAGGAAAAAGCTGAAGAACTCGGAGCTTGAATGTCGAATCAAAACAGCAATCTCCTGGTGCAATCGATATATTTATTTAACGTAATAAGTCAAACAAAGAAAATATTCTCAGCTGAGGACACTTTTCACTTCGCCGTTTCCACAGACTGAACGCTCTAAAAACCCCAGTTAACTGTCTGACGGTCCCGCTCCAAGTGTGCCCAAACATTTGAAAATTCGCATCTAATACATGGAGTAGGCGTTGACCTTCTCCTCATTGGTCCCAGTTTGGCGCCTACACGCTCCTCCGTCAGCAGTCAGGAAGTGATGGTTTGTTGACCTGTTACTCTTAAAGGGGAAGTGCCCCTATTATGTTTGTAATACATTTAGTGCAGAAAATACATAATTGTGCAGAAAATACATAGTTGTGCAGAAAATACATAATAGTGCAGAAACATATTCGTAGTGTCGTAATACATATTGATTGAGGTAGGACAAATACATGTGATAGTCTTTCCAGTGTGGATTAATACAGATCAGGATTAATTTACCTGACAGTACTCTTAGAGACTCTAGGAACCACAAGTAACCCTGCAGTCTGGGAGCGTAATGCTCTAGTTGGTTTATAAGGTACTATGAGATCTTTAAGATATGCTGGAGCCTGACCATTAATTGATTTGTAAGTCAGGAGAAGGATTTTGAAGCCAGTGCAGAGCAGCTAATACAGGAGTAATATGATCCCGTTTCCTAGTTCTTGTCAATACGCGTGCCGCTGCATTTTGGATCAACTGAAGATGTCTTTATGAAAGGCATCGGGCTTTCAACTACTGTTGAAAATGTGACCCACACTTTACAACCTGAGTGACAAACATGCACTAACCATACTCTGCTGAGTGCTGCTGCCTGTCTGATGTAGATTGATGGTGCTGCAGGCTCATGTTGTCTGCAAGTCATCATTTGTTGGTTAGTAAATCATTCCTTCGGCATCTGTAATGAGCTTGAGATGACTGTACATCCTGTGTACTGGTGAGTGGTCTGATACAGCATAATATTTACCCTGGTTACAATACCCTGTGTTGTCAAAAACAAGCTAAGTAGCAATAGATACTGACAGCTGAGATCACAGTGAGACATATAAGGCTGCTGACATCCCTGCAGCTCTGTGTGGAGAAACTAATGTTGACCTGCTTCCTCTGTAATGTCTGCACATATAGTTAAAGGTTGTAATTGGAGCTCAGCTCAATCTAATTGTCTCCGCCTTTGTGACAGAGCAAGGTGGAGACAGTACTCTGAGTTCACAGAGAGGCCATGTGGTTGAGACGACCAATACAACTCAATTGCATTCTCAATTATGTTTAAAAGGAAGCGTATTTGGAGCAATGGGCAGCTGTTATGTTATGAGTGCCCAGGGAGCAGTGTCTTCTAATGGACATTGAAGACACATTATAGGGATTTTTTTAAATGTACCTGATGGATATATGTATACATATAAACCTTTTACTTGTATTGAATTTTTTAAGTTGAACTTCTAAAGCAGATCCTTTTCGCTTTCATGATATCTGTCGGAAACGTTGTGTCACTGCTGAGAGGCGTGTTCACTGCAAGAATGCAACGCTCAGGTGTGGAGAGAGAGAGAGAGAGAGAGAGAGAGAGAGAGAGAGAGAGAGAGAGGGAGAGAGAGAGAGAGACAGAGAGAGAGAGAGAGACGCTCACACAGCCAGTGACGGTGGACTAGTGGAGTACTGCCGGTGGCTCTCTGCGCTCTTTGCCGGGGTTTCTTGCCACACATTGGACCTGTTTGGACTGAAAGGACGGTCATAAAAAAGAAGAAGAAGAACAGAGAGCTACCTGCTGAGACAGGATCCATGCAGGACTGGGCACAATTGAGATCACCTGCTGGAGGAGATATGGCGACACACACTTCAAAGACAAAATAGATCTATGTGGAATAATGTGTAGCACCCACAGCTAGTGAAGAAACAGAAACTTCGTGTCAGAGAAAACTTTGTTTTGACAAAACGCATCTGATGTCTTTTATTTTGGGAACTGAGTAACATCTGCTTGGATGAACGGGGTCTGCAGCTGAGCGAGAGATAGACAGAGAAAGACAGAGAGAGAGAGAGAGAGAGAGAGAGAGAGAGAGAGAGAGAGAGAGAGAGAGAGAGAGAGAGAGAGAGAGAGACAGGGAGATTCTTTTTTTAAAGTTTCACAAAAAACAGAAGAATAAGAAACCCTAGGAGAGAGGTATGGACGGTGTTGCGTCTGAAATCCGTGAGTCGGACCCTGCAGCTGGGATGCACTGCGCATCTGAGCCGCGACGTTTCACACCATGATGCTGGAACAACACTGCACCTGACAACTAATGTAACATACCTGAATCCACTCCATACGGATCAACTATGTCCTCACTACTGACGAGGTAAGACGTTGGAGTTGTCTGGCTCTGCACAAAGGATCGCATAAGAAGTGAATTAGGGTGATTTATAAGAGGAGTTCTGCTTTGATGGGAGGTGATAAATTCCAGAGACAGGTTGAGTTTTCTTTTTTCTTTTTTTACTGGAGACTGTTTGTACTGTGAGTTGCATTTCAGAGGGAAAATATGTGGTGGCTTTTAAATATTTACTTTGAGTTGTTTTGCTTGCAAGGAGTTGCAAAGCCTTGAACATTTCTTTGCAGTACAGTGAAGGATGGGAGGTGATACATTCCAGGGACAGCTGAGGTTTGTTTTCCCCAGATGGAAGTTTGTTTTGTGGTTAATTTCATCACAAGAACTGCAGGAAAATGTGGTGGTTTGGAGTTTAGAGTGCATAATTGCAACATGTCATGTAGGTCTGCCCTGCTTAGTCGATTAGGCGACAACTCGGTCAAATTGGTTGTAGTAGACTAAGATTTCTTTAGTGGATTAGTCGTTCTTTTATCCTTTAGTCTTGCTGATTTACTTATTTCTAAGAAACTAATGTGCTCTTGTAAACACAAGATATAAAAGTGACGCTTTTGTATGATTGTTTGCGGAGAAACTGCAGATTAAATAACGTGTTAGTCGACTAAGAATTTCTTTAGTCAGCTACAGCTCTAATGTCACACAATATTTGACTTTTGCAACAAAGAAACTTGACTTGGAGCAGTTTGGATAATCCTGTAGTCACCTGTGGTGTGTGTGAAGGTTTTCTCTGGGGGCAGAAGTCATATCCATTCTGCTGTGAGCTACTTCCTGCCAGCGGGTGAGGTAATCCTCCAGCCATACAGTATCTGTGATATTGCGAATCCTGGCTCTACATTCCACCCCTCCTGCTACACTACCTTTATCTCCTAAATGTCAGCGGCTATAAATGCCCTGCTCATATTTGATCTAATCCCATCCCTGCAACAGAGAACACAAACACGGGGGACTGCAGAGGATCTGCATCATTACTCAAACTAAGGTCTACATCTTTCTAAATATGTCTCTCAAAAACATAAACTCTCCTTGACCATGTCTTTCCCTCTGGTCCTCTGGATTACTCCTCTTAGTGGAAACAATATGTGCCGACATTTCTGCCCTGTGCACCTAAGATGGTCAAGTGTGATTTCCCTTTTTATGGGCTACATTTAATGTAATGTGTCAGAAGAAATATGTATGCTGTCTGTCAGCCTGACTTTGCTGCAGAAAGCAAATGTCGAGAGTGAGAGAAAGATTTGGCTCAGGGCACATTTTCTGTCTTTCTGATAACTCTCTGGAGGAATGTTTGTTTAGGAAGGAGCCCATCAGCCCCATGAGCCGATTTAATCAGCTTACCATGGAACACTGAGCATATAGCTTCAAAACGAGGACTCTAATTTGTTCTTATGATGTCACTCTCTGCTGTGGGGAGGAGTTTCAATGCTTTGCTTCCCCGTGGATGTGGAGCGCAAGATAAGGATATCAGTATTTAAAAAATGACTTCTAATTGTCTATTTTATAATTTACACAAAAGGTACAATTCTGCTCTATAGCTTCATCTGAGTTTAGATTCAATGGGAAGATTCCAGTGTGTAATGCCATCACATAACAGCCCACACACTTCAATAATACAAAACCTATGGAGGTGCAGATGTTAAAACCAAGGTCAAATCCTGAATGTATTCATTTGAAGAATGTAAAAGACCAAGAATGGGAACAGTGACAGGGGTTGGATTTGGTAGCGCACCTTTTACTCGGAAGGCATGTTGAGGGCATGTTTCAGTAGGAAAAGCACAGGTGTACATAATACAATGAATAATGGCTGAATTGCATTTAGCTGCTTCAGATTCAGGGTCCTCGGTCCTTTTGAACTCAACAGGTGCACTTCTGCTCTACATTTGTCTGAGTTTCTACATCCTGCAAAGATTCCAGTCAGCAATCTGACTAACCCTCATGTCAAGTCCCACTACAGAGCTCTGCTCTTCTAAATACTGTTTCCATGTTACTTTGAACCAGGTCCTGAACTTGATTTGCTTGTGCACTCTGAGCCCTGTTCTGTCAGACAGTTTCAAGGTTCAGTCAGATAAGAGTTTACTGCTCTGTGGTTTTGTGTCTCTGCACAAACCTCATGAAAAGCCTGTACTTTACTGTTTGAAAGGTTTGCTTCCAAGCAGGATTAGGGTTGTGTTTTTACACAGATAGTGTGTTTCAATGTCAGTCAGCAGGATCTTTTTAAATCCCTGTAAAAGAATTTCCATTAAAGTTGATGGATTTGTGCCAAGGAACAATTGATTTGGGTTTAGTGGTGATCCAGATCTGGGACTTCTGCCACTGGACCATTAGTGCTTCTTAGCAGTAATTATGTAACTGATGGAGACAGAAGCTTCTGGGAACGCCCAGTCCTGTGGGTAAATTTGCAGCTTCAAGAAAACTGTGTTATGATGATAAGTGTTGGTGTGATGTGTTTGGGTGAAGAAGTTGACGAGGAGTCTTTTTTTTAGATTTCTATACAGGCTTCATTGTTGACATACGACTGGTAAACATTTTTTTTTATTACCCTCAATTGTGTCTGCTTTTTAATGTTTAAAAGTTTTGTTCATTCGTCATGTCTGTTATTCTTGGTCACAATATTACTTGCGTGCATCTTTGGATGTTTTCCATAATGCTACCATGACTGTAGAGGACCGGAGAGGCTCTGCTTCAGTCAAAGTGGCTGTGAAAAGATAATCTCATAATCCCTGAGGTATGACGGTGTACCAAGTTGGTTCTCCCAGTCGTGGAAGGAGCGAGTTAAGTGCAGCGAAGCGCAGTGAAGGGAAAGGACCATAGTTGAGCAAGAGGCTAAGTCTAGACATTTGGGCAACAACAAAACCAATAAAACAATACCAATGTCTGTCTATCATTTAGTCATTTACCATTCAGGGGGGTTTGTCCCAGGCTGTTATCTTACACTGTTCCTAACTACATGCCTACCTAGGAAATGTAATGCCCTGTAATTCATATATATCCCACAAAATCAATTCATATTTTATCCACGTAATTGTGAACCAGGAAGCACTAAGAGTGAATAAGTTCACATGGGAAGGAGGTCGGGGTGGATTGCTGGGATCAAAACACCAGACTTTTGCACAGGAGACCACAGTTCGTGTCCCGTGTGAAACCAGAATTGATTTATTTGTACTGTTTTGTTCTGTACTTAAGTAACGCCACTTCTGTAGTAAGAAGTTTAGTTTGAAAAGACTGTATGCATGTAAGCAGCGGAGATTGACACGTGTTGCTGGACATTTGTAAAACTAAATTGTAAGATATCATACAAACCGGTTACGCTGTTTTTAACCAGATATACAATGGTAGGCTATTTATTTTTGCTCAAATGTTTCACCGCGTCTTTAAGTGAAGCAGCTGCTCAGGCACAAAGACCCTCCACTTGTGTTCGAAGAGGCTCATTTTGTCAATGCGTGCTGACCGAGGCCACTGAGCGTTTGATTGTTGCCACCTCATTCATAGTCAAACCAGATCCAGGGGTCAGAGCTGACCATGGAGCTCCCGCACTGAACATCTGTTAAGGGTTGTGTCAATTCATTCAGCAGCATGCTCCATATAACCATCAGACCCTCCACCAGGCTCCCCCAAACACTGGGTGGGTCACAGCTAAATCTCCGGGCGGGTCAAAGGTTAAGACCGGCCCTTGGTTGGAAGACGTATTGCTTTTGCAAAGTCGGTGGGTGAGCAGATAATTGTAAAAGGGTCGGGCACCGTTGAGAAACACTTTACCCAAGATCTTACAATAAGAAGTTGAAGGAGCAGAGATCTCCAGTCAGGTGTCTCCTGCGTTGACACAATTCAAACCAGGTCAAAGGACGCATTCTCGCCTGTAATGCACTCTTAACCAGTACACAATAATAGCCTCTATGTAATTGCATGATAACAACATGAAGCTGTTGTTTATTTGTGCAGGGTGGGAATGTAAGAGCTACCTGTCTGGCAGGGTGTGTTCAAGCAAAGGTTGTGAGGTCAGTCGTTGCAGAGGAATTATCAAGGAGGGTGGGGAGCCTTTTTCTTTTTCTTCCACCTCTGCTGCTGAGGCTGGGTGGAGAGTTTGTTGCCTGTCTGACTGTCTGTCTGTGGACAGATCGCAGATTGATGGGATTTTAGTTGTGATCTTCATCTTGGACTTTGATCATAAGACAACCAGAGTTTCTGATAGTGTTCATCCCTACCAAAGCTACACAATTCTATAAATCTAATTTATTTTAATAATACAAAATATTTAGATTTTATTTTAAATCCAAATATGCATCAAAATACACATAGTCATAATCATTTATTGGGTTTATTAGATTTATTTCCATCACATCGGTGCAGTTTTTATAAGAAAATTGCAATATTGTTCAAAAAGGAGAAAAAGAAAAAGAAATCTGGATTTGGATCAAAAACTTTAATTAACAATTATTTTCCTTAATTATGATTATTTTCTCGATTAAACTTGTTGTATTGTAATTTCCAATATGTAATAGTGAGTTGCGTGTGTAAGTGTTTGTATTGTATATCTATAGAAATCTCAGCATATAGTGAAAAACGCACATCAACGATTCCCAGAGCCCAAATATTACATTACATTACAGTTCATTTAGCTGACGCTTTTGTCCAAAGCGACATACAAAAAGTGCAAACAATCATGAGGATACAACTCCGAACAGCAAGAATCTTGTAAGTTCATTAGCTTCAAATAGGTACAATCGTTTAAGTGAACACTGTCTTCAAATAAGCCAGTTTGAAGTGCAACATAAGTGCAACATACAGAAACAATAGAATACAAATTTAACTATTAGCTATAAATAAGCCAAACCAATATAAGTGCAACATACAAAGAACAGTTATTTAGTTTTCTTCAGTCGCCGAGGTGCAGTCGAAACAGGTGAGTTTTCAGTCTGCGACATTTGGAGCCAGGATAGCAAACAGGTGGTTTTGTTTGAGAGAAATCTGGGTCCCACTCGTAGTGAAGGAGTGGCGAGCCGATTGGTCGACGCAGAGCGAAGTGAACGTGCTGGGGTGTCTGGTTCGACCATGGCCTGGATGTAGGAAGGGGCTGATCCATTCACAGCAAATTCAAATATCTAAAGGTACTCAAGTTACTATGATAGAAAACTAAGCAAAACAAAAGTATTAACATTTGAGGAGCTGGAAATGAGAGAATATTTAGCAAAATGTTTATGCAGAAACAGTTTATTTTCTCAGAAAATCTAACTCTGTAGAGAAGTGATAAACAGAGCAACAGAAGGGAACAACTACAGTATTTAGTGTTATTCACCTGAGTAGACAAATGAAGATCTGTAACCAGGTTCCTTGATCATTTGTTAATTGCAAAGTTTGATCTAATTTGTTCTATTTATAATACAGCCATGTTCAGAAAATAAACTAATTGGTCTGATGGGTTCAGTCTAATTGTGTAATTTGTTTAGTGATAAGAGGAGTTCAGTGTTGTTTGTGTCGGGCGGGGCCGTTGTGTTTTTTCTTCCTCCTGAGAGCGACTAATGTGAGTTAAAATAAACAACCTGGCTCGTATTGATTAAAGCCATTTCCCTCTCCCTGCCCCGGAGCTATACACTAATGTGCTGCTATAGTCTTAATGAGTGCAGGAGGAGGCGGACTGACCCCTGCTGACCTCTGTAAGGGACCCTGTAGAGAGGGGGCCAACCAGCAGTGACCAGACCTGCTGTCTTTTCATGTTCAAAGACTGAAGCTGAAATCAATTGAAAGTGAGAGAAATGACTTCATTTATGTGGATTACTTTAGTCCAAAGCTGCTCAACCCTGCTCATCAACACTGATGTTTAAACACAGAACATCTGTGGATGAGTGCATATCATCAAACAATGCATTTATTTTTTATACTTTACAAAAATAAGTTTTTATAAGCAGCAATAACTGATTTCTTTGGGCCACTTGGTGGCAGCAGATCAAGCTATGAATGCAACAACGACATTTTATCACCTTATAATTCAGGTTTTTTTAGATGTATATTTACATATCTGGAAGACAGTGAGCAACATTGGCATTAGTTTGGAGTCGTGGGTCTGTCCACTTCACAAATACAAGTCCAACATTTACTCTCTTTTAGCTCTGCTTTTGGTCTCCACCAGCTCCTGAGGGACTCTCTGGCTCTTTAGCTGCTAAATGTTCTCTAACTTTGACTCTCTGCTGTTTTGTGCTGCACACGTCGTGTACAGTGAGTTTATCAGAGATTTTGTTTGTTGAAAACAGCTGCCAGAGAGGCAAAAGTGAACCACGCGCAAAATCCTGGTTAGTATATTTTATATAACAACTGACCATCTTGCAAACCGTCCAGGTGTGTTATAGAAAATTCATTGCATTTTTTCTGCCATTCTAGGCGGCCATTGGCTTCCATTCATTACAGAGCAATGAGAAAATTAATTAAACAGACTTTTATATAATACATTTTTAGTTTTGTCACAGTTACACTATTTATAAGAGGTAATGCAGTTCAGACATTGACAAAAAAATAAATACCACCATTACGCTGAATTAGTGGGAGCCCTGAGTTTGTGTCTCTGCAACGAGCCGGTCCAATATAGAGGTATACATTCTTCACCAATACTAAAAGGTTTCTTTGTCGATACAGTTAGTCACTAAGTATGATGCTCTCAGTGCACTCACATTTGTTGATGTGGTGGCCATCAGTAATCGCTTCTGTCCTTCTTGTTAATGTTTTAATGTCTTGTGAACTCCAAGATAAACACATATTTTAAGTAGGACTCCTGATATTGTCTTTTAAATGCAGCTTTCTTTTACTTGGAAGTCGTAGGCTCTTCTTTTGTCTCCTCATTTGGTCTTTTCCCTTTTCCAAAAAAGCTCTTTAAAGACGTTTGTTTTCCACTCATTGTTGCTTGTGGGCTTAATTTTTGAAGTAAAGTATCACGTGACTGAGAGGAGCATCTTGACCTATGGTCTTGACATGTGTCAGGAGACACAGACGCATCCGGGGATTTTTCAAAATGAAACCTCTTTCAGGAGGTCAGGAGGTAAGACTTGCTAACACAATGGCCTCTTGTCATGCAGCTGAGATGCTGGAAGTAAAACAAAGTCTGTGTGAAAATGCCTCTTACATCAATCATGATTTATGAGCCCATACCTCTTTCGGTCAGCGCGACCTTCCTTGTTCCTCAGATATGAATTCCCCCATGTAAGGCCAAGACAGGAGCCGAGGTCGCTGAAGGGAAGGGCTGCTCAGCCAAGTGTGAGGGAGATGTGTATCGTTTAATTGGACAGGGCAACTACTGACCTGGGACTGAGCCAAAAGCTCTGAAGCAACTCTGTGTTTATGGCTCAGGGGGAGATAAAAGAGACAGAACAGGCTGAGAGAGAGACATGACAGACAGTCTAGAAGCTGATGGAGGATGTGGGAGAAAAGGTCAGAAGACACACAATTAAGTTGCTAAATGCAACCAGTGTTATATATTTTTGCTGTGTTAATAAAAATGACATTCTTCATCAAAAAACAGACCCTTAAACTTATGACACACTGCTGCTGTCAGCAGTGCCAGGAAGAAATCAAAGAGAGGGGCTTTCCAGGAATCACCGGCACTTCTCAGAAAAGGTACTTGTCCTTTTGATGAATCAGAGAGAGAATCACAGTTGCCTTGCTGTGTTTGCCCGGAGGTAAAGAAGTAGAGTAGGCAGCTGGTAGAGAAAACACAGCAGACACTCAGAGGAAGTCTTATCTGGTAACACCTCAGAAGTGGCTCACTGTGTCGGTGCAACAGTTGTCTATAATTGCTTTTGACTCAGTTTATTCTGCTCTCAGAGCCTGGTATTTGTTCCAGAATTGCCCCAAGCTGATGTATTACATTACATTACAATTCATTTAGCTGACGCTTTTGTCCAAAGCGACTTACAATAAGTGCAAACAATCATGAGGATACAACTCCGAACAGCAAGAATCTTGCAGGTACATTAGCTTCAAACAGGTGAAATCATTTAAGTGCAGAACAGTAGCTTCAAATAAGACAAACAAAAGTGCAACATACAGAAAACAGAATGATTTATTTCCCCTTCATTGGCCGAGGTGCAGTCGAAACGAGATGTACACGGTGAGCATCATTTCTTAATAGATATCAAGACAGATGAAACTCAGATTCTTTGTTTTAGTTTGACGCCAAGACCGCTGGATGTGCCAGCTGTCAAAAATGTCACACAAAAATCTATTTCTGAAAAGATTTGAGATGAGAAAAAGATGCAGTAACATAACCTTGACTCATATTTGATCAGCGTTTAGTTTTTTTTGTTTAGTAGATCACAAGCAGTGATTAACACTGCATAAACAACTCCTCTGCTCTGATTGGTTGTTAAAATATGATAAAAAAAGTTATTTTTATTAAAATAACCAACTGCAGCTTTAAGAGTTATGTTATTTTACTTATTGTGTTTGCGTAACTTTCCATCTAGTAAACAAATTATAACTAGGTTATGTTTTAATTTACACAGAACCAGGGCAACTGGCTGTAATTGAACTATTATTCGGATTATTAGTGAAATATAAAGGCTTCATGTAAACGCAGCAGGTGATAAAGTTTCAGCAGGTTTTCTAGCACCTTTTTATGTAATGGAGGTCATCAGTTGGACAGGGTGGGTGAGGGGGGTGGGTTCAGTCAGGCAGGTGGTCCCTTCCTCTTTGGCTGTGTGGGAGTTAATAATGCACTGTTGGGGTGCGGGATTAATGGTACTTGCTGGATGGGGGGGCATTCCTGACCTTGGCTCCTGCACACACGAGTTCACAGTAGTGCGGCAGCTTATTTGTGGATATTATCAACGACCTAAAGACCTCTGCTGTTTGAATTGTCAGTCGTGTCTTTCCTGTTTGTCTTTCTTCCGTTCTCCTTCTTAAAACACTTCTGCTGAAACAACTTCTGCATCTTCTCCTCTATGTTTGTGCGTTCCTGTGTGTATGATATGGAAAACAGTGAGCGTGATGTTCCCAACCCACTGACGGCGTGTGTTTCTCTCCCTGTCTGCAGGAAGCTGACTCTGTGCCAGGTCCTGACCTTTGTCCTGCTGCTGGTCGCTCCCGTCTGCTTGTCGTCCCCGCAGAGTGTAAGTCAGAGCCCTCTTCATCACAGGTCACTGCGTGGTCTCCACAGAAATGCTACTGCTTACTTTTCAACAACTCTCACTATATTGACCCTGGATTGATTGTCACAGCTCCTTTTAATGACAATAATAACAATTCCACAAAAGCCAGTCAGACAAACGACATTTTATCCACATCTTATAAGGTGGTTATGGCGTGTTGGCCATAACAACAATATGGCAAACAGTTGCATATTCACACATTCACACAGCAGCCACAGAGCAACATTAGCATGTTTCTGCCCACCCGATCAGCCTGTGCAGTATTAAATATTATCCTGCCTCGGTCTCTAACGACCCCTGAGGAAAATAACTTCTACTTCAACTTCAGCTGCTAAATGTTCCACTTTCCTCACTCGTCTCTAACTTCGTCTGTCTATTGTTTGGTGTTGGGCAGGTATTGTATAGTGGCTTTATCAGAACTTGTTTGCGGAGTTGAATGCAACAGTGAGGCTGAGCCATACATACGTAAATGTGCCAAGGAAAAACAAAAAATGAGCTACAAGAGAATTGAAAGCGCCAAAGAGCTGCATGATTGGACGTAATTCACTGAGTGGCCTATTTACAACAAAGCGTTTTCATGTGTAGAGTTCAGTTTTACGCAACAAATCAGTGTAAGTCTCAAATAAAAAGCTAATAGCTGAGGAATTAAAAAAATGTAAGTGTCAAAAAAAGGTCTAAAAACTAAATGAAGTGCACCTCACTGAATTCACACACAGGGCCTTGTGGTCCCAGTCTGTCAGGGCCCAAGGTCATTTCCCACAACCCCACTTTTCCTTGTCTTTATATACTCTTTTTTTTACAATTGACACAGTTAAATGTAGTAATTAAGCTAATTTGTGCAGAGAAAAACCTGCTCTCAGGTTCCAAAGAGGAAAATCCAGTTAATTTAGATAATAAACCAATCACAGCCCTTTGACCAGCATCAGATGTGAGCAAGTCTGCTTGTCGCGGAGGTCTGGGAGTGTGCTGATTGGATTGTTTGTGCAGCATGTTTGTCTTCTGATGGTATTTTGTCTTGGAAATGGTAATGTTCCTCTTGGTCTCTCCACGCTCTGATTGCTGCCACACCACTTTTTCTCCTCCAACCGCAGCATCCATCTCTCAGCACTGTTTGTCTTGTTGTCAGGCAACCTTCCCCCAGGCCCGGCTGGAATAACCAGACATAGACATAGATATCCAACACAGTTATGCAGTGGAGGGTCAACACACTTAAAACTTTTCGTTTCACTGATGTCATTCAAATAGAAGTAATGAAGAAAACTAAAATCATGCCATTTAAAAAACCTAAAAGGAATTCTAGATGTTTCAGATTTCTGAGACATTTTCTGCTTTCAGTCATCATCCCAGCTGCTCTGGCAACGTCTCTGTTATCCACATTTGGCCAGTTAAAGATGAGAACAAGACCAAGTGGATCATGAAATGCCAAATGCGAGATTAAGAGCTGGTTGTAACCATGTCGAACTGACTTGCCGCAGTCTGAACAGTTCACTCCACTGTCAGATTTCTCGCATGGCTGCTGTCAAAAGATCTGTTAAAGATATCTGTTTTATTATTATTGGAGTACTGGAGAATGTAACATGTTGTGGTTATTGAGACTGAGAGCTGTGATATGAAACATACGGTCTGCATCTTCCACACATCTGCGGCTCCACATTCTTCATTTTTTTTCTTCTTACTTTATGTTCATAGTAGAACTACTTCTCATTCTTAACTCGTCACCTATGGACGCTTGGTCAGGACTCCTTTGTGCCGTTTTCTAACGCACTGGGTAGCTGTAAGGGTCAAACTATGATGCTCCACTACGGTCACAGTAAACATGTGGTTCACGATGTGATTTCAAACAAAACCACTTGGTTAGGTTTTTGGAAAAGATCGTTGTTTGGGTTAAAATAAGTTATGCAATGTTGCTTAAAATAACTCTTCACTCTTCATTGTGTTGAAGTCATACAACATTACTCTGAAGAAATCTGTTCACCTGCATGTTGGATTGTCTGTAGCTCTTTAACTTTGCCTTCAACTCCTTCCTTTCTCTTTCTGTATGCAGTTTGCTTTTCAAATACAAGCGCAGTTTATTTTCTCTGCTCATGTGAAAGGGGGGGGGGGTGCATTGTAAAGGTCAAAGGTCACTGTCATTAATCTAGAATGCCAGCCCACCCCATCTCCAACTGTTATCAACGCTAATTTGGCCGGCGGTAACACTAATGAGGGCAACCTCAGGTGACCCTGCCATGGAAAATGATGGAGAGTCATAGCACAGGTTGCTCTCAGCTGTGTGTGTGTGTGTGTGTGTGCGTGTGTGTGTGTGTGTGTGTGTGTGTGTGTGTGTTTGTGTGTTTGTGTTAGTGTGTGTGTGTGAGTGCGTGCATGTCTGAACAATTCTATTCTATGAGTCACAAAGTCAAAGAGCCTGAGCAAGTCTGAGGTTTTTTCCCCTTTTTCCGCTGTAGCTACAGAACATAACATGAATGTCAGACGCAGATGATTAGTTAAGTGCAGTTCATTAGTTATGATTTTTCGGATGTTGGAGTTGTATCAGAGAGATTGATACTATTGTTTTTATTAAACTTGAGCCTAGGGAATTCAGAAAGCTTTTCAGTAATTTGAATAAAGGAATGATTTATTTTATAGGTACGCCTTCCAAACGAGAAGGTTGTGAGTTCAATACCAGGACCACCAACATTGTGCCTCTGAGCAAGGTACTTCACCCTGAGCTGCTCCAGGGGGACTGTCCCTGTAGTTAGTTCACTGTAAGTCGCTCTGGATAAGAGTGTCAGCTAAATGACCTGTAATATAATGAACCTGAACTCATATTGATTTGAACATCCTGTGTTAACACATCAGTAGCCTTTTATTCATGATGTTGTTTTTATTTCTTAGAAACTCTGCAGTGATTGTTTACTAGTTATATTCAGCTGTCACTGGTGGAGTTGACTAAGGTGGATCAAGCAGAAACCTCTTGGGTCTGAAAGTGAAGCCAATGCGAAAGTGCCTTATACCTGTCTTCTCTCTAATATCCAGCAGGGGGCGACTGCACTGGCTGCAATAATAAATCGGATTGTATAGAAGTCTATGAGAAAACGACCTGACTTCTCACTTGATTTATTACCTCAGTAAACATTTCTCAATCTCTAGTTTCAAGTCTTCCTCAATACAGCATGCTGTTCATTTAGTAAATTATGGTCCCATTTAGAGTAAAATAGACGATATAGCAGCGTCTGGGTGCTCTCTGTGTCTTCGTCTTACAGCTTTGACCATTTCACAGTAGGTTTTCAGTTCCTGAAAGTTAATTGTAACATTTAGGGTCGCCTATAAATTGGTGTTTAGCGTTCTGTTGTCGTGTCACTTTTGGTTCCAAAAAAACAAGATTGCAACGGCCAAAATGCCAAACTCGAGGCTTCAAAACCGTATCCACAAACCAAAGTGTGAAATCACGACTTAGGTGGTAAGTGGGTGGAAATCGGCCCTATTTACAAACGTGTTAATTGACTCCACCTGTTGTGGAAAACCTGGGCTTTGGGAAATTCTTCGTTCATAGTTTTTTACTATTTTCTGTCATTTTTGCAGACTGATAATTAGATGATTGGAAAAACAATTAGGACATCATCAATAATGAAAAATATTCATTAGTCAAGAAATCAAGTGCAGAACATGACATGAAACATTGTACTTACACACTCCTGCTGATTAGACAGTGGAGAAACCTGCTGCCACATTTGCATATAGCGGCGGGAAACGAAGATAAGAGCTTTAAGTTGTGTTTTGTACATTTTCTTATTCACGTGTGGGCTGAGTGTTGATTCTCGTCTCGACACTCCAGATGACTTTGACTTCAGCCCTTCCTGATGGAAAGGTAGGCTGAGCAGTTGTTAAATGTGTGTGTGTGTGTAAAGAGTTAAAGAAGTGTTTTTGAGCCAGCTCCTGTATGAGAAACCGGTGGGAACGCTGCCAGTTTCAGTCCTCCTCCAGGGCAAAAACACTGGAATGTGTTTGAGGAGCGCCATTGAGATTTCTCTAATCACTTTTATTGTTTGGCTCTGATGGTCCTGATCCACCAGGCTCACAAGGTTGTTGCTTTACACCGTCTACTCTTTCAATGTTGGATTCTCGGTTATAAATAACTTGGGTTTCGTCAGGCGTCACACTTAACTCCCCCAACACACTTTTTCCCCTTTCACAAATGATATCCCATCCTAATGCCAACACTGCAGTCTCTCTTCCTGTTATACACACACACACACACACACACACACACACACACACACACACACACACACACACACACACACACACACACACACACACACACACACACACACACGGATTGTGAGCTGCTGACAGTTTCCAGTTGCCACCTGACAGCTTTGAGCATGCAGGCCAACACTGCAGAGTGATGCTGAGAGCGATCACAGTAGAGAGCAGAGAGTCATGTTGTACTGACGGCATGGCTTCACAGTTACATTGTGTCCAAGAAACAAACAGAAAGATCCACTCAGAATAAAAACGTATCAGTGTGATCTCTGAGAATATTGTTAGTGTTAATATTGTGAACATTGTATCAAGATGCAAACGAAAAGAAGATTTTACATTTATCAGTTATTGTGTTAAGGGTTATTTAAATGTTGTTATTTATTCAAAGATCCAGTGTGTAAGATTTAGTGGCATCTAGTGGTGAGGTTGCAGATTGCATCCAACTGAATACCCCTCTGCTCACCCCTCCCTTTCCAAGCGTGTCAGAGAACTACGGTGGCCTCCAGGGTTACAACATGGCGGAGCAGCATGGCAGACTCTGTGGAACAGGACACGCTCCCCATGTAGATACTGTATGAAGCTCATGCTAAGCTAACAAAACTGATTCTTAGAATTCTTAGGTTTAGGTGATTATACACAAATGAAAACATAGTTAATAAAGCCAATTAATCCCCCTAATTCCTATACACTGGTCTTTTAAGTAAAAATAACAATCTTTTACTATAAAGAAACTTAGTCGTGCATTCAAAAGTGTACTTACAGCATGTAAAAGGTATCAGAAAGTAAAGTATTCATTAGGCAGCAGAATGGCCCCTGTCGCTGTAATGCTACTCTATCATATACTATATTATCCAATTAGAAGCTAATTTGAACTTCCATAGTTTATTTACAGTACTATTAGTTCAACCCTTAGACAAATATCTTTTTAGAAACTCACTATAGGTTTTCTATGTAAAACTTTAATCCGAAAAGTAACTAAAGCTGTCAGATAAATGTTGCAGAGTCGAAGTATAAAGTAAATAGATGTATATAGTGTACTTAATTACATTTTATCACTGCTGTTCACATCTTATACATAGCAATGAGTTGTGCACACCTTTTACCTTTGCTTTCTTTACATTTGTGCTTCAAGAAATTAAAAAATATGGTTGAATTCAGATTAACAATGTTAAAAACAAACTAATATGTTCAGTCGAGTTACCAAAAGAAAGTAATTGAAATACTTTAATAAAGAAGTTATAGTGCCCTAAAATTCAATTCCTCTAATGGCCTCTAGTCGTTGTGCCACTATTTCAAATGTCTGTCCATTTAGAAAATGTCTGGTCCACCTGGAACAGATTTAGGCTTTTAGAGATGTTTGTTGATTGACAGGTGTCTCAGCCTGTCACCAGCTTTCATTGGCTGTTTCTCACTATTAAAGTTTTTCTCTCTGTCATTTGTGTCTCAGTCCTGGGTTTCTGCGTGGCATCCCTCTAGCGAGACCTCATCAGGGCGTCCGACGCGTGCCCGGCGGCAGCTGCACTTCAGGAACGAGTGGGCGCCGTGGGGCGGCTGGTCTGTCTGCTCACGTAGCTGTGGGAGCGGAGCCTCAGTGAGGACACGCACTTGCATCACCAGGTAAATATTTCAAAAAGGTTTTTAATGATCCCCAGAAATAATGTCCAAGTTGCAACTTAAAGCCTAAAGTGTTGTTTATTTTGTCAAGTACAGAACTTAAGTACAATTTTGAGGAACTTCTTCTTTACTTTTTACTCCACTACATTTATTTAGCATTTGGTATTTTATTTAGCTTTAGTTCTTAATTACTTTGCAAATTTAGATTATTAATATCAAATCCAATCAACTAATAAACCTTTACTTTTGTTTCCTTAAGTATATTTTGATGCTGATACTTTGTTTGAATACGGGATAGTTCATTCATTGAAACAGGTTTCAGGTACATTTTGAGAGTATAGTATATTTTACAAAACAAACATTACAAATGTATACACATCCTTTATTAATATGCATTTGACCCTATTTTCCCCCAGATTTTATTTCACTACGCAGCCAGAAGTTGTGTTCCTCACTGATCACAGCAGTTTAAAGTGAATCAGACTTATTGTGATGTTGAGCCTCATTTACTCATTTTGCAGATTATTATAAAGACACACAAATGTCAATATATAAATATTTTTAAATCCAATGTTCACCCATTTTTGAATTCTCTAAACAAATACTTCAGTCCCATTTCAATAAAAAATCACGAGACCTAAATAAATGTTATGTTACAGCAGCCTGCTCATTGAAACCCTTTCCTGCTGCCATACTTAGTCCCTTAAATATGTTTTCTTCTGTCTCAGGAACCCAGTGGGTGGACCATGTTCAGGAGATCCCAGACAATACAAGATCTGCAACACTAAGGTCATTTCAGCTCAAAGTTTTTAACACTGTATGAAAAAACTACCTTCAATGCAAACAGCTTACAACAATGACTGATGTTTGCTCTAGAAGTCATGTAAGTGTGTTCGGGGAAGGTGTTTCAGGGTGTTATCTGGAATTTCACCAACATATTAACTTGGGGAATTAAAACTGTCGTGCTACAGTCAGGTGTCAGACCTGCTATTGTGTTAGAAACGTGTAGTGAGCTCAGCGGCTGTGTGTGTGTGTGTGTGTGTGTGTGTGTGTGTGTGTGTGTGTGTGTGTGTGTGTGTGTGTGTGTGTGTGTGTGTGTGTGTGTGTGTGTGTGTGTGTGTGTGTGTGTGTGTGTTTGGACAGTGTGGCCCTTGTTGATTAAAGGAAAAACACAGATGGGTTGCAGCGTGTTTAAGCATGCTTGAATTTGTGTGCATGTGGCAGTTTGTGTGGTGTGATTAGCTCAGAGTTTCGAATGAATGGACAAAAATCCCAGACTTCTCTCTCTGCTGCAATTCGTGATATGAAATTAAGATTTTCTAACCCTATCTGTTCACACTGCAACATCTGCTGACTCACCACTTTATTTATGCTTAGAGCTGTATATTGGCAAGAATCTGGCGATACGATACTCATCATGATGTATGGGTTACAATTCAATATCTTGAGATGCTGTAAGCAAGGCTGATATATCCTGATTTTTAAAAATCTATTTTTAAAACACTTTCATGTGATGAAGAACACGGGACCATATGCATAAAATCTGAGTTAAAAAAAAACTACTTTTTGTGCAACCTGATCAACTATTAATTAAAAAACTATAGTGTTTTTGAAAATCAATACAGTATCACAAAACATACATACAAATATCACGTGTATCAATATTTTCTTACACCCCTATTTATTTTAGGGTTAAGATTAGAATTACGGAGCGCCTTCCTAGCCGAATGGTTACAGCACACGCCACATAACCAACGTATCTCCTACGTTTTCTGTTATGGCTAATAAAGGGGAAAAAATGGGAAAAAATTAAAAGATAGGATTATGGTTTTCTTAAGAGTTGGGTTTAGACATGAAGTTGTTATGGTTGGGTTTCAGATAAACCTTTAGGGAATGATTAGTTCCCACAATGCAATACAACGTCCTCACAGTGTGTGTGTGTGTGTGTGTGTGTGTGTGTGTGTGTGTGTGTGTGTGTGTGTGTGTGTGTGTGTGTGTGTGTGTGTGTGTGTGTGTGTGTGTACAGGACTGTCCCCCCAGCTCTGAGGACTTCAGAGAGATGCAGTGTGCTGCCTTTAATGACAGACCGTTAGTGACTGGAAATTCCTTCAGATGGACCACCTTTCATGGAGGTGAGTGAAGACAACTCACTACTACTACAGAGGACTTGTTAAGAGATGCAATGTTTTTACAACCTGGGTATAGATACACACCTGATTTTTCTGAAATACAAATTGGTTCATTCTTTCCATTTAGATACAGACAAATATAGTTGTGTAAAAGCCATCATAGCTACTGTGTCACCCAAAACCACCAACCAAAATCTTAAGAATTGAGACTTAATTAAGTTTAAGAGTAATTACAATAAAAACTAAATATGTAAAACTACTTGTACAAACATACATATTATGTTTTACTTCTTAATTATTAGTTAGGGGTTGACAATTTTTCTATCACATACTTTCTCTGGAAATCTTATTTTGTAACCATTTACAGTTTCATATCCAGATGAGGTGTTTTTTTTTCTAATCCTGTGAATGAATTACCTGAAACATCAGGGCATTTCATAACATTGATGCAAAATCTGTACTGATTGCAGTTTAAATGTTTCTTTATTTCTAAGCTTAATTTAAGTCCCTCATATTTTGGTACTTTTCTCTTTCCCAATTCATTTGAGCTGAATGTCACAATTCCCCTGAGTTGATTGGAGGGTTAATCAGATCACATGTTGGCTCCTAATTAAGAATGGAGAACAGCTTGGTGCATTTCCCGTCTCAGCCAATCAGTGGGGGCTACGCCCTTTCTTAGAGAGAGGTAGATAATTGCACACTCGGGTTTTCTTGTCCTGCCTTGACTTAATGTAAACCTGGACTCAGCAGATACGTCAGTCAGTAACTCTGGTCTTTAGGTCCTTTTCAGACTTTGCTGTCTTTACTTCTCAGGTTGAGGAAGATTTAGAGCATTCTGAAACCTAGCTGGAGTGAATATGGAAGAACACCTTTCCACTAGGTTATCAGGGCAGGTTTTAGTGTTATTTGCTGAAGAGTTTATGCTTGCCTTACTACAACCCAAACTTCTTATCGATCAGCTGAAATCTAGAAAATGAGTACTGCCACAAATTTGAGTATTTTGCATGTTTATAAAGTGTGTTGACTTTTCCCTTTGTTGTGGAATTAACTTGTTTGGAGCCATATCTGAGATATTTAAAAGACATCTGCCTCAGTGGAAATAGTAAAATGTCTGCTTACTTATGATTTAAACATTTTATCATATTGTCTAACCCTAAAATATAAAGCTTTGTCAAGTATGAAAAGTTAAACTCAAGTCATTCTAACCTAAAGTCCCATAATAAACTCTAAAGCGGATGTGATCAGCAAAGTGTACATTAGAGAGGCACATATTTGTTTCCACATTGTGTTTTTATATATGTGACCATGTTACACAACAGTCTTCAGCCTTAGAGGAGTGTGTGCATCCACACTAGGGACTGATGGTTACTCACCTTTGTAGCTTTGCAGATTGGTATGAAGTATAATATGTGTGTTCTGCTTGTAACTTTAGTTACTGTGTTGTTGGCAGTCATGTGGTAAACTTTCCATGCTGCCATAGCTCTCATGTCCACTGTGAGGCCTGCTAGGTGTTTAGTCCACACAGGGTTATGAGTTTTCTCCATGACATTGCTAGTTTTTCAGTGCCTCTCCCTCTTCTTCTCTTCACCTCCTGCCTGTTTCGGTTTCTCAGCCTACTCCCTCTCTGTCCTTTTGCTTCGCCTATTTTCCCATAATAAACTAATGAGACACTGACTGAATATCTTCTCTGCCAGGCTCTAACCCCTGTGAACTGAGCTGCCTGGCCCTGGGTCACAACTTCTACTACAACTTTGGCCGTGTGCTCGATGGCACAGCCTGTGCCAAGGAGCCTGGAGCGCTGTGTGTCAACGGGCACTGCCTGGTAAGTGACAACAATACCGTACATGTGTTGGTGTTCAACCTTTTTTCTAAAACAATTCTTCTAGTTTGGTATGGTGGTCCAAAACACAGCACCATAGTTACCAAATTCATCCAAAATCGACCCTGAATCTTAAAGTGAAGGGATTTAACTGATGACTTTATCAAGTTTCTACTAACCGTCAACTTTAGCTTCTGCAAACCCAACCCACATTTCAAGTTCTGTGATAAAAAAATACCAAAATACTTTTTGAAGCCATAGTTGACTTCTCTTTTGATCATTTTGAATGACCTATTTTCAATAATTACCAGGATAAAAAGGTTTAATTTGAGATCAAAAGGTAAAAAAATAACCAACATTATCTACAGAATGTGAAGAAGAGGTTAGAGTGTTGACATTGGGTCAAAGACGTCTATATATTGTGTTGCAGTGTCTTGCAATACCACTTGTTCCTCTAGAGGCAATAGTGAGTCACTATAGCATCCAGTCTGCCTTCAAGTATAGAGAACAAAAACGTAGAGCTGCAGCGAGAGTTTGTCAATAATACGTCCATGGTGTACATACATCCGACTGTGTGGCAGATACGAGAAAACATGGCATAACACTTTTGATATAGTCCAATAAACAAACTCTCAGAGCGTACACGGACCATACAGCCCTTGGTTAGTGGCACAAACACACAGATGTTTAACGTAAACTATAGGCCAAAGTGAAAGTGAAACTATCGGATTCTATCAAACAATTGTATTATTGTTACTGATGACGTGTCTTTTTCATTACGTATCACTATTGTTTTAACGCCCAGGCCTATCAAAGGCTTGCAGTTTCTTTTTTGTAATAAAGAAACCAGATATATTCTTACGCAGTTGTTCATCTATTGTACTCAACCAGAGGAGTTTTAAGTCCAACCAAGCCTTGGAAGTAACCTAACATTGGCTATGAGAAAATGAATGGGGTGTTTACCTCCTGAACCCTGGCCGCCTCACATAACTCCTCCGACTTCTATTTGCCTGATGTTGATTTCAAAATGAGGCTGGATTGAGCTGTGGTTTCTCTCCCTCTCGCCTCTCTTCATTCCCACCCTGTGGTGGTATAAGTGATGTTGACCACTCTGACTGGAGCTCTCTGGAGAACTGAACTCCATGCTGTGCGTTAGGACCAGAGTGCACTCATCAGTGTGGACTGCAGCCTTCAGTTAGCATTACCGCTCTGCTTAGCACACAGTCCAAGAGTCCTGCTCCCACATACAGCCTGTCCCCTGCTCACCCCTCTCGCCCTTTCACAGATGGGGATAGCTGGAAATTAACTTGTATCCCTCGGGTCCTGCAGCACATGCAGAGTAATGAGATACATACTTAATACTCAGTAGACACATCTGCTCCATGAGGATAAACTCACAAGCAAAGTTATTTTTACATCACTGACATATGATTAATGCATGTCTATGTTTACATATATGTGTATATATATATATATATATATATATATATATATATATACACATATATATAAACACGTGCGTGCGTGCGCTAACGTGTGGTGTAAATAAGTGGATTTATGGGCCGTTGACTCTGTTGACCGAGGTCAGAACAGCACAGGACCTGAAACAGGAAGCAGATGCAGCTGGTGTGGAGAACTGCAGGTCACAAATTGAGATCAGACTGCAGAACACATGGCTGGTTTGGACACAGCACGTGTGTGTGTGTGCGTGTGGTATGTGGGTGCAGTGTATGTAGACGCTCTTTCACAGCTAATTTTAATTCTAAAAGTGTTTTTTATCTGCAGGTGCCAAATGTTGACCTGGGAGTTCAATCAATAATGATCTAATGTTATTTTCTGACAATATATACAATTCTCCAAATAAAAGTGAAAGATAAGTTGCCAGTGCCAAATGGGATGTGTTTCAGTACTAGTCCAATCACATACAAAAGTGACAAAATATGGAGGATTCTTTCTGGTGTTTTGGAGGACCAAGGTCGCTCCCTCAGTGGGGCCCTCGTGCACTCTGCTACTTTGTCACCGTCGATTCATTTCCTGTTGTGCGCACACAGATGCTTGGAGTGTTTTAGTATTTTTAAGGGGCTTATGGGGCTGATTATAGGTTCCCTAGTTTGTTGCTCTCTTGCCCGGGAAGCTCCACCTGATTGGTTTGTTCTGCACAGCGCGAGATGAAGGCCGGAGAAGAAAGCGGCCACTGTAATCTATCTGGACAACAAGATTCTCCACACGCCATAAACTATCCAGCTCATCCTCTGTGCTCTTTGCTTTGACATTTTAACGTTTGCAGAGACAACTCTCCGACCCGTCCTCCTCTATTTATGCCTTGAGCTGCCCTTGTATCCCAAAGTAAATGTTTGTGAGGAGGAGAAAATGACAGGGAACAGCAAATGAGAGAAGGAGAGAGAAAGTTGGTTGAGTTGAATTATGGCAGAAGATTTAAGGTGCCTGTAAAGCAGACGCAAAACAAAAAGAACAATTAGAAGTTCCCAGGGCTCTCGTCAGAGAATGTGTGAATTTGGAGTGCAAAGGCAAAACACGCTGTCAGAAAAACAAAGACATCCAACTGTTTCCTAAACGTGTGTGTGTGTGTGTGTGTGTGTGTGTGTGTGTGTGTGTGTGTGTGTGTGTGTGTGATACAGAAGCCCGGCTGTGACTCCATCTTGGGCTCAAAGCAGCAGGAGGACGCCTGCATGGTGTGTGGAGGACTAAACACCACCTGCCTGCACCACAAGAGCGTGTACCAGAGCAACGGTCTGGAGGCAGGTAGGATACACACACAGACACACTCACATAATCGTCATAGCAGTTTCAAACCAACACAATCTGGGGATTAATCCAAGCGCTTTCTGTGTTTTCCCTCCAAAGTGTTATTAGTCATTCAGGGTAAGTCAAGAAGTTATTGTTCTCTGATGACGTGAGGATTAAGCATGGTCACAGTTGTGGCAAACAAAACCTGTTGGCTGACTTCCAGGAAGTAATTCAGCTTAACATCGTGTCCTCCAAAATTACAGCGGTTAAGATTTCAGGAAGGAGGAGAAGGAACATTGAGTTCTTCAGGCTCCAAATGGCTAGATGCCACCAAAACATTTTGTACTAACATTGGTATCTGCAGTTCAGAGGCTAACATGGGGTCTGACTGTTCACATGTTGGGAGGAGGGCTTTCTTTGGTTTGTCCATATCAGAAAGAAGAAAATTATTAAAAGTGGAAGGAATATGAGGGCAATAAACCTGTAAATGAATAAACAAGTTTAACTACATTGGTTAACAGTTTGCTTAGTAATGTGCAGTGTAAACCAAAACAAACCAAAGTAAAGAATGCACCAAAGTAAACACTGGATCTATCATTCAGACCAAAAAAACCTCTTTGGTGTTCAGAGAGTAGATGCAAACATCCAGAAAATGGCACATATACATGCTAATGCCTCTGTACAAGCATGTGAAATGTTGCTATGCAAACATGTCACGGTGTGCCTCTTGAAAAAACAAGGTTAATTGATGTTGCAACTTCCCCTGCTGCTGCTCTGACTACATTTACTCTGTACAGTTCAGTCAGAGACACTTCTGTCGAAGGATTGATCATTATAGCAAATTATACAGTTAAATTAGTCGGAAAAGGCTCTGCTCTTAGAGACAGACATGCACATGTGTGTGTATATGATAAGATAGAACAATGTGATGTAGAAGGGAAACACAATTTAATTAGGTTTGTGATTTTTTTCATGATGGGAAAGAAGGGTCCTTTAGACCCTATGTTGCCCTCCACTGAGAATTGAATCAAATTGTACTTTTACTTTTTGTACTTAAGTACATTTTGATGCAAATACATATGTACTTTAAATTTAAATGCTTGACCTTTACTTGTAACAGAACTTTTGTACTCTGTGGTATTGCAATTTTTACTTTTACTTTACTATCTGAGTACTTCGTCCACCACTGATGGGCACACACACAAACAGAAAGTACACAACACCTCTAGCTTGCGACTTGGCTCGGGGCTCCTCACACAGCTCCGTGTGTAGGCTCAGCATAATGGCTCAGATTGAGCAAGAAGAAATCAGGCTGATAATGGCCGCTTTGTTTGGGCGATTCGACAGCCTTGGGATGTTTTCTCTCCTCCTGCAGCTGCGTTTCCCAGCAGAAGGAGAACTGATGGAGGGCGGCTGCACAACATTGCTCCTCACAAGGTCAAATACCAACAGCCTGGTGCTAATCGCTGCCTTTTTGTAACTCCGACACTTCCTCAGTTACAGCGCTATATCTTCATGTAGCTAAAGATGAACCTTGTGAATAGTTCCTCTCTGAGACGGGTAAGCAGGGGCAACCAAAGTTACGCGCTCTTCAAAGGTTGTAATGAATGGAGTTCATCCTGCGGATACTTTTCACTCCAGAGCAGTAGAAGAACCATGGAGCTGTCCCAGCCTCTTTCTGTTTTGGCTCAGAAGTGAAATGTAACTCTGTAATGAAGGGTTGTGGTTTCAGATGATTCATAAATGGTCTCTCTGTCCTTGTAAACCGATCCTGTAAACCATTAATCAGAGTTAATCATTACTGACATCATTCATTGTTTTATAATGACGATCAAGACATGACAACAGCATTGTAATACAGTACATGTCAGATAATTATCTGATTACTAATCCAGATTATTTGTGAGTGACTGATTACATATCAGTTACTGATTTCTGAAAAATATCAGATGATGATTTAGCGTGCTATTCAAAGATAAACCCTTATTATAAAGTACACAGTACAGAGTGAAGGCCTGCAGCAATATATTTTGTTTCAAGTGACTGCACATAAACAGTAATAATGTTACAGTGAAATGTTAAGAGACGTGCAGCTGTGGTTGGAATGCATCCACTACTTTTCATAGAGCATTCATGGATGCAATTATTATTTAATAATAATTTGAGCAGACCTGTCAATTTACACTTACACTACTGTCAAAGGGTTAAAGTCAACCTACAAGTTCACTTAGTCAATGGGTCTCTTAAATTCCATAAAAAAACATGTTCTCTCTGTCCGGGCCAGAACGTCAGAAACATTGTATAAAAACACTGTCATTGCTTTAAGATACTTCTCTCTACTTGTTGTTAGTACGTGCTAATTGCATCCTTTGGATACATTACGTTATGAACAGTGGGGTCAGTATATCAAGATGTGAAGTAAAGTTAGCAGCAGCATCTGAAACAAAAAGCCACAATGACTTTAAATTGTAAAGAGAAATGTATAGACCTGGCTACCTGCTGCTTTTTCTGCTGTGATGTTTACATGAACACTATAGTCACCACCACAGGTGATACCATGAGTAATGATGTTTACACGAACACTATAGTCACCACCACAGGTGATACCATGAGTAATGATGTTTACACGAACACTATAGTCACCACCACAGGTGATACCATGAGTAATGATGTTTACATGAACACTATAGTCACCACCACATGTGATACCATGAGTAATGATGTTTACACGAACACTATAGTCACCACCACAGGTGATACCATGAGTAATGATGTTTACACGAACACTATAGTCACCACCACAGGTGATACCATGAGTAATGATGTTTACATGAACACTATAGTCATCACCATATGTGATGCCATGAGTAATGATGTTTACATGAACACTATAGTCACCACCACAGGTGATACCATGAGTAATGATGTTTACATGAACACTATAGTCATCACCACATGTGATGACCATGAGTAATGATGTTTACACTGAACACTATAGTCATCACCACAGGTGATACCATGAGTAATGATGTTTACATGAACACTATAGTCATCACCACAGGTGATACCATGAGTAATGATGTTTACATGAACACTATAGTCATCACCACAGGTGATACCATGAGTAATGATGTTTACATGAACACTATAGTCATCACCACAGGTGATACCATGAGTAATGATGTTTACATGAACACTATAGTCATCACCACATGTGATACCATGAGTAATGATGTTTACATGAACACTATAGTCATCACCACATGTGATACCATGAGTAATGATGTTTACATGAACACTATAGTCACCACCACATGTGATACCATGAGTAATGATGTTTACATGAACACTATAGTCACCACCACAGGTGATACCATGAGTAATGATGTTTACATGAACACTATAGTCATCACCACATGTGATACCATGAGTAATGATGTTTACATGAACACTGTAGTCACCACCACAGGTGATACCATGAGTAATGATGTTTACATGAACACTATAGTCACCACCACATGTGATACCATGAGTAATGATGTTTACATGAACACTATAGTCACCACCACAGGTGATACCATGAGTAATGATGTTTACATGAACACTATAGTCATCACCACATGTGATGCCATGAGTAATGATGTTTACATGAACACTATAGTCATCACCACAGGTGATACCATGAGTAATGATGTTTACATGAACACTATAGTCATCACCACAGGTGATACCATGAGTAATGATGTTTACATGAACACTATAGTCACCACCACATGTGATACCATGAGTAATGATGTTTACATGAACACCATAGTCACCACCACATGTGATACCATGAGTAATGATGTTTACATGAACACTATAGTCACCACCACATGTGATACCATGAGTAATGATGTTTACATGAACACTATAGTCACCACCACATGTGATACCATGAGTAATGATGTTTACATGAACACCATAGTCACCACCACATGTGATACCATGAGTAATGATGTTTACATTGAGAAACATCTAAAGTTCCAATAGAAGATGTTGTTGAGTTTAGTTAATTATAATTAAGTAATTATATGCAAAACATGTGGACACCAATGTCGTAGATTAGGGATTTGGAGGAACCATGGTCTTTTTTAGGTAGTTTTGGTCAATTATCATAATTTCATAAATTAGCATAACATTGCGGTAATTACTGTCATTATAGACATATTCAACACTTCACAAAGGAGTCCAATGTAATCAAGAAAATACAAGCCTTGAAACTGCTGCTTTAAAGTGGCACTCTGGTTATTCAGTATTGCAAATATTGAGACAGAGTTAAAAATAGAAAAGAATGATCAATATCAATACAGTGCAGGCCAAGATATCCTGTCTTCTGGTCCACATTAAGGATCAAGCTCCACAAAAACCCTGGATCTTACACTTCCCATATTGCACCTTGATGGCGTCTTTCATTACACAATATATGTGTATGAAAAGCAGCAGCAGCAGCTTCAGTCCCCTGTTTGTGTCTACAAAGGATGGGTTCAACAGAAGACAGATTACAACTGTTTATTACAAGCCACGTAGTTCCCTGTGACTAGGAAGCTGACTTAGACATGTAGAATCGGTGAAGTGCCCCTTTAACAACAAAGACTTGCTTTGTATTAGTATTATAAGTTGCTTTATATTATTACATCCCAGTGCCCCAGTGTAAAGAAAACACTGATTGAAACCAGAATTATCTCTGCAATGCAACAAAGAGTCTTGAGAGATTATGTGATACTGACTTTTAATGTGCTCCATCTAGAATAATTAACTTCAAATAACTTGACTTTAAAAGACATCTGTTGCTTTTCTCTTCTTGGCCCTCACTTAGTTTGAAAGCTGTTTTCAGATTGTAAGTGAATTAGTTAAAAAAAGGAGAAACTCATGTTAAAACCAAGCCTCTAACTGAGTGTGTCTGTTTGCCAGGCGGACCTTTTGGATACAACGAAGTAACCATGATACCAGCTGGAGCCACTCACATCCGAGTCACTGATAACAGCAAAAATTATCTTGGTAAGACTCGGCCTGACACACACACACATTCCTGGTGTACCGTGTATATCAGCTTCAGCTCTCTGCACACGACTCACTTTGCGTCACTGCCTCCATGGCTGCAGTGTTAATCCGGCAGTTAAAGCATTTCCTAAACTTGCTATTACTTCCTCTCCCCAGAGATAGGAGGCTCAGCAGTCCCATCTGGTCTCTGGACCTGCTGTGTGTTTACCAGGCAACATAATAACCAAGGGCATCTATTCTCATCCTTGTTTATGAGACCAAAATAAATCCGGCCCCGATACGACACACACTGTGGTCTGGAAAGGGACGCTCTTAAAAGGCTTTATCTGACCATTAGGGCAAGGCAGGTGAAGATACTTGTTTCCAATTTATGTCATGGAAAATCTCTCTCCCGCCACTGAGGAGAGACAGCTGCCATATATAGCCAGCTGGAAATATTTCTGTTTCCTACAGCCTGCCTTTATCTCAACATGACCCACATATATGGAGAATTAATGGTTGGCATTTAGAAATATTTGACTGATTTATCAACTTCAAATAACACAAAACATTTCCTTCCGTCCTTCCTGATACCTTCATACCTTATCCAGCCCTCCAAAACGGTCGCTCCCAGTTTGTGATCAACGGTAACTGGAAGATCAGCATCCCAGGCGAGTACAATGTAGCCGGGACGAAGCTGCTTTACCGGCGCTCTGCAGACACCTGGGAGAGCTTTGAGGTGCCAGGACCCACCCATGAAGACCTCCATCTAATGGTGAGAGCTCCAAGGTTCTGGAGCATGACAGTTTGGTCATCATCTGGTCTCAGGATCTGGAAATCACCCTCAATTCAGATTAAGAAAAACCACCCCACAAAAAACCTTTAATGGGGAGAAGGTTCCTCTTGCCCTGAGTGGACAGACCATAAATGTTGTCATTGTAAAGCCATCATGAAGTTTCAGTAAAACCAGCCCTACTTTATTGAGACCATTGTGGTATTTATCACAGTCAGCCAGTAATGACACCTCTGAGCCAGGCATGCGCCAAAACCAGTAAAAGATTCTACTTTCCTGCAATATACTGTTAAATTACACTTATTCTGCTTATCATTAAGTATTTCCCAAGAGAAGAAAAACATCAGGTTTGAATGAATAATTGATTGTTTCCATTCAGACCCTAGACAGGTATTTCACAAACTGATATGGCTCAGCTACCAAACAGCTGTTAACTATTGCCTCCTCCTGAGACACTGTAAGCACACTGCTGAGTTCTGTAAAACATTGATGGTGGTTGTAAGCATCCTCTAAACACTGTGTACTGTTTGTTTCCTTTAGCGTGTTTTACATGGTGAGTATGAATGCCACAGCACTCATGACTTCTTACTGGTGCTCGGATGTATTGCTTATAATTTGACCCGGTACTCTTGTAAACCTAAGTCTAAGGGTTATAGGTTAACCCTAACCTAAGGTTAAGACAACGTTTTCTTCTGGCTTTGTGAGACTTAAGGAAAATGTGTCATCAATTTAGTTGCCATGCCGTTTTGTTGATCCCTAGTTTAGTTACCCTTGTAACCCGTACTCCAACCTTTAGGATTACAAGGGTAGTAGGAGTACGAGGCAATGGACACATGGACCAGTCCTCCCAAAAATCTCTTTAAAGCACAGAGAAAATAGTTGAGTCAAAGTCAAGTATCAGATCGGACCCTGTGTTGGCAGATATCAAATATTAAAGGACTCAGATCAGACCCAAAAACTTGATTGGGTCATCCCTTCAATACGATAACATCTTGGATACAGTAGGATTGAAAGCCCCAGAACAGCACTAAAAGACCATGGTGATATTGTTTTTCATCTACAGAGAAAAAGTGTATTTTAGGGCCAAAGAATATGTTTCTTTGAGCTGATCTGATGCCAGAATAAGGAGTAAAATCAAACAAAGTAAATGTATACAATATGAGTTTACTTCAGTATTATATAAATGTTGATGCCAGAAGTGGCAAATCCTACCATGTACGCTGCACTTAACGGTAATAAAACAAGGGGTAGATGAAAACAGAAAAGATTATTCTAAACCTTTCCTGGCCCATCAAGATGTTTCCATGCTGTCCTTGTGTGCAGGTGCTGGCGACAGACAGAAACCCGGGCATCGAGTATGAGTACTGGCTGCCACCAGGCCAATTTGCCCTCCACCACGGGAGTAGGAGTCCACTGCGTCAAGCTCATCACACTTCCAACTACCTCCCCTGGGATCAACCCATCACTACAACCACCACTACAACCACCACCACCCGGGCTCCCCCTGTCACCACCCAACCCCACTGGTGTAAGTCCTGCCTCCAGCTTCATTTAACTACCCTTAAATATATTCATAGATGAAAGCACAAGTTTAAACACTCTTAGAAACTCTTTAAAGTTATTACATGATCTACTCATATCCATATCCAAGTTCATTTAAGTTGGGAAGAACGCTAAGAAATATCAGACATTAGTGGTCATTCATTTCGATGAGGTCACTGTGTTGGCACCGCGAGGCTTCTGCAAAAAAACAAAAACGCAGGTTTGTCTACGGTTTAACGGGCAGTCATTGCAATGGAAGAAAACATTGTTGTTGTGGTGATAACTTACCTGAGTTGTACTGGTGCAGTGTTTTGGTATCTGATAAGCCTTCAATCTTTGTGATCTGACTAAACTGTTGCACTGTTTCCAACCCGTCTCGTGTTTCTTGTCCAATCACACTTTGTAGTTGTTGTAGCGATGTCGTTATGTTCTCAGAAATTCATTACAATGGTATCATAATCGATTTGAATGATGGCCACATTTACCAAAATAGGACCAACTCCCTAATTAAGTCCATCATGTAGCATATTCGAAACTTATTTATGCTCAAGGTGTTCATTGACTGAACTTTGATTTCAGGGTGAAAGACTCCTGTAAAAGAGAAATATTAGGCTAGGTTAGCTGTGTATCAGTGCGTTTTATTGCCTGTACATGAGCAGACTTTGACCCCTAAGTCTGCAGCAGCAGCATTGTGATATTTGGAGGAAGTAATAAAATTCAGTCAGAGTATTATGTTTCAAATACACTGATCTTGATCGTATTGAAAACCCTGCACACCCTCACAAGTGTTTTCTGTCGTGCACTAATTTATTGATTAGGAAGCTCACAGGTACAACACGCTAACAGGAGAACAAGGGAAGTGTCAATCAATTACAGCCTGTACACGCCCTGACAGAAGAGCCAATAAGACACAATAAGTGAACACCTGTGTGGTGGACGATGGGTTAAAAATAATCCATGTTCAGGTCACATTTGATTTAAAAGAGTTATCTACAGGCTGAGGAATGCAGCTGGTTTATCTCTCACGATAAGCCTGCAGTACACATGTTCTGAATCTTTCCCTAAATACTCACATTTACATGGAAATCTGCACACAGCCTGAGGACTTGTGCCTTCTGTCGGGTTCTATCCAATACTGTAATAAATCTAAGTAGCCTTTCTGGAAGCATTTTCCAGCTGATGAATACGTGCCAAACACAATCTGACTCTTGATGTTGCCAGAAATAGTGTGTTGATTGTTTGTTGGGTATCAAGGTGAACTTTCCAGTCATTGACTCTGGTCCTGATTTGTTCATGTTGGGACATAATGAGGTTAGAATGATCTGAAAATTTTGAGAGAAACCTGCTGTTTTCGGACCAATATATCCAAACTAAGAATTTCCTATTTTCTCTTAACTTGTGCAGCATATTGAGCTGAACTGTGCCTGCAGTTTCATTTTGACAGAAGGTGGTCTGAGTTACTCATTGGTACCGATGCCAATGCATTGACATTAACTGAATCCAGGTGTCTTGTAATCGCAGATCTTCCAGCTCGCTGGTGATTTGCTGAAATATAATGAATAGCAGCAAACAGGGCCAAACTAACTGATACATTTGTAAACCAGAACACATGTTTACCAATCAAAGTTGAAGAAGACTTTATTCTACTTGTTTCTGGTGTCATTTTTTGGTCCAAGACGTCTGAGAGGAAGCACAGTATGTTAACAAATACTGTAGGGTAGTATTCATTATATTATATTATATATATATAACAGCTCACTGCTATTGGCATTTTATTAATCCTTATAAAGTCCATTTACATGACTTTTAGCATGATGACGTTTAATGTCCTACACAACCTCTGTAGTCTCATTTAGCCACTTGTTAGACATTTTAAGACATGTAAAAGCTTCAAAATTCACGAGTGGTGTAAAAAACATCAAAATCTCTTATGCTTGTATTAACCACAGACGTTATTTTTGGAATCCAAGCAAAAATCCATTGACTTTGAGACAAGAGATCTGGAAGTGCTACCAATAAGTGGCTAGAGTCAGAAATGTTTTTTAAAATTGAACCAAATTGAAGTGTGTGATTTGTGTCTCCTAGTTTTAAGGCCTGTGAAGCCGCCCCGCCAATCTCCCCACCACAACCGCCGCCAGCGCCCTCACCAGCCCGTCCTGCCTCGCCTGGAGCGGGAGGAGAACCACAGAAACCTCCTCCCTCAGCCTTCACCCGGAAGTATGGTCTCCATTTTCCCCACTCAACCCTCACCATCCCCCAACAAGCCCAACTAACCATGAACCAATGAATGTTCAGATTTTTCAGGAAAAAACTCTTGTTTATATTATTTATATTTTAGAATGCATATTTCTGAACATGTAAAAATATTGTTTACCGCATTTTTTCTTAGATCATGACTATATTTGTGATCTTGTTTCTGCTCGCTTTATTGTACAGGGCATTGTGGGAAATGTCACCGAGTTAAAGGTCGAAGGGAACGCCAGAGACAGTATTGTCAGAAGGACTTTGGTGAGTTTGAACCTTGTAGCGTTGCTGTTGTTAAATAAGTTGTGACAGAATGCTAACTTTAACATGTGAATTGTAATATCTCATTGAATTTTCTCTGTTAGTTTTTCGGGGCCGAGTCCTCGGGAAGCTTTACAGAGGCCAGGAGACGCGTTATGACGTCCAGATCATCCACACCTACCGCAACGGTTTCCGCCTGGAACACCGGGAGTTCTTGTGGGTCCCTAACGTGTGTGACTGCCCCCACCTGGAGGAGGGGAAACAGTATATACTGATGGTGCGTCGCCACATTAACCACGAGCACACGCTGAACCGCATCCTGGTGGAGGAGGAGAGCTACGTGGTGCCGTACAGACCCAGAGAGGACGAACTCCTGCGACCGCTTGAAAGACTGTGCAGCAACAGAGGAGCCAAACAGCCAGCAGAACTGACCGGATGAGTGTAGAGACAAACTGTGTGTGAGAGTGTGTGTATGTCAGAGAACAAAGCTCATACTGCAGCTTTATTCACGTCCAATGTTTCATTTCTGGACCTTCAAAACGCCATCAGACTCCATGTGAACCATGTGATGGTCGGATGAATTCCATAGTGGCGTCACTGGAGAAAAATGACAGCTGGATAGTCAACAGACATTTGAAGCTCGCCACATTAAGAAACCAAAGACTCCACGTTTATTTAAAAGCCTGACCAGCTGACTGTACCATATAGAGCACTTTAGGTGGATGCTTGTGCCCACCTTTAAACACATACCAAAGAGAAGAACATTGACTGAAATGGCCTTTTTGTGATTGCTGGTTTTCCACAGCTATCGTTTAATTTTTTTGTATTATTGTATTTTTGTGTGTGTATATATTTTAAAGGAAAAATCCACCTCAAAACACTTAAACTTAAATCTTATCCAACACCATTTTGACTTTGTATTATGTTAAGCTCAGTAGAGTTGGTACAACAGCAAATATTTTCAGTATGAAATATGAACAATAAGTTGGTGTCGGTCCCTCAAGCCTCGAGTATCATTAAATATGCTTGTGTTTCTCTGTTGAGCAACATTGAAACTTTGGGAAATGGGAATTTCAGCAAGAAAAGTGGACCAGATTCTAACTTTAACAGTTTTGAATAAGAATCTAAAACGATCGTTATCTTTCAAACAGCACATGTGACTGCAGCTGAATGCAACACGCTCATTGTGAATGTTGCAGCATACAATCAGGATTTCAATCAGAGGTGGATTTTTGCCTTCTCGAGATATAACAACATATTGCTTCACAATATATTTATATATAACTTGTGTGTCACTTGTTGTTTCATAGTGTCTGTGTTGCTCCTTTTTGTGGTATTATTTTTTTATAGCGTGTTAAATCAGGTCTGCTTTGTGATACTTTACGTGAAAGAGATTATGAAATATACAGTATTTTATTGCGTGGCACTGATTATTACTAAAGTATAACTTGACTATAAGTGTGTTGAGAAAACTTGCCGTCTGTTGAATAGTCAGTTAACTTCTGTGCCTTGTGTTATGCATTTGATTTATAACTTTTTTTTTTTCTCAAACCTCATCTACATGTGCCAAAAATAATGGTTTTATACATTTTGTCCATAGAGTGTATCAATGATAATGACCCACTCTTTGTAAAATAAACTTATTATAGACTTATTATAGACGTCCAAAAAAACAAGAACATTCAACAGATTTCTGTTATTTATCCCACAACAGAATAACAGATTTATTTTGGTGCCGCTTCTGTTTTCCTCATAGCTGCCAACAACACATGACACGCTGCTTTTTTTTTACAAACAAGCGCAACGGAGAAATTTAAAACATATTTTCTGTCCGTTTATCGTTGATTTTCATATGAACAAGAAGATCAGTCTACTCCGTTAGCAACATGGCTACTGTTAGCAGCCTAGTTAACACCACTCTCCAAAGCAAGAAACAACGATAACAACCACAAAGAACTCAAACAAAACCCGATCTCAGTGCTATAATAAAGGCAGAGGAAAACACCTGAATAATTAATAGGCAGGTTTTGTTACTTACTGATCTAGCTGAGTAGAAATAACTTTTTCTGTATCTTCTTCACCTTCTTTGCCTCCTCTGTCAACGGGGCTGTTTTTCCGGGTAGAGTTCCCACAGTTCACGTTACTCCAGATTTCGCTACCCTGAGCTCCTGTAAGATATTTTGTTGAGTTGCCTCTTCGTAGGCAATGATACAGAGGATATGTCTAGTGCTTTTATTGTGAAAGAGAATACGCGACCTAGAGGCAGACAGATTTGCAAGCAGTGAAAGCGAGGCTTATAGGGAACCAATCTAAACGCTGATGGTGTCATTATACTAAAGCCATTACATTGTGCAATCAACAAAGCAACAACAAACCAGACATGAGAACAGCATCGTTTGTAAGAAAACAATGTATTTACAAAAAAAGCTTCACATCTACAACAAAGGAAATGCTACATTAATAATCTACAGATAATATATTCCTTTTTTGACTAAGCCAGATCGCTGCTCATTAACTGTCAGGAAGTCATGCAGACACTCCGCTCAGTGGAGAAAGCAGTCCAAGGTTAACACATTAGCATGATGATGGGGGGGGGGGCTATTTTAGATTCACAACACAGTTCACCTCAGCAGACATGACTACTTCATCTGAAGGCATGAGACAGAAAGCTTCTGTCCCCTCTGGAAGTGACTTTTAGTATTTGTTTGTTTTTTGAGCACTCTTGGTTTAAATTTTTTAAGTTTTCAAAATAGAGTAACACGCACAATAAAATGTAAACAAGATTCAAGTGAATGATGTACCACAAAGCAACATAATGCGATCATGCCACATGTTCCTCATTGTAATTTAAATGCAAAGTATTTTTGCCTTAATTTAACAAACCCCTTGTGTTGAACTTTAAAGAACATCATATATTTCTGTTTAGCTGCCTGTCAGTCGGTGCAGAGAAAATACTGAAAGAGGATCCATTATCCCCGTGACCCAGGACTCTTCAGGTTTATCTCAACACATGAACAAATCTTTCTTTGGCTTTGGGCTGGACATGAGAACAAATCCTGAAACTGCCTTATTGACAGGTATAGGAGACAAAGTAAATAAGTGAATGAAAGGATGCAATTCAATTGGTTCTGTGCACATGTTTCTGATTTGTAACTGTTAGCACAAAATGAAATAAAGTTAATGCTATTATATTGTGAAACTACATTGTGACTGCAATGCATTGTCATTCCAGCAACTGATTTGAAATTGGAGAAATTTGCAGAAGTTATAGCTAAATTCATTATTACACTGGATGAAAAGTCCTTAATCAAGCAATGGCTCTACATTTTGGGATGCACACTGTACACAAACAGAAACGTAAATGCACTGGAATTATTCCTCTCCAGGCGCAGTATGTTTTCCAAAAATGTTGAACTATTACTGTAACTAGTTGGTAACTGAATTTCATTGCAGGTTAAAAAACGTTTAAATGTAGTTTATCATCACAATATAACTGTGTGTGTGTGTGTGTGTGTGTGTGTGTGTGTGTGTGTGTGTGTGTGTGTCATCTAGCGTCATCAGTAACTACATGGAAACTAAAATTCCAGATTGGAAGTTTACATTTCCATGTGAGTCATTAAAAAGGTATCAATGGCGGTTCTAAAGGGGGGGGGGGGCGTAATATTAAGCCTGGCCCCCCCGACAGAAACATTTATTTTCTTTAATTTACCACCAACATGTATCCCCATAGAGGGAACATTGTAATTACTCATGGGCATTAAATAAAATCTATATTAACACTGAATGAGTGTTCTTGTGTTTTTTGTTATATGTGTATGTTAGGTCTTTTGGAGAACCAAAATTGAGGGGGATGGTGGTGTTATGTAACAGATGTGTTTAATATATCTGGTGCCCCACCCCCCCATTTCAAATGGTCTAGAACCGCCACTGGCAGGTATTTAAAAGCAGATATTGAAAGAGAGAAAAGCCTCAGCAAAATGTCAGCTTCCAACACAGAGACAACTTCTGTGGTGTTTGATTGAACAGAAACCCTTCGCATATGGTTGGACACCACTGGCATAAATGATCTGCCGAAATATTTAGTTAATTTCTAAGATAATAGTGTCATGTATGTGACATGTGTCAGTAAGGACCATCTCTTGCATCAGAGGTTATGTTTGAACTTACAAAGCCGATGCAATTAGCCCGCAGTTTCCAACTTTGAGAAAGATTTGTTCATGATCAAAACCATCATCTACGATCAGAGGTCTAACAGGGCTTTCTTTTTTAAGGGTAGATTCTTTTGTTTATCAGCAAGAAAAAAACATTGTTGGGACGTGTGCCTCTGTAGCAATATTACAGCAAATATCTAGAATCCTTCATTGTTATGATATTAAAAGTCTAAACACAGCCAATAATTGAATATAATACTAAACTTAAAGTTCATAAAGGTATCTATCTTTACACCTACTTACTGTAACTCCCACATTTTACAGTGACAGTTCACCACTTCTGATCCCTTTGGCAATTCATACTGTAAGTATATTTTCAAACCACAGTCAAGTCCTCGCTAGTGGTTTATTTCATGGTGTGTAGCCTGTGACATCAGGTCTTTATTCAGTTCTTCTTATATCCAATGGGCACTGAGCCCTCTGATTGGTCCTTCTCACAGCACTGTGAGTTTTTGACCCCTGACCCCTGTGACCTCCGTTCCTGAAAATCCCCTCCTGCAGGGCACCAAGGGGAAGTGACCTGTCGTCCACATTGCGCCATGTCCACCTCACTCCTGCCTGGCCCCTCACAGAGCGTGTCAGACGCTGACATGCACGTGACGGGACAATCCAGAGCGCCGTTTGATGCGTGAGCGCCGAGGTCTGGATTCAGACTGGCAGCTGCACAGAGGGCCCAGCAGCAGCCAGAGGTAAAGGATCACACAGGCCCAGCATGAGGACATCTTCACCCAGAAGGTAGACCAGCTGCCATGGGTGAAGGTGGTCTCCAACACTGCTGACTCATAGCTGGAGAAGGACAACACAGTTTCAGGCCGGAAAAAGAAACTGCTTAGCAACTAAATATTATCAGGAGGAGGGAAACTGAACACTATGTTTCACTTAAAATAAACTACAATAAAAATATTAAGAAATATTGAAAATGAAAGAATTGGTACAATTCATTTTGCCATTAATTACTAAAAGTGCAAAAAGAAAAATGCATATATTGTACATGACATTCTCTAATTTAAACCTTAATATGTCGATGGATAATATTTTCACAGTCACCGAATCACGCGATAAAAGTGGAATTAATCATTGGCAAATGAAACGTCCTGAATACCAATTATTCCAGCTTTTCTATATTTTTGAATCAAGTACACTTTATGGTATGTTTACATTTTTTAACCCGCTGTAGTTCTGCTTTCTGTTAAACTGCAGAATACAGTCATTGTGACAAATGACGTCTTCTCCGGAGAGACACTCACCCAAAAGCTTTGATTCCCCTTCCATCAGCAAACATTTAATATACACAACCCTCAACCTTTTCTGATCCCCCTCTGCCGCTATAACTTTCATCAATCCTTAGAAAATCACGTACATATGAATAAGAACCAGGTCTGTGTCATTAACTAACCTGAACCAGTTAGTGAGGGTCATCATGACGTACAGCGAGGCCAAGAAGAAGACGAAATGGAAGAAGAAGTAGCTGTAAGCCACTCTCTGCGTCTCGTTGTAAATAACCTTCTGACAGCCTTTGTTCTCGTCATCCATCACAAACTCTTCCTCAGCTGAAAACGGACAAATTCATAAATGTCTAACATCAAAGCTCGAGTCTGCAGCCAACTTCAAACAGCAGTTAGTGTTTCAATCCTGTACACAAAGTCAAGTATGGACCATAGTCTCAAACCTAGCCCATCTCTCTAATTCAATTTAGTTTGCAGTGCACTTACAGACTTCAGGAACACAATATTTAGATGTCCTGCTCATCCATTATTTTATATATTTTTTAAAGATGACAGTTTGTTTAAAATAGTTTTTGAATATACAGTACACACTTGTTGAGGGTTCTGCGCTCATGAAAAAAAGTGCAACTTCCAAACTCTTAAAAACCCTTTAATGGCCACTGGACACTGCCTCAAAGGAATTTCCCAAAATGTATGTATCTTTTCAAAAATGATGTTATGGCATTATGTTGCATGTTTGCCCCTACACTTAAGCACCGCAGTCTTTCAAAACTCAATGCTAGTGTGCTTTCTCTATGAGCCCATAGATGTGGAAGATCACCAGAAGATAGTCGAGCCATTTGGGCCCAAAGCCACTGAGAAACTTTCATAGGAATGAACATGAGCCCACAGACAGACACAAGTTACATTTACTTTTAGTGTTTGTTTTTTACCAAAAAAGATTTGCGTATATTCTTGAGGCCTAACACAATGTATCTCCTCCTATTATAACATTATGCAAAGCTGACTTGTTTTACATTTTAAATATTGCATTGTTTACATGCATGTTTACTAGCTAGCTCTAGGTCTTCTTCCACACAGCTCAAATGTTGCCCAAGATTTAAATTTTCTGGTCCTAATAACTGCAAACAATAACCTTTACGAACTGAAATACGTCAGTCAGCGGGTACATGTTTTCGGTCAATGATGAAAACCTTTGGATTTCTGTTGTTGATGTTTCTCCTGCTCTTGTTTGTTTGAATATTCAGACGGATGAGATCAAGCAACTGTCTTTGCAAACCTTGATGCTTTGTGCAACCACATACCAAGTGAATGCAGAACTTTGCTGATCCTAGACCTCCTGCTTGTCTTGCTTCCATCTTAATATTACTGAATGAGTGTTTATTGATGTAAAAACACCACACAAAGTATCTTTAAGAAGTCAATAATGTAATGTGAACTTCATCAGTACAGTACGCAGTACCTTCCTCTTCCTCGGGGCAGCAGAAGCAGCAGGTGGCTTTCTGGAACTCGTAGCGGTAAACTTTGATCATCCAAAAAGGACCAAACATCTCTGCCAGGTAGGAAGCTTCATTACTGCGGGGACATTAGATTAGAACACACACATACTTCCTTCTATCAGAGATGTAAAAGTACAGATATGTTTGCTGTTGCACCAACATTCTTTGAAAGTCATGTTTCTGTAATCTATGTTTAAAGTGGACTTTATTATGTTTATTATAATTGTATGGTAATGACATCGTAGATAGAGTAATTATTTACATATGGATTCTTTTGAAATATAGAGAGACTACTCACCACGCAAAGAGGACGCAGCAGTACATGATGGCTGCTCCAATAATGGCCACAGCATTGCCTTCATTCTGGATGCCATCTTGTCTCACATTGGGGTAACATGCGGTTATGTTCATGCCCTGATACACCACTGACACAGAGAACAACACAGCATGTTTACTTTCAGCAGAGTATCATTCACCTTCTACTAGTCTCTTTCTATGGAAAACAAAAGGCAGTTAGTGTTTACAACTGACTCTGGAAAAGCTGCAAAGTGAATATAAGACATCAACAGACTCTTTACAGATGGATGTAGAAGACCAGCCTCATATTGCATCACTGTTATGTTTTCCTCATGAAGAACATTAGTTTTAGATTTGAATGTAACTGTCTCTGCAAAAACAAAAAGATGGAAACAGCCTATTGCACCTTTCAGGTTCATCACGCCCATGTAAATCATTACATGGGCGGATCGTGAGACAGTGGACTTCATCAGCTCTCCTACACAGGAGCATGACACACAGACTTTATGGTTATTTAGCCTCTTTCTGTTGTCGTTTTGTGTCTCTTTGTAGTTGTTGTGGTCTTATTGTAGTTTTATTTTCGCCTTGTCGTTGCTTTGCACCTTTTTGTAGTCGTTTTACATCTTATTGTAGTTGCTTTGTTTCTCTTTGTGGTTGGTTTGCACCTTCTTTTTTTTCATTGTGAGTGTCTTGGTGGTCTCTTTGTGTCTCTTTGCAGCTATTTTGCATGGCTTTGTAGTTGTTTTGGTCTCTTTGTAGTCTTTAAACATTAACTATTATATATTAAACATTTAAAAAGTACATTTGAAAGTGTGGCCCCCACAGTGTCTGCTTAGAAAGATTCTCATTCATTGACAAATGGAGTTGTGGACCCCTGTCCTAACACATGGGGGGCCCTGGTAAGAAATGTATATCATTAATCCTGGTCCATACTTTTACCCACAGTAGGTATAAAAAACATAGCTGGTTTATTACATTTCATTTTTGACACTATACTTTGTCAACACCACAGAGAAAAAGTACCAAATGCAGGTCAGGTGTCACTTTGTTCATTTCTTCTTCTTTCTCCCTTTCCTGGAAAATTCCTTTCTTTCTTGTAAAAAAGGGGTCTCAGCTGCACTTTCCCTTCTGGGACTCTCTCTAATAGACTCGCCCTCTGGACACTCTCTGGGGTGAACACAGAGTCCTCACAAATATGTAGTGTATGCTCACACATGTGCATGCATGTGCATAAGCTCTAACTTCCAAACACACTTACACACACTCACAAATCCAGCTCAACCTCCGAAGGGGTCAGGGTTAGTTTCAGCCAACTGTGGATTCCTGAGAGATGTTTTGCATTTGTGTGATATGTGTGGGGGGGGGAGGGTTGAACTCAGTGAAAACACTGGCTAATTACAGGACTCAGACTGTTACTTCACCATGACACACACACACACACACACACACACACACACACGCACTCATACACACACACGCACTCACACACACACACACACACACACACACACACACAGGTCAAGAGTCGTCAAGGGAGAGAGAACATGTCCTGCAGTCTGAGTTGTCTTTTCAATTGCACTCAAGACTAACAAAATAATGAGGATTACTGTGTGTGTGTGTGTGTGTGTGTGTGTGTGTGTGTGTGTGTGTGTGTGTGTGTGTGTGTGTGTGTGTGTGTGTGTGTGTGTGTGTGCGTGTGTGTGTGTGTGAGTGCGTGTGTGTGTGTGTGTATGTTTGTCATGGTGAGGTCATAGAGCAGAATAAGACTTCCGGAGACAGAGTAGGCAAACAAGGACCTAAGAAGACAAGGATGTCATTGTCTAACACGCATCACCCATGGAGATGATAGTATGACAGGTGAAGTACCCCTAAATTAAAGTAGCTGAGAAAGGAAACTCAGCAACAGTAGGTGGAAATTAAATATTACAGAGCAGCAGAGTGTGATTATGTGTGTGTGTGTGTGTGTGTGTGTGTGTGTGTGTGTGTGTGTGTGTGTGTGTGTGTGTGTGTGTGTGTGTGTGTGTGTGTGTGTATGTGTGTGTGTGTCTTTGTGTGAGGTTCACAAGTGAAAAGGTGTTTTTATAACAAACTCAGGGTGCATATTTTCTCAACAAGTTGCTACAATGTCCTGAGCTGCCCCGGGACTCTAACACACACCTACTGTACACACTCGTATTGTACACTCATACGTACAGTATTGATGGAATACTCATGTGTGGACTCGAGGTCATCACTGTCTCTGTATCTATATTCGGATAGAAGTCACGTTTAATCGTTAAATGTTGTATTTCTTAACCTAATATTCATTGGCAATGCAATCTTGTGGCTTCAAATCATCACATTTATTCAATATTGGCAAATAATTAATCATGAAATATATTTCCATATTCTTGTACTGTACTTTTAATCTCTCTATATTTTTTATTAACTAAAGTAAGTTTAATAAACACTTAATGTGGACTACAAAGCACTCACCCTTCGTAGGCTTGAAAGGTGGCTCTAAAAGGTTTGTGACTTGCTCCCTGACCGATGACAGCAACTTCATTGAGCTTAGATTCACAGCATTTACAATGGACTTAAGAAGCAATAGTTTCACGGTGGGAAAAAAAGGACCAAAATGAAATCTACTCAAACCACTCCTTAATGAGAGAATCCACTTCTTCCATGTCTAACATTTTACTTGGTAAGTTGCAAACACAGATATGTTTGATGTTTGTGGCACAGTTAGCTGTTTAGCATTATGTTGCATTAGGTTTGAGAGGTTTTTATGGCTGTTTTGATACTTTTTCCCACAACATTATGAATTAATCTGAAGATGTTTTCATTGAATTGATTAATCGTTTGGTCTATAAATTATGAATTGAACTGACTGACAATAATGCCTTCAAAGTTCATTTAAAAATCAAACCTCTTGGGCAGGATCTCCACGTTCTTGGAGCTTTGGAGAAGCTTTAGAAGTTGATCAGTGTGCTCAGTTTGTTCCAACCAACGGTCCAATAAATGGTACTTCAGCTGACTTTCAGAGCTTCAAACAAAGAAACTGGGTACTTAGTCATAGTAGTGAAAATGTAAATGTATGTAACATACCAGAAATACAGGTGGGAAACTAGTATTGCAACTAGTCACCATAGTAAATGAACTGGCTGAAGTTAAGCTGACTACAGCCCCCGTCTCTACCAAATAGGAAAACAACAAACTTTTCTAAGACTAGTCCAAATCAAATAATGTGATGAATTTGAAATGATTATCAGTTTTATAAGGCGTAAAAAGAAAAACAGATGAGCTGTTTTCAAAGCTGTATGTCCATGATTACGCAGGGGAGCAGAGGATTAACATTGGAAAGACACCATCATCTATCGCAGTCTTCAACAGGACTCCATGTGCTCTGGATTTGGTCTCGACTGCCTTTGGACTCAGACTTCACTTGGACTCAATTAAGTTGATCTTGACTACCGCCCTGCTCAAAACCCGACCACTGCTGTGGCTGCATTACATTTTCGTCTGTTTTCTGCAACTAAATTTGTCTTTTTCAATTTTGCAAAATGACAGCTATAGAAAGTAGCATTTCCTTTCTACATCTGAAGGACACCAACACCTGATGAATCAATTACTGTAGATGTTTTACATCACAGAAACTGTTTCTGCCATTGTGGCGGGTAGAAGTATCTGCCAAAACAATCTACATTTGGCTTGTTAAAGTATCTTAAAGAACAACACAAATACACTAACAAACAATTAGACTCAAACTGTTTTGTTGTGTAGCTCTTGTTATCCGAGCTTACCTCCGACGTATGATCACTCTTTACAGACAGATCTAAACAATGCATTGCATTTTATCTGCTCAACAGGACGAGCTGTGTGAGATATACTGTCTATATTCCTGTGTAATTATGTTGTCAATGGATCCATGAGGAATGTGAAACACATATCCTTCTGTCTGCCCTAACCACAGGCCACCAGCCCAGCAGGCAGCATGTCAGAGCACATCTCATCCCAGATTATCTGTGTGTGGACCTGTGTGTGTGTGTGTGTACGTCTTTATTTGCATGCGTGCCATTAAGATGTAAACCCGGGATAAGACAGGGGCCTCTGACAAGCCTCTGCACTAATGTCTCAGTCATGTGGAGGCTCTTTGTCTTACCTGGAGCCAGCAGGTGAGTCATTATGAGGAAAGTAAAGGCAAATTATAGAGGATTTTAAAATTTGAGAATGTGTGTGTGTGTGTGTGTGTGTGTGTGTGTGTGTGTGTGTGTGTGTGTGTGTGGGCTCTTCAGTATTAGGTCTAAGTTGGACAGTATGATGGGATACAAACTACAAACACATTCATTCGACTCAACTGATTACAATAAGATGCCAGATTGTGTAGAAGTCTATGAGAAAATGAATCTGCTTCTCAATTGATTTATTACCTCGGTAAACATTTTCCAGAGGATTTTGTGTTTTCAATCTCTAGTTTTAAGTCTTCCTTGATGCAGCATGGTTTTTATTTCATCATCAACTAAATATACCCTATGCTTTAGGGAGTGGCTACCTTGTGATTGACAGGTCGCAACTACAACGTTGTCCGATTTGGCTGTTCATGTTTTTGTCTTACAACGTGTCACTTTTGGTTCCAAAAAAACTGGATGGCAACCTCCAAAAGGCCAAACTCAAAGCTTCAAAACCGTAGTCCAACAACGTATGGGTGACATCAGGGTGACTACGTCCACTTCTTGTATACAGTCTATGGTCTAGAACAGTATTCACATGTCTGTATTGAAAATAACTAGTTGCTCTTATTACTCCATTCCATACTGGCTGTGAAGAGCCATAGTAAGAGACTGGGGAACAGAATCCACAGTCCTTGTTCTGTGCAGAAATGCAAAAGGTTGTTGAAGATAGAGGCTTTGCTAGTCTTTTTAGTCTTAATGTTGTTCTTTGTGTTATTATATCCTCCTGCAGCTTTTTCCTGAAGTATTTGCCTTTGCAGTAAAAATTGGCGGTTTCAAAACTGAAACATACATCACCTGAACGTTTGGCCCCTTGGGGGTAGTGCAACAAGCTGTAGACACAATATTATCAATTTATGAAGTTGATATGGTGAACATTCAATCAGTTGACTATTTACACATCCAGCAGACACAGAGCAACATGAACATTCATCTGGAGCCGTGTTGCTGGTCCACTTCCGAATATAAGTTTGCTCTGTTTTTGTTCTCCACCAACACCTTATAAATATATTTTTAAAAATGAAACTCTTCTATATTCACCAGCTAGTTGCTAACTTAAACTGTCTGACACGTTGAATACCAGAGTTATTCCACTGCCTAAAGACTGCAAAAACCAAAACAATGAGCTGAACGAAAATGCTTTGTAGAGCTGTAACGATTAATTATTTGGTACTTGTTGTCATTTTCCTTTACCCAATTCACAATTCCCCTGAGTTGATTGGAGGGTTAATCAGATCACATTTTGGCTTCTTATTAAGAATTGAGAACAGCTTGGTGCATTTCCCGTCTTAGCCAATCAGGTGTAACAACGCCCTTTCTTAGAGAGAGGTAGATAATTGCACACTCGGGTTTTCTTGTCCTGCCTTGACTTAATGTAAACCTCGACTCAGCAGATACGTCAGTCAGTAACTCTGGTCTTTAGGTCCTTTTCAGACTTTGCTGTCTTTACTTTTCAGGTTGAGGGAGATTTAGAGCATTCTGAAACCTAGCTAGAGTGAATATGGAAGAACACCTTTCCACTAGGTTACCTGCATCATCAAAAAAAAAGGAGCTACTTCACCTGTACTCAAAAGGTGTTATTCATAACATTTAAGCACAAAGAGGATTGCAAGCAAAGTGGACTCTATGGGAACACTTTTGTTTCCTTTTCTCTTGCATATGTTTCTCTTTAATCAATATATAAAAATAACCTTGAAAATGCCCTAAAGATGTGTCCATGTTAGAGAGGTTAGTGTGTCAGTGTTAACACTGGACAGAGACACATGTTCAGTGTCACAGTGGAGCTGCACACATCTGTTGCTGTGCTTCTGCTCTGGGACTGGTTAGTTTGCGTACCTTTCTCTGGCGGACGGCTGGACAGTGCAGAGAAAGTGAGGTACATAACATAACAGCTGATGATGGAGGCTTGAAGGAGTCCCGACCGAGGCTGCTCTGCAGAGACAGAGAGAGAGTCAGGGTCAGGAGTCAGGGTCAGGAGTCAGGGTCAAAAATATATACTATAATGTATAATATTTTACTTTGCCACCCCTAAACACACACCAATGCACACACATTGATTCAAGTAAGACTAAAAAAGTATTAAGTCATAAAATGTACTCAGTGTATCAATGTAAAACTAAAACTACTGATAATGAGAGAAATCGATAAAGAAAAAAGGTTCCCTTCAGAGAGTTTGATTTTTGAGCCACTGAGCGTGTAGACGGCCCGCCGGCGGGCCCACGGTGCATTTGTACTTTGTTGTGTACAGTCCACCACTCAGAGAAAGCTTAGAGTCTTGTCTATTTAGTGAGCAAAACTGTTCTGAGATCACATTCCCAACAGCAAGTACAGTAGGCATCTAACACTAGCAAGCAAACCCAAAATCAACATAATAACTTTGAGCCAACTCGCCTATGAAGTCTCATCATAATTCTGTAATCGGTAATAATCCAAAAAAACACTCCTGTGTCATTGCAGAGGTCCAATAGATAGTTTCCAGTAAAATATATCCATCATTCACATCGTCACATCATCAAAAGCCCATGAACAGCTGTTGCAATCTTTGAAATCAGCTGATCGATGTGTTTATTTTCACAATGACACTTGCTAAAAACGGCATGTAGCAAGCTATTAGCGCTATTTAGATAATTGCTAACCGGATGCCGAACTCTGACCTTTCGATTGACACTTCATTTGAGCCAATCGGAGCTTCCATGTGTTATCTACAGCCATCAAGAGCCAATGAGTGTCAACTTCATAAGGAGGTGCCAGCCCTCTTCTTTTGTTTACAGACGGAGCCAGCAGCAGCCCAGTCTCCAGGTGACTCACGTATCGTGTAGCCAATGAACTGCTGAATCATTTGACATACATCATCAATGGGTTTTATTTTACAAATATTTATATATGTTTTTCATAATTGTATTTATTATTTTCAAAATACAAAAATATTACAAAAAATGTGTTTGTACTTCCCTTACTAGTGGCAGGGATAATCGGGTATATAATAGTTATTTATGGCCTTTTTATCAATAAATATTACAATATCTCCAAATCCACAGCTTGTGAACGCCTGGATGTTACTCTTAGAAAAACCTGTCTAATAAGTTACGTTTTTGTCCCTTTTATCTGACATTTTAACCTGAGCTTGGAAACACGTTTTAAAGCTATTCTTGGTGCTCTTTCAACATACTTAAGGATCTATATTAGTCGGAAATGTAGTGGACCATATCGGCTTCGCTCCGAGGACTTGTTTCTTTTAACTGTTCCAAAAGTCTGTACTGAACTTGGGAAAAGGGCTTTTAGTTACGCTGCTCCGGCTGCCTGGAACCAGCTGCAGGATGAGCTGAAACTCAGAGAGCTAGGTCTCTCTGAAGAGACTTAAAGCGACTCTTAAAGACATCGAAGCAGACCGCTGTGTCTGTAAATGTTTTAGTTAATGTTGTGATTGTGATTGTTTTTTTTGTCTGTAACTATGCTGCTGCCTATCTTGGCCAGGACTCTCTTGAAAAAGAGATTTTTAATCTCAATGAGACCTATCCTGGTTAAATAAAGGTTCTAAATAAATAAATAACACTTGGTGCTATGTTTTTATTGTGTTTTCCAGCTCGGGACTACCAACTATACCCATCGTCAGGCATCTTTTTCAACAACAAACTTCAGGTGGAGTGTATTTTCTTCAAATTCAGTATATTCAGATCACTATTACTCAGTGCCAGAAGCACTTGGACTGATTCTTCACTGTTTTGCAAGAACAATAAGAGAGTTATCTTTTGAATGAGACCAATTTACTTTGGGTATGTCGTTTGTAGGTATTTTCGGGTAAATTCCCCCACACTGTAAGAGGTTAACATTTACTTAAATGTTACGTTATCTTATGTTAAATAGAGTATTTATTTTTGGTTTCAACTCTCTTTTTTTAAAGATCCAGATGAAAATCTGTATAATTTTCATTGTAAATCAGTAAACAATAAAACATCAAGCTTGAATAAATGAATTAGTCCTGAAAGTCCTTTTCACCCTAGGGTTGAAACTTGATATCCAATGTTGGGTATTGTTATGTGTTCAAATCAAAAGCAGCTCCTCTAGAGGTTGAGAGAATTGTTTAAAACTCTTTACGTATTTTCTTGTTTGTACATATTTCTATGGTAACTGGACGAAATCTATCTACTAATGAAGGGTTAGCTCCAGAACAGTTGCTAAATGCACCTGGTGGTGATAATTGTTTTCTACTAGATTGATCAAAGTGTGTGATAGTGTTTGTTTTTAAAATCAGAATCTACAAAGTAACTTCTAATTATAGTTTTCAGACACGTAGTGGAGAACAAGTGCAATAATCCCCTCTGAAATGTAGTGAAATAGAATAATAAAGTAGCATAAAATGGTAATATTTAAAGTACAAATACCTCAAAATTGTGTGTACAGTAGCCTACTGAGTAAATGTACATTGGTGCATTCCACCTCTGTAAGCAGGAGTGTGTTTCTATCATAAAACCCAGACATGTGGAGACAAAGCAGGCTCGCAGTCAACATTTGGTTTGTAAAGGGAGAATATTAGCTTACATCTAATTATTATTATTATCTGCAGCAGCACTGGTTTCAACAGGGGGATGTTTGCATAGCTGGAGATGGACTAAGTGTTATTTCACCGCTGAGAGTCGATGACAGACATACGAGTGTGTTTCATCAACTCACTCTGCTTCACGCACGGTGTGACGGCAATGAAGGACATGAGGCCGCAGAGTCCCAGGTTGATCCACAGCAAGACCTTGTTGAAGTGGCAAGCGATGGGGTGTGTGTAGTACTTGTACATGAAGGTGAAGGCCATGGTAGCGATAGTGTAGAAGAAGAGGGTGGCGCACATCACCGCAATATACCAACGCTTGTTCTCTGCTGCTCCGGTCAACCTTAGAGGGTAGAGGACAGAGAGAGGGTTTCAGCTTCACATGCATCCTGCACAGATATTCATTCTGCCGGGATGCTGCATGTGTCACAGAGAAACACACCTGAAGTGTTAGAATAATGTTATTTCCACCAAGAGGGGTTATGCTTTTAGGACCGTTTGATATCAGAAACATCTGTTCCCAGATTTACCATGAATGTTGCTATAAATCTAGGTCACAAGTGATTTATTTATGGTGCAAATCCAGGATTTCTTAATATTTTTATGAGCATTTTCCTTGTTTTCTCATGAATTACTGCACTTAGTTGAATGAAAAAATCAGGCTGTGCCTGGATAGTGCTTCATTCCACAATGAGATGCAGCCTTATTGTATCTTAAAGCCACGGTGTGTAGATTTGTTTCTTATGCAATGAAAGCATCTTTCAAACTATTGTGTTGGTGTTGAGTGCTTGATGATGAGGCAGCAAGGGCTCAAAATGGTATAAGTAGGAATGGGGTATGTCACGATTCCGTGGCGACGCCAAAACATCACACAGCAACAACAATTTTGAGTTTGCAACTTTTATATTTTTGTTTTTTTATTTTCGTCACGGCCAGGGCAATTAAAGGGTGGGTCACAGATTTTGGATTACATATTGAACGACAGGTAATTGTCAAATAATCAATTTACTCAATTTTGTCAGCATCATCATGCAAAAATTGAAAGAAATTATCAATAACTAGATGTGCATTATACAGTAGGTTAGCATATGCTTGCATTCCTCTGATTTCATGTGTTTTTTTATGCATCTTAAATACTAAACGGATTTACGGAAAGTGTGCATAAAGGGCTCAAGTATCTGCTAGAGAGCCCTCATGTACTTAACAAATTGACAGTGGGAGAGCAATAAGCTCTCGCAGATTTAGCGGGAATGCACCTTAAAGTCCGTAAAATCTGTGAGTTTGGACATTGGGATTTGGCCTTTATGTTAGCTAAGCTAGCTAGCTCTCAGCTAAAGATTCTGCACTGTGGCTCTACAAGTCCAGTTCTTCGTCTTTATTTCTCTCTCTGACTGTCAACATGTGAAGTAACAGTAGCCAAAGTTCCACGAGAGAATGAGAGCAATATTACATTGTTGGAGCTACATGTGGCTACCAGCTACATTGTGAAGCACATGTGGTTCAGAGAAATCTGACAGTTGAGTGCTGAAGCTGAAAAAAAGCATGTACAGACACATAGGAGCAGGTTGTCTTTTGACCTACAAACCCAGAAGCGAGAGACACTCTTTACCGCTGTAAAGGGAATAAGAGGATTGTTAGCTATGTGTGTGTGCTTTGGAAAATGTCCTCAATGAATAAATCCTCTTAGTTGTTGTAGCCACAACTCTGCCATGTCACAGCAGAGTTCAGAGGTGGCTGAGGGAGACTCACGGCACAACAGCTGGCCACAGTAAATAACATCTGGGACAGAAACTGGCTGTCTGAGGACGAGTCTGGCCGAGTGAATGAGGACACGACAGGGACGACGCAGAGAGGAGGATATGTCAGCAAGTAAACAAGCATAAAAAACAAACAGGCAAAAGTAGCAAATACAAAAAGAAAACGAGTGTTGAGTAGTGAAGCCGCGCTTGCATTAGCTGATTGGCATCAGCTGTGTCATGCTTCACCATCAGCGGCTCATTCATCAGTTGTTTGACTACCAGCTGACAAGGAACATCCATATCATATCCATACAGCTGCCACAGCTCGCTCCATCAGCCAGTCCTCATGTGTTAAGTTTTGGGTATTGTTGTTCTCTAAACAAGATTTGATTAGAGCTGCTGTGATGCTGTAAGTCAATTAATTGATTAGTTGATAGACAGAAAATTAATCAGCAACTATTTTATGTACATTTTGATTAATTTGATGATGCATAATAATTTTTTTCTTGACATATATGATTGTAAACTGAACATTTGGGGTTTTGGACTGTAGGTCTGACTCAAAACCTTATTTTAAGACATCACTTTGGACTCCAGGAGATTGTGATGGACATTTTTTACTGGCTTCAAATGTTTTAAAGACCAAACTATCCTTTTCTTTTTTTAAAGAGAAAAAATAAATAAATAATAATTTGTGTAAAATTAAAATAATCACTGGGTACCAAAGAGTAAAACTACATCCCAGCAAACAAAAAATAAAGGCACAAACTAGAAAAAGTGAATGAAACAGAATCAAAGTTCTAGATGTTGCTGGAGTCAGTCTGTATGATTTACACAGTTCTATTGGACACAAAATGAATCCCATCGTCAGTGTGGAAGAGAGTCTTCTCCAGGAGCGAACCAGGCTGCATGTGTATGAACTGTACAAGAAGCAGTGAGGGACGTTAATAACATATCATCACTGTCCTGTGCGAACCATGTATCTCCAAAATGTCAACATTCCACAAGCAAAGAAAAACTGCTCTCTCTCGAGATTTGTTTTTGTTTTTTTCACATAATCCAGTGGGTTTTTTTCGGGGGGGTTTTAGATAGCATACAGTAAACAGATGAGGTCCCTATCCGGACACAAGCAGCATCCTCCCGGTCTTAAAGGTGAAGCCAAATCACTCAAGACAAGTAGAAGTGCCTTAAAGCTGCATTCTTTCTAATGGCCAGTAGGGGGCGACTACATTGCAAAAAGAAGTCCTGTTGCATCGAAGTCTATGACCTGAATTCTCACTTGATTTATTACGAATACCAAGTTCACTTTTTATATACAGTCTATGGTCCGTACACAAACTGGGGACGGCATGGCTTACAGTTGGGACTCCAGGACAACACCAATTTAAGACCTGGGACAAATTCCTTAACCCATAAAGGACATTCATTATTTTTTTTAACCTGAAAAAATCTAATTCAGCAATGTTTTAGATACATAGTTTTCATTACACTGCAAAGGTATGTCGTACGTCTGTTAAATCACCTCTCCCACCAGCTAAATACTGAACCTTTTCTGCCGTCACAATATGTTTCTTCACCTCATACTTAAGAGTCACATATCGACAGAGTTCCTTTAGTATCAACAATGTCCACTTGTGACAAATCATCACTGCATATGTCTATGAGAAGGTCAACCAAAGAGGGATGTCCTCCAGTCTAGAGGTCTGAAAAGTATCCAGTAACTCACTTCAAGGAAAAAAACGGAAGATTAGAATAAAGTCTGAAAAATTAAAATTATGGAGGAAAATTATTTTTTTCTTGTGACATTTATTGTGAGCAATAAGCAAATGAATGAGCAATATTTTTGCAGCAATGTGATGAAGTAACATACATTATAAGGTCAAAGGTAAATGGATAGACAACATGTCACAAAACTATGAGCATTACTCTGCTGATATAACTGCTGGTTTCAGGCTTTCTACCACATGTTGGATTCCCAGGCTGCAGGGATGTATTCCCATTCAGTCACAAGAGCATTAATAACTGATGTTGGGAGTTAAGGTCTGGCTCTTTCCAGTTCATCCTGAAGGTGTCGGAGGGGGTTCGGGTCAGGGCTCTGTGATGGAGCTGGCTTTGTGCTCGAGGACATTGTCATGTTGAAACAGAAAAGGAACAAACACAAACTTGTGGCATAAAGCTGGAAAGTAAATACTGTCTACAGGTGTATATGTGATTATTTGTGAAATTATTGTTATTTCTTAAGTAATGTTAATTAGTTGGATTGTTTGTTTGATATACTTAGAGTGTCTGGTATGGAGGATTTATATCCTGTACCAGAACATTTCAATACATTTCAATAAATACATATCTTTGTATTGGGGACAGGCGTGTCTACTAACTTCTGGTCATATCATTCACATGTGTTTATTTCATTTATCACCAGTTTGACCACCAGCACAAATTTCATAAATGTCCTATGACATGATTTATATTTATATTACAGTATAACATATACATATATATATATATAACACATATATATATATATATATATATATATATATATATATATATATATATATAATATATACATATATATATATGTATATATAATATACATATATATATCATATTTGAAAACCCTCTCACTCACCAGTTCTTATTCCAGGTGTGCGCAAAAGCTGTGATGAGGATGAGTTGGATCAGGATGAAGGCAAATCCTCCCACCACACCCACATAATGCCAAGCTGAGAGAAAGGGAGAGCGAACAGAAGTTTGATTTATTTCAGGTGAGAGAGGGAGAAACAAACAGAGAGAACAAGCTGTGAATCATAAATCGGCTCTGATATCAGGCTTTTATCACCATCAGATGTATTGTTCCCAAACAAAGTGAAATCAAGCCGCAGAGATTTATGGTCCAATAATTCACCGCAGTGAGTCCGCCTGAGGAGAGTTCAGGAGCGGCTCTCTGCTGCTCTCTAGCAGGACTCGGGAGGAGGTGCACCAACACGATCATCAACATCACATTTAATCTCACTATGGATTTATTTCTCACCATGCAGGAAGGACTCTGTTGGGATGAAGAAGGCAGCGGTGCACATCCCGAGCAGGGTGATCAACTTCAGGAACCAGAAGCTGCAGGTCCACACAAGGAGACACAACAAAGAATAAACGGTTATAGTCGTTCTCTCTCTTTTGTCATTTGCAACTTTTTTACATGTACATGTATTTTTTACACTTTATTATGTATATGTTTTGTTCTGATTGTTCTTTCCATTCACATAACTCTGTGGGAAACCAATAATACATTTAAATTAATGTTTTCAAAAAATATTATTTTATAATTAAAGTATTTTCCAGTTGTTTTGCTTGTTTGAGCCCCGACATGATATATTCTTCACATCAAATCACATCTACCTTGTTTTTTAATCTATTTTGTATTGTTGCTAGAAGTCATTCATTTCAGTGTGATACACAATTTAATGTCAGAATTTGGAAACTTGCTTGAGTTTCAAATTTTATTTTAGAAAAATTAATTAAAAGCATTTTGACTACTGTTTAAAATCCAAATACAGTATTCAATAAATATACTGTATGTAGGTATACACATGTCATCCTTCTGCTGTAGTATTCAAATAGTATGTGTCCTAAATGAAACTGAAATGATTAGTCGATCAGTCAATCAGCACAACACTAAGTTGTTTTTCAAGCAGAAATGCCAAATATTTACTGCTTCCAGCTTCCACAATATGAGGATTTTCTGCTGATATATATATTATTTTTAATTAAATATATTTGGGTTTTGTTCTGTTAGTCAGAAAAAAATCTAACAATTTTAAGATGTCGCTTTGGACTCTGGGAAATTCTTTCACTGTCTTTCTGCTATTTTATTCATCAAACAAATGAAAGGTATTCAGCAGATGAATTAATGAAAAGAAATATCGTCCATATTAAATTCATTCTGAAACAGTTAAGAGATTGTTTCTCAACCATGAGAATTAGCTTGTAACAATGTGAAGGTACAACCTGTAAAGTAAAAACTAAAACAAAAGGTTTGTCTGCTGCAGCAATAAAATAAGATCGCGTCCGTCATCACTAAACACCTGAATCTCTTATGTACATTTGAAATCAGTAATGTCTGAAAACATTGAACTAAATGTTCCATATTTATTTGATTCATTTCATATTTATATTTTAAAATAGTATCAGCTGAGAAATAAATAAATGCTTATTTTAAATATACATGTATAAGTGATATGTACATTTCTATGATCAAAGGAGATGTCCATGTGCCTCTGTCCGCTCTCTAAGAGGACACACAAGGTTTCAGTGGGGCACTGGGTCACTCCCTGCCTCCCCTACAGACCACGGAGAGCTGTAACCTTTGCCAAAGACTCTGAAACCTTTCACCGTGGCACCGCTGAGACTGTGGTGAGTATATTCACACCAGTGAGGACCAGCAATCCAGTCTGTCTAATCCTAATCTGAAACGAGTCACCGCTCTAATCGGCTGTAATGGAAAGTGTGACAACAAAGGGCTTCAAATAGACCAGCGGGCCGGGTCATGGGAGCAGAGGGAGGAAACACCTAGCCTTCACAGGATTTCAAGAGAGGTGTGGAAACATTTCTGGAAGGGCAACAAATCCGTTCTAAATATTCTGATTCGGGGAAGTGAATTTCAGGTTTCCATAAAAGATGAAAGGAGGAGAAGTCTTCAGTAGTTCATGTCTTTCTTTCTAATCGCATATTTGTCAGCAGGATAAAAAAAAACCTACAAATTTGGCAAAGAAATTTGGTTGACACTTGATGCTATTTTTATGATGTCAGGATTTAATCTATGTCATTTAATTAGTTTTGTGCTTTTGCGTGATGACTGTTATGCTGTGTTCATGTGCAAGATTTCTAAAAGTGAACAATATTGTATTCATGATTCATGACAACCCTCTGCTGTTTGTCAGAATGATGTGTAATTGCATCTAGAATTTGATGATGACCAACATTTTAAAATCTTTAGAAAGAAAATACGATAACATCGTCTTTTCTCAGCAGGAACATATTTGTGGCGTAAACTCTGCAGCACTGACCCGTTGTGTATGAGCGCTCTGAAGTCCTGACTGGACTTCACGTCTATGAGAAAGATCGCCATCATCAGGTAGAAACAGGACGTGCCAAAACAGACTCTGTACACCGCCGAGTAGCCCACCAGCATCTCACAGTGGCCCCCCCCATGCGCCTGGTCACACACGATGTTGAAGAAAGGCACCTGAAACACACACACACACACACACACACACACACACACACACACACACACACAGTGATGTATCTACCTCTTCATCCACATGCTTGTCTCTCTGTCCGTGAGGAGATTTCAGACGTTGCAGAGGTGTTTTGAAACTTTCATGATAATAAAAATGATTTAATCTCTTAAATAATTAGATGAGACTATTATTATTCACATTGAGAGCTAATGGCACTGAACCTGTCGACACTTCCATTCTCCAAACCCCAACTTAAAGGACAAAGACATGTTTTGTTGATGTTGTTTTGAGTTTCATGCAGAAGTAAATATAAACTCCACTTAATCGCGGCCTCTGGTTTTTAATGTACGTCAACAAAAACGAGGCATACACTTTAAATGTGTGATGCACATGATCATATATATGTTTGCACTCCAAGTAAAGCTTACAGAAGGTCAACTGACCATCAACTTTTTGCCATTTGTGCCTTAACTGTATAGCTGATGGTAAAAACATTTAGACAGGAAGCATGGCAGAGGGAGGGGTATAACATGTCTTCCATAAGTCACATGACAGTAACTCTTGAAGTGCTTTCTTTTCTTTTCTTTATTCTTTTCTGGCTTCTTCTGTTATGACCACTTGTAATAACTGCATTTGCATTGTCTCTGTTAACTATAAGATGTGTCTCTGTTTGTCGTCTTTCTACCTGTCGACCTGCAGCCAATCACAAATACTGTTGGGGTATATAAGGACTGCAGATATAGGACTGGTTGTATATATATATATATATATATATATATATATATATATATATATATATATATACTGTATATATATTTCTGATCATTTCTATGATCTGCTTCAAGGAGGATAAGATCCAGTGCTCACATTTTCCCTGACGAGCTCAGAGACGGTGCGGGACAGCATGAGGCAGGAGACGGCGCAGCTCATGATGTGGAAGAGGGTGTACATGACCCGCGTGCTGGTGGAGGATTTCAAAGGAGGACAGAAGGCACAGCAGAACGAGCAGGGAGCCGGTCCACAGCAACAGCAAATCTGAGGAGGAGAGGACGGAGGCAGCTCAGCATCTCACACAAACACAACACACAGTAACCCAGTCACAAGTAAGTCTCAAGTCCTAAACTTTGAGTCTGACTCGACATACATACATATATGTATATATATATATATATATATATATATATATATATATATATATACATACTATACTATATATATATATAAATATATATATAAATACCTAAAACTAATTATTGAAATTGTAATCCTTTACATACTATAAATCCATCCTAAAGAGACTAGATTATATTTTAGGTTTCAGACTCTCCATCACGGCACTTAAACACCTTATGGACAGCACTGAAGACTTTTGGACGTCACTATGTCAGACACAGCACAACAGAGAGTTTGGCAGCGATGCGGCTGATGACAGACTAATCTAACGAGTCAGGCGACATCTGGATGGTTCTGGTTCTGATAAATCTGGGCTGTGGCAGCCCATCACCGCTGATCCTGTACTAAATCTAAGGAGGAAAAAACCTGCACGCACATCTGTCTGACGCTTCAGCAAACTGCAGATTACAGTCTGGAGGTCTGACTGCATCATCGAACAGAAAAAACTGCTCAGCTATGGACATTATTATTATGTTATTTTTCATGCTCAATGATTTTCAATATCTGGGAATTAGTCACAAGAAGGAAAATGCAAAGTAGAAATCAATCAAAGACAAATGTGTCCATGAATGATTTCAGCACCGAATCCTGATATCAGGTCGTAATTTGATGGATAATGCGGAGAAGATTATCCAACATCTTCTCATCGATGGGTAGACTGAATTAAAAAAGAGCTTAAAAAGGATTGAAGGGACAGTTTGTCGACGTTTTGTCTCTGTCCAGGGATGTCTGGAAGTATCAAAGAGTTCAATAGTAGTGTCTTTATCTGGAGCCGACTGCTCTCACACTGCTGTAATGCGTCAGATCCGTCATCATCTCAATTTATCTCTATATATACTTATTATTATTTATTAAATATGTTTCTTCTGGTTTCACGGTTCTTTTCTTGTCATTTTAGATTTAATTTGTCATTGGTTGCATTTAAAAGTGCTACAAAAACATAGTTTAAGAATGATTTATTATCTGCACCTTATGTAACACAACGAGAAGCAAAGTCATTTGAAAGTTTCTTTTGTGACTGGAGGTACAATCACAGCCACAAATCATCCCACGGGTCAGAAAATAACCTACTTTCTGAACCGAGAGGCCGCTGCCAACATCCCTCACCATGCAGGACTCAGAGAAAGATTAAATACATTAGATTTAGTTGGATCCGCTACGTGGACCAATTGGTGCTTTATTTGTATGTTTCCAAGCTAAAGCAAAATCACTGATTATTCAACCTTCCAATTCAGTCCTTAAATCCTGAATCAAATCATAGTTATTGTATATATGTAAATCTCTCATTTATAGAACTTGAGACTGAACGTACTCAGAGATATGAATATAAGTCAATAATACAAAATAATATAATAAAACAACAAATAGACAATGAAAATGCTATTAGGAGAAGTTCTAACCTTTAGTGAGCCATCTCACAGACAGCCTGGCAGTTTCATAACTGCTCTCATCACTTCACATGTCTGGCCTACTTTAAACTTTATAATGCAGGATTAATACTCCCAAAGGGACGTTGTTGCAGTAAGTGAGCGGGCTGGGATACGCAGATAATCACACTCTACATAAGACGGTTGGTCCTACAGTATATATTGTTCAAAGAGCAGTGTGTCCTTTCTGATGGGAACACTACGTGTTGAGGAATAACCAATAAGTGAGCGTCATTTCTTTTTAGTTCCTAGTGATATGGTCTTCTTGGCACATGAAGAATGGTATTTGCCAGACACAGTTGTTTGTTTGTATGTTTACATCTTGAAGTATTCAAGAAGCTAATCTGAGAGACTCACATAACATTATCGTTGGCGCCGCTGTCGCAAAGACAACCGAAGCCAAGCAACTACCAACAGCACAGGACACCCAGCATCTTGTTTTCCACAATCTGTCATTTCTGCTACTGACTGCAAAGCATTTACATTGATACCCTTTGGTAACTGCGGATTGCTACGGAAAGCTACCAGGGAAAACAAAAGCGCTATCCTCTCCCTGTTTTCGTTGTGCAATGGTTGACACAATTTTTGTGACGTAAATCGAGCCTTCATTTTCCCGGGAGCTCGTTTACAGTGACAGACAGAACTGCATAGTGAGAGTGAGGCTTATAGAGACCCAATCTTACTTTACAGCCACTAACATTGTGCAATCAACATTTACTTCCTAATGATAATAAACATATATCTATTGTCCCTCTAAAGGGGTGTTATTAATGTAACTTGTGGACATTATCTTCCTTTAGGTCTTATATGTTTGATCTTCCTTTTATTAATCTAACCTTTGTTTTATCCTTTTGTTTTTTAAGTTTCCTTTCCTTACTTTAACTACATATGGTGTTTTTAAACAACTTTCATTCCTGATATGTTGTCATGTTTGATTCTTTACTTTCTCTGCATATTCTTAATAGTGTCTCTAATATTGTGATATTGTTTTATGTCACTTGAATAGAGGTTGTAAAAGAAAACCTGTTTTGTTGTCAATGTTTTATTATGAATGTTTTTAGCTTCACCTTAATGTTTTCTATTCTGTTGTATTATCTTATTGTGTTACTCTGACGACTGTACCAAAATAAAAGCCTTATTTGCATGTTCCTGGTCAATAATGTTTCATTCTGATTCTGAGTTATTGCATGCAAATAGACTAAAATCTTTAACATGTACCAGACATATTATACTGCATGTTGTGCTGTTCACGATGTGACAGCTAATTAAGTGACGTTTATGCATTTTGTTTGTACATCTGGGTTTTCATAACACAAATAACTATTTAACATCATTGAGTAGTTAATTAAAGTCGTGTACTGGAGCCTCTGCTGACACTTTTATCATTGCACCATAAAAAAGTGAAAACTACATGTTTATTTCTGTCCCACCTGATGCTCTGTTATAACTTTTGCAGCAAATGACAGGATGACTGCACATAGGATTTCATAATTCCTGTTTTACTTTTGTGATAAAACCACTGAAATGTTCATCTAAGACATTTAAAACGTATTGTACCAGTGGCACAAAGAAAAGTTCATCTTTTAAAAGTTACAAGTTAGAGCTTTTTTTTTATTGTCAACAAATCTCATGAAAAGCACAAAAACCAAGAAGGAATTTATTCCACCAAATGTAGTTAGAGTCCGCTGCCTGGTTAGTGGCTCTGTGACACTGTACGTATGCACAGTGGTGCTTAAGCTAAATGCAAACAACAATGTTAACATGCTGATGTCCCCGTCTTGCTAACATTGACAACAAAGTGTAGCTGAGGCTGATTATGAACTGATTTTGAAGGTAATTGATCAAAAAACTAATTATTAGATAAATCCAAAGTGTGAGCTGATGATGGAACTAGAGGAGAATTCATAGGATCATTAAAGTTAGTAGGATTCATCCTGAGAGGAGAATAATGTCTGTACAAAATGTCATGGCATCTCTTCAGTCTGATGTATCTTCTTCCTCTGTGCCATGGAGCTCCATTGTTGTTAAAAACGATTAAAACACATCAATGAGCCACACTGCTGCACTGTAATAATAATAATAATAATAATAAATTGTATTTATAAAGCGCCTTTCAGAGCTAAAAGCAATCTCAAGGCGCTCTCAAGTTTACATACAACAATATTTTAAATGTATAGTTAGGAAGCTGGAAATACGGCCTATTGTGAAATATTGTGTGACATGTTCCTTCATTACCATGAACACACACACTGTACTTTATTTTGACTCCCACACACACACCGTCCTGCCGCCACAAATACTCACTAGAGCACTACTGTGGATTCATCTGCCGCTGAAAATAGTCCCCAACAAATGCAACATTTCCTTATGCTTAAGTAACATTAGCTACTAAATTACTGAACTTTACAAAGACCAAGACAAAGACCTGGTGGGGAAGTCAGATATTACTGAGATTCAGACCAGCAAATTGTTTTGTTTTGGCCATCCCAGTATTGTTTTCATCAGTTGACATCACAGTCACTTAAACACCAGCTGCCCCAGGACCAAAACAACTCTCGACAAAAAAACAGGAGTTCAAATGAAATACATCTCTGAGCTCTGGTGAATTTACTGAAACTAAGATGTGGAACACTGCAACAATACATTTTGAGGGCGTTATCTTTTCTCGCTCAATGTCAATGTCCCAGTCATCATCTGCGCATCACATATTTGACGTTGAAATATGTGAATGACGATGATGCAATACTTTTTCATTCTCTTTGATGTCAACAAGCACAAAGTACTGAGTTTTCAGAAACATTTCAAAAAGAAAAAAAGTTTACTGGTGGTGAACAAAATAACATGAACACCTGACGATATGGTGCAACTCAGTACAACAACGCAAAAACAAACTTAGGCACAAATACTTGAATCTCTGACACGGCTTCAACTAAATAAAAGTATTATAAGCTTCATAAAGTATTTGTTGCTGACGTCGATTGTGCAGCTGTTACTGATGTTTTGATAAACCACTGGAAACCTCCAGTTAAGGTTGAAAGATGAAGATCACTATGACTGGAGACACAATCACAGTAACAGAAGCCAACCTTTGTCAGAGATGAATACAGGGCACGTCATACATGTACTTAAGTAAAACTTTGAGATGCATGTACTTTACATTCCGTGAGTACGTCCATTCTATGCTGCTTTATACTGCTACTCCACTACATTTAAGAGGGAGATATTATACTTTTTGCTGACAGCTAGTCGCTTTGCAGATTCATATTTTACCTTCAAAATCTATGATCAGTTTATGAAATATGATACATCGATAGATTTAAGTTCAAGATTCAGTATCATGAATTGCAAAAGTAAAAAACAAAGAGCTCCACCTCAAGATACAACATTAGAATTCTGCAAGTTAATACATTAGTGATAATAATGAAATAATATAATATATAGTCAAATAAAACTGAAGGGAACATTCTGCATAACAATTACTTTAACTTTTGATACTTTAGATATATTATTGTGAGAATACTTCTTTACTTTTATTTTGATAGCAGGACATGTATTGTAAGGGAGTACATATTTTACATTATGGTATTGCTAAATTAAAGATCTGAATACTTATTCCATCACTAAATGTAAAAGAAGAAGCATTTCTGTAGAATATTAAATGATAAAATCCCTCTACTAGTTTGCTTATCAATACTCCAGAGTTAATAAATACTCTTAGAAGAAGAAGTTTTTATTTTACAATCAATATTAAACTGACACTTAAACTTCAGACTGCAGCTGCAGTGACTGCCTCCTGTGCTGCTGCTCATCAGCTCTCACCTGATAGGCCACCATGTTGAGGAAGTAGTTGTAGGCGCCGCTGCGGTTCATCCCCTGAGAAGACGACATTGTGCCAGTAAACTGCTTTTCATCGGCCACGACGACTCTACATTTGGCCATGAACTTCCAGCACAAACAGGTTTTCTCAGCGTGCCTGCAAAGATGGCATCCTCATATCCTCAAAGAGGCCATAACACAACTTCTAACAGACTAGACGATGAAAAGTAAAGTCCCAGCAGGTTGTCCCTACATGCTCCTTATGCTGGATTAGCAGTAAATCTAGTCCGACTCGGACACTAACTAAAGGGAGCCGAGCCCAGCATGTCACCAAGTCAGGCTGCTCTCAGTCCAGCCTCACGGGGAAGAAGTTGTTTTTTTGCCCATATCCTGCACGCTCTGGCTCTGCGGCTGTGCTGGGATGCTGCCAGAAAAGAGGGAGAGTTGGTGGCGAATGCCCGGTGCCCTCCCCCATCCTCCCCCGTCCTACCCGGTCAGATTAGGCAAAGAGTGTGTGAGGAGGAGGAGGAGGAGGAGGAGGAGGAGGAGGTCGACGGGGACCATGTGTCAGTCCCATCTGTCCCTCCCTTCCCTTCCCCCAGTGCTGCACAAACCCAACAGTACACTGGGATTGGGCAATAGTCCTGTTTAATCCAGATTTACCAAATGAAACTGTTAACCCTGTGTGATTTCTAAATGCTGATGTCTGACACCTCATAGCCCCCTACCTACAGACCCCCCCCCCCTCGTCCAAGTCTGAGTCTGTGTGTCACTCACAAAGAGGTCCATAATCCTAACAAGTTATCACGACTGCATTACGGCCCAGAAACAGTGAAGTGGGACGGACTGGATGTCTGTGATGGAACCAACTAAAGCAGGCCGGTTGGAAAAGGCACCAGGCTGAGAATAAAGACTGAGTTGCAGCTACTATTTTAGCTTTCAAATGATTAACACTTTAATCCACTATTATCATGCACGGTCTGCTAATATTATTCACTTCCTTTTGATTTAGAGGTCTGCTGTTTCGGCATAAACTACATGTAAGAGTTTTGGAACTAATAATCAATTCGATACCATTTCTCATTTCATGCCAGCTTTCCTGATGCTCAGGAATGTTTGCCTGGGGTTTCCTACAGCATGGTGTTTAGGTCTGTATGATTCTCATTGTTATTGTTTGTTCAAAGTTATAAATCTGACTAATTTACTATACTAAAAGTAGCAATACAACAGTATAAAAATAGCGATTACTTAAAACAAATCTGATTTAGCACATCTCAACATAGTTTCCAGCTACGTAGAACAGTTCATTTAAATACTTTGTTGCATTTTCTTTGTCTGTTCTGCAAAGAAAAATGAATAAATACATACAACTCTAACAAACCAAAAGAGCAAAAGCTCAGATATTGAACAGACCATGAAGTAGGCTTTTATGGTTAAATTATTTTACAAAAGATCATAGGTGATTCCAAAATTGTAGTGATCTTTTTCAATAATCAATTGTTGCTCAGATGTTATTTTAGTCAGCACTATTAAAACTTCCTGTAATAAACATTCAATGCAATGTTTTAACATTTGACATTTATGCGACATTTGTCTGAAAACACTGAATGACTTCCTTTTTTCTGGAAAGAAAGATTTATTCGTTGGTTATGTAAAAGTTGTTTTGAGGTGGACATGTGTTAACTTTAAATGACGGACAGTAGAAACACTGAGGTTGTTTTCTGACAGACAAAGCAGCAGTGAAATGATATGATGTATCTGGTGCTGTTAAAAAGGGTTGAGTGCATAAGGAGACAGTCAGATTAGATTTGGGTTAGTGTGTGCAGGGCAGAGCGCCGGGATAATCCCGTCATTGTTCAGGCCTCCTCTCAGTCAGGATGACCTTCACCGGCACAGACAGGACTCTAAAATGTCCCTGAGCAAGAGACTGCCTGTCTAATCAAACTGCAGTGATCTGTCACTGAACTGCAGCTCACCTGTAACACACTTTCTCCTACATAGAACTGCAGTAAATGCTGTTCGTGCCGGATGAAATGAAGAAGGCAGAGTGTGTTCTGCAGCACAGCCTCTTTCTCAGTCTGACCTGTGGAGTTTACTCACTTCAGTAAACAGCAGGTGATGCACACCAGATCTCTAATCTGAGGAAACAACAGCTGTTCATTTTCTTTCTCAGAGAGATGAAACACTTTCATGGACTTCTGTCAACTCAATTTAATCTCAAAACAAAACCCTCCAAACAGCAGTCAATACTATACAACTTCTATTTTAAACTACATTACCCACAAGTCTCTTAGACTAACAGAATGTGGTAATGAGGGGAACAATGGATTAGACATTTGAGTAGATATGTTTCTTTTAAAGAAAAGAAGACAATGGAAGAAGTACTCCGATCTTTTACTTCAGTGAAAAGTACTAATACTACAGTTTAATAAATACAAGTATATTACAAGTAATATTTTCTGCATTCAAAAATCTACTTAAGTAAAAATATTACCATCAAAATACACTTAATGTACCAAAAGTAAAAGTACTCATTGTTCAGAATAATATTTTATTACTGGATTATAATTATTGATGCATTAATGTGTTCATCACTTCAGCATCTGGTAAAATTGTAGCTAATTTTAATTACTTTATAAACTTTTTCTAAATGCTCTGTAGCTTGAGAATTTCCTCTTCGGGGATCAAAAACGTTTCTCAATCTATAATAATACATCACAAAATCACATATGTTGTCAGATAAATAGTGGAGTAAAAAGTACAATATATTCCAACATTTTGAAATGTAGTATTAGTATAGAAGTATAAGTATAAATGGAAATACTCAAGTAAATTACCTCAAAACTGTACAGTACTTGAGTAAATGTTACTCTCCACCACTGGTTACAAATTTACAAATATTATGTCAATTCTAGTATTATTTAAATATATATATAAAAAAAAATATATTTTTTTATAATTATATTATAATTATAATAATATAATAAGTATTACATATCATAGTGTATGAAAGGAAACATTTATTGAAATCAGTCAAATCCAATTATAATTACTTAACATTAAATATACGGATGAGTTGTTTTCGTGACCTGCACCTCTTTACATGCTTGTTGGAAAAAAGCGGCTGGTGCTAAATCTTGTAGGCTACTGTTAATTCTTCAGAAAAGCCATGCAGTCCATTTCTAGGAAGTGAGTACAAACAAGAGGTTAAATAAGAGGAAACGTCGGTTCAGACTCTGCTAAGAAGCTTGGCCTTACTAACCGGGTGAACGAAGACTCCCAGAGCACTTCGAGCAAAGCAACAGTTGTAGGATTATAAATCAGTGTAGCAGCCAGGAGTACAAGGCATGTGCACAGGAGCCACAGCAAATAACACCCACAGCTAGAGATACACTGTCACATATTATTCCATATTTATTTAATCTGTCATTTTAAAATTTTAAAAGATCATTATGTGATCTACAAACTTTTCTGTTCTTATAAAAGCAAACAAGTAAGTCACAAATGTAAAGCCAGGCTGTCACATGTAGCATCAAACGTATATTCCCCATCACAGACTTTGCACTTAAAAATAAGAATGGTTAGCCATGCTTGGTGGGTCAGTCCACCACTTTGGCCCACATTGAACTATTGGATGGATTGCCATTAAAATTATGTAGAGATTTATGGTCCCCAGACGAGGATTCATAATGACTCTGTCGATCTCCTTTACTTTTCTAGCACCACCATGAGATCACAATTGTAATATGTTCAATACTTTGGTTTACGACTAAATACCTGCAAAACAACAAGATGTTAGCATGCTGATAACACACTAAACTAACATGGGGAACATGGGAAACATCACACCGTTGCATCAGCATGGTAACATGTTAGCATGCTGATAACACACTAAACTAACATGGGGAACATGGGAAACATCACACCGCTGCATCAGCATGGTAACATGTTAGCATGCATATGTTAGCATACATATGTTAGCATACATATGTTAGCATTACGCTCAAAGTATCACTGTGAGTTGTTAGCATGGCTTTCAACTCTTAGTCTTGTTTGCATTTAAGTGATATTTTATGTGAATATCTGTGATCTATCATGATACGTCTGGAGTAGCTTACTCATCTAGCAACTGTTACATGTCTTCAACACTCACTACAGATTAACACTGAGCGCTTGACATGAATAAGATGCTGTGTGTTTTCTTTCTGTGTCCACTTCCTCTTCCTAACTTCCTAACACTGTCCTTCCTGCTGATAGCAGACAGTCTGACTCTGTTGAGGTCTTTAACCCCAAACTTTAAACTTATCTTTTTGCCTTAACTTTCAGGCAAGAATACTGTTTTGAAAACCACAGCATCTCTCTAACTCTCAGTTTGTTTCTGTCCTACATGCACATGAGCATCCAAGCTCCCATCTACTCTCCCTCCCTCTCCCTTTTCTCCTCCTTGTCCTGTCTCTTCACTCAGGCTTCTCTGAGCTGGACCGTAGGCCTCTCTCTCTCTCTCTCTCTCTCTCTCTCTCTCTCTCTCTCTCTCTCTCTCTCTCTCTCTCTCTCTCGCTCTCTCTCTCGCTCTCTCTCTCTCTCTCTCGCTCTCTCTCTCTCTCTCTCCTGCCTGTCAGAGCCTCATCCCAGATGTTTTGGATCTGGATCTTTGTCCTCCAGGAGATTCAGCCTCTCCTCTTTCTCTCTCTCCTCCTCTGTCTCTGTGTGTTCTTGTTTGATTCTCTTTTCTGTGTTAATGATGGCCTTAAGTCTTAAGTCTGTCCTCTTTTCCATGTCTTCATGGTGGGATGATGTGTGGCTCAGGTTATCCTTGTCTATAATGTCATTTTATTATGTTGGTCTGTTCTGTACACAGAACATCTATTTCATGTCTGTCCGTCCAGGGAGAGGGATCCTGAGGGTTCAAATCTCGGAGAGCCTCAGCTGGACAGCACACACCACTGCAGCAGTTAAGAAGGCCCAGCAGCGACTACACTTCCTGAGGGTGCTACGGAGGAACAGACTGAACAAGAAGCTGCTGGTGTCTTTCTACCGGGCGACCATCGAGAGCGTGCTGTCATACTCCATCTCTGTGTGGTATGCTGGATGTTCAGCTGACAAGAAAGCCCTGCAGAGAGTGGTTAGGATGGCAGAGAAAACCGTTGGCTGCCCCCTGCCCTCTCTGGAACACATCTCCACCTCCCGCTGCCTCAGCAGAGCAAACCAAATAATAAAGGACAACTCTCACCCAGGTCACAGACTGCTCTCTCTCCTACCTTCTGGGAGAAGATACAGGAGCTTCAAATCACAGACAAACAGACTAAAAACAGTCTCTACCCCTGGGCCGTCAGGCTGCTTAGCCACCACACCTAATACAATAACCATAACCATCTTCACACACATACACACTCTGAATGCACTTTTAAAAAGTATAAACTATTTTTATATCACTATTTATTCCCCCCGTATGATTGCTTATGTTGTCTGTCCTACTGTTTTAATGTTATGTATGTCTTTGTATTTTTTTCACACTGGGACAGAGTGGCACTCTGAATCTCGTTGTACTTTTTGTATAATGACAATAAAAGGCTTTAATTAATCTCACCTCAGCTGATTGTATCTGAATATTGAATATAGATATTTGTCTCTTAAACATGTCCTCTCCCAGAACAGATATTTTTAAAGAAAACAACTAGAAATATACATTATGTGACACATTTTAGGACCAAGAACATCCCTACAAGTTTAAAAACAACAATTGTTTCATGTTATATCCTTTAATCTCAATTCGTACTACTCCCTCCAACATGAGCGGGTGTAAAGCAGTAAGTCTCTGTGATAAACACGTGTTGCTCTGAGCGGCATTCCTGGGGGCCCCTTTCACTCTCAGATAATTGCTGCTGCCTTGTGGGAGAGGAGGTTGTGCCAAAGAGGACAAACAAAAACAAATAAGCGGATGCAAATAGCCGCTTGAGTGAAAGCGCTCGATCTATGGTTTCAATAGGCTTGTGCAATAACGGCTGGCTGAAATCCAAGCTTGTTTACAAAAAAAGGACAAGAGAAAATGATCCATTCATTATTCATTTCGGACTCTTTCTGAGCAAAACAATGGGGCAACGGTTTGTGACCAGCTTTTTCTTATAAACCTGTTTTTAGATGTAGGTGAATAAAAAGCTGGGTGTTGTTAATGATGTAGCTGCGAGCAATAAGAGTTATCCTTCCCATAGAAAACAATGTACCCATTCCTAATGTGCTCATAAGAATTAGACTGAGGACATTAAAAGTATCTGAATCTGTTCCACATTCTTTAACTCGCATATTAATGGCTGAACTTAATATATTAGTTTCAATGGTTTTTAATCTGTTGGCTGGTTATTGTATGATTTAAACTACATGGCTGAAAGGATGTGGAAACTCCTGTCTACATATGTTGTGTACTTTTGGTTTGGGCTAAGATATACTTAGATGCTACAGCATACTGTACAATAACATTCTGCAGCATGTGATCACTTAAAATGAACCGACGTGTACTTGTGTGACCTTTCATCAGATGTCCTGGCCCCCAGTGTGGCCATGAGTTGTGACCAATTAGTTAAAAACATTATAGAATTTAGAGGCCTACCGGTGAAAAGTATTCCAAAAATGTGTTGGAAAGCCTTCATAGAAAAGTGGAGGATGTTATAGTAGAAAATTGATGCTGGAAGGACACGTTCAATAATCACATGTGTGTAACATTTGGGTATCTCCATAGTTACCATCAGGTCTACTTTATTTTTGTGAGTTATTGATCCAGACATGTAACGAGGTCTATCACCGAATGCCAAAGTGTTCAAGGTGGATTTTCTTTTCTTTTAATTTAGTTAATTTGTCTGCATATTATCATTAAATAAATGCATCTAAGGTTAGTTTTCTGGTGCAAATAATACAATGATGGAAGCTTTTAAATCAGGATACCCTGTCAATATTGAAATTCTTCTATCATACATCAAGTAGCTAAAGACTTATGTTTATGAGCAGTATACAACAATAGTAATAATAAATGTTTTATAACTCATTCTAATGTAGTTGAAAGCAGATACGTATTTGTCAATGTATTTGTCCATATCTCCTGCAGTGGACACACATAGGTGGAGGCTGGTGCACACACATAGGTGGAGGCTGGTGCACACACATAGGTGGAGGCTGGTGCACACACATAGGTGGAGGCTGGTGCACTCACATACGCAACATAATAAATCACAATATAGTAAAACTCAGTTGTAATGGTAAAATAGGAGAAGTAATAATTGCTTGATGCTTAATAAACACTTAAAATGTCCTTTATAGCTGCAAACAACTACATTATAGTGTGTTATAAAGTGTGTATTAAATGTTAAAGTGTTACCCTTTTATTTAAGATGGTTTAGTTTTACACTGTGGAGTTAACTGTGAGAGTTTTGTACAGAAAACATTTTCTCCTTTTCTTCAAGGATATTTTTTCCCAAATATCATAGACCACCTTTGCTTATTTAACCTTATTTAAGAGACATCTGTCGTGCTTTTATCATCTTAGCATCATCTTACATTTAGCATAAAACCCCTGTTGCATCCTTCAGAGTCTAACCTGAGACCGAAGCCACTTTCCCGACATCACGTCCCCGAGGCCTGACAGCTGATGAGAGCTCCAAACAGTCAGACAGTCATCAGTCATACAGCAAGATGAAGGAGTTGGTATGACGACAACGATGTCTCTCCCACCCCGGTGCCATTCCTCTGACTCCTCTCGACCACACACATCTCCTGAAGGATGGACCAGCGAGACCAGAGAGCACTGGTACAGTTTATAGTCCTTCTCTCGAGCAGGTTTCTCTTTCCTTTAATCTGATTATTGGTAGGTGGACTGAAAAAGCTCAAAGGGCTAGAGAAGTCTGGAGACGCAGGAAATCTGTTACAGTGGTTGAAGGGCTATTTGTATTAAAGTACAAGTAAACCTCTTATAACAGACAGAAATAGAACGAGGATGAGCACAGGAGTGATTTAGTAATCCAGACAGATAAAAATACATATACACAAAACACATAATCCAGTTGTTGTCTTCTTTTCATTATCTGTCAGACAATAACAAGATAGTAGATCGATCAGACGTATTAAGATGTTGTCTTAAACCTGCTAATTCGTTTGAGATCAAATCAGAAAGGAAGGCCTTGACTTTAAGTAAAACATGTCATTCACTTGACCGATAATGAATAAACTAAATGTTTGATTATTTTTTTGTTTGATTGCAATTCTAAATACACCTTCATCCCCGGGAAATACTTTATGTCCCACGCTCCTTGAGGATGGATTTGGTGGATCTTCTCCTAAATGTGTTGTGATAGGTTGCAGACATGATAAAGTACTTTTGGGGAAACCTGTCAGGAATATTCTTGTAAAACACTTATCCCACATAGAGCACTCTTGTTTTGTTAAGTAGATCATTCTTTGGAGGTGTCTTTGGATTCTCAGCACATTCGCTACAAATGTCTGCAAACACATTTTGTGTATTGTATTTGAATGCAAAACGTTTCAGAGTTTTATTTCAGTATGGCATGAAAATCTATTCAGAATATTGAAATGTTTATATTTGATTTATATTGTCAAAGACAAGAGCTCCAGGTTCACTGTGTCAATTGATTTATGGTCATTTGATTAATTGTGAATTTGTGAGGGAGTTGGTGCCACTATAGTACAGTATAAACTTAGGCAGGTTCTGCATTATTACCTAATCTTGTGTTAATCTTTTGTAAACACTGTCTTGTCAAGTTTCCCTGTGTCAAAATCAACTTTGAACACATTAATTAATTCAGATTATATTGTGTTCATGTGGTGCAGATTCCTAAATAAAGTAATCTAATTGACGCTTCATTCCAGTCCTGGTCAGCAGGGGAAGAAGTTAGGGGACAGTTAAAACATTTTTTTAAATGACTCTCATTACTAAGTATTTTGTGCAGGGTACTTGTACTCAGTAATCAATTATTTTTATCACAAGTACCTGTAGTTACATTTCAAGTCGCATCCGAGTAAAACAAAAGTCACGTGAAAAGTCCTCCTGATAGACCGTGTGAGAATAGAACAGAAGAAAGAAAAAGAAGGTGCAGGTGTGCCTGTTCACCTGTCTGTCTTTTCACCTGTCTGTCTGAAGCGGCTGGTGTATGTGCAGCCGCAAGTGGGCAAAGCTCCACAGAGGTGACACTGAAAATGATACATGTTTACTGTGTATGTTCATGTGTGTATGTTTCTGAACAATACAACATTAAAATGTAGGATCATGTCATGATGTCATCATATTAATCATTGATTTATTGGACAACCCAGCGAGCACGCTTAGTGACCCAAAGCAAACACACCCGTGAGGATTTGGACCAACAGGTGCATGTAATAGGCTGTGTGTGTGTGTGTGTGTGTGTGTGTGTGTGTGTGTGTGTGTGTGTGTGTGTGTGTGTGTGTGTGTGTGTGTGTGGGGAGACCCAGGGCACCCAGATGAACCCAGGCAGGGCAGATTAAGAAGGACTTTGCGGTGCGTAAAACTCACAGAATGACGTTCAGAGAGGTGAGTACAACAACATACTCATTTATGAATGGAACTGACTGTACAGAGAGGGACTTCAACTAACGAGCGATGTAATGTGTGTGTTTGTGGCTGCAGCCGCTGTGGATATTATATTGTTTTCACATCTCTGCGTTGGCTGCCCTGTTGATGTTTTCTTCTGCTCTTGAAGTGGCAGGCTATTTGATTCATGTAGTCTAAAGATATTGGTTGCACCCATTGAGGTGTCCATAGGGATCTTAAAAAATATATTTTCAGTTATTTTTGTTTAATTGTCTGAGTTTGATCTCTTTTCTGGGTAATTCTAGTGAGGCTTCACTGAGGAAGGCAAGTCCATCTATAGAAAAGAAATGTATTGTTGATTTGGACATAAGGGCTCTATTCTTCCACTCGGGTTATTGGATTTTACATTTAATTTAAATGCCATTCATTTTGTAGTCATGTCAATTTAATAGTAGCATCATATATAATCATGTAACTCCCCATTTGAGCAAAATGTATTTAAAGTAAGAGGACTTTTACCTCAATATTCTAGGACTCTTTCCATCCATACTTAGTGGGATTTTGGAGGGGAGGGGGATAGGACCCCATGAGCAGATTCTTGCTCCCAGGGCCCTCAAACAGGTTAATTCAGCCATAGCGACATACCACCATTATCATTTCATGAGTCATCTCTCTTGTTTTATTGTGATACACTAAAGGTAAAGAATAGGTCACTCTCACGGTACGTTTCTACAAGTCAATACTAAATGTATTATGTGAATCTGATACATATAATGCATCTGTCCACTTTTGCCTACTTTCCGCATTTTGATGTAGTCCTTGTTGCTTATGTTAACATAAACTGCTTTGAGTAAAGTGTGGGGGTGCTGTCATGCTGACCAAAATTCTCTTTTTTTTCTGCTCAATGTTTTCCTGAATACAGGGGGTGAAATTGAGTCTCATCTTGAAATGGCCGTGAATTGAAGATAAGATGAAAAAAAAACTGTATTCATCCAGAGGGAAGTTGTTATCCAGCAGTTGCAGTAAAACAGTATAAACAATAAATGTTATGTTGGAAAAACCAAAAGTACATAATGTCAGGTTAATGGTAAGTGTCATAAATATAAACTGGTTCACTATCAATTATACAGTACGACAAGACCACAGAGTCATACATAAGTGTGATACAATTATCAATAGATACTTTATAAATAGACGGATTTCTCCTTTAAAATTGTTTTTCCGGTACTACCCCGTTTTCCTTCCGACGCGTGAAGGAACCTTCCTCTTCGTTCCGGCCTCACTGGAGCAAACATGGCGGCCGAGGGAGACGTCGATTTGGACCTGGAAGCCGAGGACAACTGCACGGGAAAACCTGCGGAAAAGCCTCGGAAACATGACAGCGGAGCCGCCGACTTGGAGAGAGTCACGGACTACGCAGAGGAGAAGGAAATCTCCAGCTCTGATTTAGAAACGGTGAGAGCTCCGGGCTAACGGTAGCCGGGAAACATGCGGCCGCTGCTGGCGGTGCATCATCACCATAGACTATAGAACATTATATATCTATACCAAATGATACCAAACCTAGTGTTTTGTTGAAATATGTGTACGTTGTCTTATAAATAGTTGTTTAGCTCGAGTTATTCTTGACCACAAGATGATAAAATGCTATTAGTGTTAGGTTGGTAATTGTGCAGTGAACGATTAACTGCCGAAGTGTGGCGAACTGTCCCAGAGCGAGCGAGCTAGCTAGCTATAGCTAACGTTACTTTCCCCTTTGCCTCAATGAACCAACATGTTAACAAGACGCACGTATGTCCACAATTTAACTAAGTAAATTTACTCAAGTACTGTACTTGTTACACATGTAAGTTACTCGTACTTAACTAAAGTATTTCCTTGTTATGCAGCTTTATACTTCTACTCCACTACATCTCAAAAGGAAATATTGTACTTTTTGCTCCACTGACAGCTTTAGATACTTTCAGATTACAGTGTTTGATCCCCTTCCTGTCCAGTGAACACATGTCATTTATGTCCAGATGTGTGGTGTGTATTTTAAATCTATGAATCATAATTGGCGTTACTGAGGGGAGGAAAATACTACAGTACAATTTAGTTCTAGATGATAACTGGTAAATATCAATATTCAGAAATTCATCAAAAGTAGTTCATTATAAAATGCAAGTGAACTATTTATTTAAGATATCTTGTATTTAATACAGTGACATTGTATATTTTTCTCAGAAATCAACAAATTAATATTAATGATATTGTGATAATGGCCACATGGAACACTCTTAAATACAGCATCCTGTCGGTGCTGTATTTTAAAAAGTAGTGAAAAGTACTAAATCAATCCATTGTTTAATGAAACAAATGTTATTAAATATACCTAATAGGGTTTTCTGTTCAGACTAAGCAACAATGTTTTTTTCTTTCAGGCCATGTCAGTGATTGGAGACCGTAGGTCACGAGAACAGAAAGCCAAACAAGAGAGGTAAGATTATTTAAATATTACATATCTTCTGTATGCTACAAGTGTTGCACCATCCTGAATTTTTATCTATGCTCAATGTTTTACTTTCAGAGAAAAAGAATTGGCCAAAGTCACCATCAAGAAAGAGGACGTGGAACTAATTGTAAGTTTTAATCCTTCTGGGATGTTTTTAGTCTTAATCTGTTTGTGGCGTTTAAACCACGTGTCTGTTTTTGGTAAACTGCGCAGCCAGAAGTATGTGGACGCTGGAACATTACACCCATTAGATAATGAAACCATGAGGATTAATCTGCTGCTTCAACAGCCTTCACTCTTTAAGGATATATTATTAGGCGGCAGAGATTTGCTCCCTTTCCGGCACAAGATCATTAGTGAGGTCCAACATCGATGATGGGCCGTTAAGATTTCCCCAACCATGAGAAACAGCCCAGACCCGAAGTACTATGCATCCCACTTGTAGACTAGTTTCAATTCTGTGCAGTTATTTAAATAGTTAAACTTGCACATTTTTGTAAACAACTTGTCAATTTAAGTACTTTGTCTTACTTTAAGATATAGTTTGATTCTTAAACGGCACAGTTGGCTCATATTCTGATCACTTTGTTTGTGCGTAGATGTCAGAGATGGAGATTTCGAGGTCCGTGGCGGAGCGCAGCCTGAGGGAACACATGGGGAACGTGGTGGCGGCTCTGGTGGCTCTGACCAACTGAACAAACAGCGTTGACACTGGACTGCTTTCTTTAGTTTTTTTACCAGAGCTCATCAAGACAATGAGGCTGAACTGAACTCAGCGGTTAAACTGTTGTGATGTAAGCTTTTCCCCCTAAATTACTTTTCTTTTCTTTTTTAAATAAAAGTTGACCAGCCTCATTTTGTGACCGTGATTTAAAGTCGTGTCAATACTTATTTTGCTCAGTGGAAATGTTTTAAAAATGGAAATGCAAGTTTTATTCAACACAAACAAACCAAGTTACAATGCAGGAAATCAGTACAAGAATCTGCATATTAAATGTTGCTGATTTGTACAAAAATTACAACCCACTGTTCTTAAAGACAAAAGGTGACTTTACCTGCGTCTCCTGAAAATGCAGCAATCCTCATATGCAGCAGGACATTAAGCTATATTCCGTTTTTACAGCCAAGATCTCGCTTTGAAGGGATTCTGCATCTTGTCAAATAGAAAACCTGCTGCCTCTTCAGTAGGGTTTGTGGAACCAACAATAATTTGAAATGATGGTGCACTTTCATGGTAGATAAACACATCATTATGATCAAAGCAGTGGAATCAGTCTATTTGCCTCTTTCCTTCCACAACATAAAGTCCAGGAAAGAGACTCCGCAGCTCAGTCTCTGAACAGTCTCTAAAGCTGCATGTGGGCCTGGTGAAGTCTGTTTGACACATCTTAAGTCTTCCTCTTCTTCACTGTGGGGCGGTCAAACACGTCCCTCACGCCTGCCGCCTTCTGCTTAAAGAACTTGCTGTTCTGAGCGCTCTCCTGGGCCCAGGCCGAGTCGAAGGACGTGGTGTCCTGGTCCACCAGGTGGGTGTACTTGGTGCGTCCAGAGCGACCAAAGTTTTTGACCTTTGGAGGGAAAACAAACCAGAGTCGAATTAGAGAACTGAATTATTTTACCTTCATTCAAATGGAAAAGTATTGATGTTTTTTCCCCCCAGAATTTAAACCAGTCCAAATTTAAAAGGGGGAAAATCAATAGTTTACGGGGTTAATGGCAGGAAAGAAAAAGGTTTTGATGGACTAACAATATTTTTAAAAGGCAGGAAGTAGCCAAAAATTACTTCATCCTTCTAAGGGTTCTTGTTCTCCGATGAAGCAGCATACAAATGTTAAGCAGTAAACTTGCGAGTCACACATGTTTTCCCACCAACATATAAACACTAGTTTAGTTTTAAGTTTTGCTGTAATAACATTCTAGGCTACAACATACAGTGAAGCACAGGTGAAATGAGTAAAAGCAGCTGACCTGCATGACTTTGGGTAAGATGGTTTTGTTGAAGTGATCCTCCAGAGTAGGCGCGCTGAAATCTCTCTTGTACACGTTCTCCTCCTCATCCTGGAACAGAAATCAGGTTTACAGCTTCAGACCGCTGAGCAACATGCTGAAGATTCACTGTCACACTACATCAAGTCAGACTTTATAAGCTCATTTGTTATGTCATGGATATACACATATATATATATATACAGTATGTGATCGATGGGCCCCCAGGGTCTGATAAGCTCTCATTGTTAAACCAAGTAGGTACATCTTTGAGTTTATGTGAAAATGTTGATAGACCGATCAAACAACAGATTAAATATCTCATTTAGGAGGTGTATCCTGAGCAATGTAGATGCTAAACATTAAAGTTGTAACGTATACTGATAATACACAATAATGAATGAAGGATAAACAATCCAAGTAAGATCAGAAAGAGAATGGTACATTGAAGTTCAGACATCAGAAAAGCCGCCCTACACGTCTCCTTACTGTCTCTGTTGTGTTTTGAAGAAACATCTTTAACGGTCAGCGCAAACTGCATTCATGGAGAGAGTTCAGCTCTGTGTTGACTTACCATGAAGAAGGCTCCTCTGTGGTAGTACTTCTGGAGGAACTTGTATTTGCCTTTGCTGGCTTTGTTGGTGACTTGCTTGCCGCTGTTACGGAGCTCAGCCCGGCGCTCCTCCTCTGTCAAGTTGTGGAATCTCTCGATTTCAGCCTTCTCCTTCTCCATGCTGAGGACAAAACACCACTCATTAGGAAGGTCCTAAATATGTCACGTTCATGTCATCATCGGTCATATCGGTGTTTACTCACACTTCCCGTGCCTCTCTGTCCCTCTTGATGCGTTTCAGCTCTCTGACTTTCCAGCCTTCGTATTCCTCCTCCTCGTTCTCCCCGTCGGTGTCCAAAGCGTCCAGAGCAGCCAGCGTGCGCCGGTTCTCCTCAAACTCCTTCTTAGCCTCCTCCTCCACAATCTTGAGGGTGTAGCGCCGTCGCTCCTCGACCTGCTTCTTGGCCTCGGCCTCCAGCTCTCTTTGCTTCAGCTCCTCTGCTTCACGCTCCACCACTGTGACTCGGTCCTTTCTGTGGTGCAAACAAACAGAGAGGATACAGATTAAACATTTGACGAAGTTAAAACACCAGTGTTATTATCTTGCATGTAATGTATAAGTAAATAACTTAGTTAACACATATTTGGGTGGTTTTATTTGAAAATGGCACCATCTTGTAAACTGCCCAAATATTTCACACTGAACACACAAGCAGCTGATTGGTTGGATGTTGATCAGTTTGTAAACATGTTTCAAGTTATATTTGCAGTCTGAGCGACTCCAGACTGACATTAATGCCCAACTCAGTGTCCCATTTCATCGCAAACATCTCAAACCACATGAGGAAATCACAACCTCAGAGCCCGTTAATGGGGCTTTAACTTGCACTACTGCTTTAAGGGATTGCTTCATAATAAATATGAACTTACAGCGGGCTTCTGTACCAGCAACAACATCCCATTAGTAAACAATATAAACTAGCTGGATGCCAACAGTGCACATTAGATAAAAGCCTAAATTTGGGACCTGGACTTTCTATGTTCTTTATCTTTCTGTGTCGCTTTAATGGGAGTAACTGATGAAGTTATTATCTTTGAAATGTTTGATCACCAATAAGGAAATACAGTAACTACCTAACATGAAGAGACAACATATTTCTCTTTATTTTTATATCTTCGTGCTGTTTTTCTTGTGAAATAGCAGACACTTTCACCCATAAAAACTATTCAAATGATACAATGTGAGATGGAATAATTGTCGTCATGGTGCTGAAGCAGTAAACTTTGATCAGGGGTCAAGGGCCAATAAGTTAGGGAACCACTAAGCTACAGTTAGGAGGTAAGAAAATGGTTGTTTCACTTCATACTTGCGAATAAAGACAGGTTTGAGCCGTGGCTCTGCTTCATCCTCGCTGTCTGTGTATTCTTCATATTCGGACTCTGACTCTGACTCCGCCCCCGACTTCCCTTCCTCCTCCACCTCCATGACCTCCATATCCTCAGTCTTCCGTTCAGTTGCTCGCAGTCGCATCATCGATCGTCTCCTCTCAATTTCCTGCACAGAATGAGAAAGTCCGCCTTAAAAACTTTTCTTGATTTAACTTGAAAAATAAGAAACACTGCCAGAAGTTCTTAAGTAACTGGGACAAGCACACTCAGAACATTTAGGTAAAATTAAACGGCTCAGATAGTAACCTACCTCATCATCCACTTCTTCCTCTTCCTCCTCTTCTTCCTCACTACTCTCCTCATGCTCTGGGTGCCACGTGCCTTCATCAGAGTCCTCACTGCTCTCGGCTACAACTTCAGGCTCTGCGATCTGTCTGTGTCTCGCAAGCCTGAGGACAAAGAAATGGGAAGAGACATGGTCAAATTAGCATTTCAGCGCCACAACGTTTAATGAAATCAGTCAACTCAAATGATGGGATATACCTCTCCTCCACGTCCTCAGAGACACGGTTGAGCAAACGTTTGAGACGTGGGTCAGAGACCTCCTCTTCCTCCAGCTCCACCTCTGCCTCCAGTTCCTTTCCCTTCTTCACAAACTGGAAGTCCTCGTCTTCCTCATCGGACGACTCCATTGGCGCGTAATCAGGACGTTTACCTGACACGTACCTCTTCACCTTCACCTTCTCCATGGACAGCTCACCTGGGATATGCAGAGACAATGATGAGTTTAGTCGAGCTAAGCTTTCCCATTCTTGATGCTGATGGTGTCGATGTTTGATTGAATCTAGTTTTTTATTGAGACCATAATTAGGAGTAACTATTCAACAGCTCTCCAAAAAATACTTGATTTCTTTTTGTTACTTTGTAAATTTATAGCGTTAAAAACCTTTTTGAGACAGTCAGAAAGGGGATGACTCAAATCGTTTTTTATGGGATACACTAACTAGGTTTTGGAAGCTAGATTAAAAAATTCAATAAAAATAAGAAGATTTGAATACTTCTTCCACCACTGGTTGGTTGGGTGTACTAACTGTTCTACTTTGACACCAGAGACATCATCGCACATCTCCTTTAACAGTCACTTGTTTCTTGTAACCATGAATTGACTTTACCTTATCCATAATTATTTTTTCCGAGGAATCTTGGACAATGCAAATGTGTTTATAATTGAAAGAACAGAGCAAAGACTGATATTATTGGACAAGTGATTGTGGAGGATACATATTTTTTCATTTTCTCTTGAACGAGAAAAAAGTAAACTTGGAAGGGAAAACAAGAGTAAATACCTTATGAGTAATAAAAGAAAATGTTGTTAAAGATACTAAAGTACTAGAACTTTTACTTAAGGATCTGAATACTTCTTCCACCACTGATTTGTTGCCGATAGTATAGTATATAGTATATTGAGGCCGTAGTGTTGCTATTGCCCTAGTGGAGTTTATCTTATACTTTTGCTCCTCTAGCTGTTACACTACATGATCAAGAGTAACGTCATGTGGACACCCAAACATCACACCTTTGACTGTTGAGCATGTTAATCCGAAACTATAATATACTGCTGTGGCCTGTAGGAATTGGCTCCCACTCATGTTAGAAACGTTAGCTACTTTTTATTGAATCCACCTAACTTAGTAACAAATCTCTTCTTAGCATTTCAGTCAATTAGTGTTTTGTGTGAACAGTGGTGTTACGCTAAGCTAGCTGGCTAAGTTAGCATGCTATTAGCCGCCTGCTAGCTAACGGCCAAACATCTCACCTTTCTCATTCCGGACCGGCACGGCTCCGGCCGTGGACTGGATCGGAGGGAGCTTCATGTTGAGGGCTTCACGACTAGCCATGATTGCCTGGTCGACGGTAACAACTAAATAAAGTAAAAAATAGTATTTAACTTGAAAAACAAAACGAGCTCGCCGTCGCTTCAGTCAAACGGAAGTCAACTTCACTGAAGCGCAAGCGGACAGGAAGGGAATTTATTCCGACACACATTTTCTCTCGATAAGAAACACACAGTAATCAATCACATTTTACTGACTTTTTAGACCAGGGACGCAATGACGTTTATTACTTAGCATCAGTTAAATATTTTACCAAAAATAAACATCAAGTTAAAGAGTCAATAACAGAAGATTCCAGTTGAGATATTCTGCAAATCAACAATATAAATCCGCACTCTAGTGGCTGATATCACTACTAGTAATTAAATATTTTTTATTTAAAAGAAATAGATAGCGATATAGTATTTTTTTTACTTTCACAATGTCAATGTTTACACTGTAAGAGTGGCTGACCCTGTGTGTGTTTCTCTAGCAAACCCAACAGCATCACATCCTTTAGCTGACTAATGCTCATCAACACTTCTGGTATAAAATAACTGATCTCACTAACTTTCAACCATACCCTTAATTTAATTATACAACCAAAGTATGAAAATATAAATGAAAGACCACACAAGTGCATATGAAATATAATTTATTTCTTTAATTTACAAATGAAAATGTATCTTATTTGTAATTTGAACGGTGTGCTCTCCCCTGTGTTGTCAGAGCTGGACCCCTCTCTGTCTGAAGAGCTCCTCCAGTCTCTCCTCCAGAGCGGAGTTGGTTCCTCTCAGGCCTTTCACCACCTCACAGGACCACATAAAATACTCCTGCACCCGCTCGGCTGTCCAACCTGCCAAACACACACAGAGAGGGAGGAAGTATGGTGACTAAGTACATTTTCATGTGTTGGTACTTGTGTATTTCCATTTTGTGACAGAACTTCACTACATTTTTGCAATTTTAGCTATACCTGGTTTAACATTGAATGTTTAAAGGTAACTGAGATACATTTCAGAGTGTGTATTTTTGAAAAACCTGAGATCAAATAGACTGTTTTACCACGGGAAAAAGAGGAAGTTTCTCTGACAAATGTGTATTGGAGAAAAACTGTCTTTAACCGAAGGGAGTAAACCAGTTGAAGGGCCACAGGGGCCCGTTGTTGATCTCATGCTTTCAAAATATGGCTCTGATAGTTTAAAACATTTACAAGAATGGTGTGATGAATGTGATTTCACAGATACGGAAACTAGGCATGATCTCCAATGTTATTTTATACTATTTTAATTCTGCTATTTTTATATTGGTACTTCAGACTCATTTACATCATCACTGTGATTATTGTACTGTAAATGCTCTTATTCTGTCCTTGTACTAATTGTTATGTTTTTGCTGTGAAGCACTTTGGGCTGCAATTCTTGTATGAAAGGTGCTATACAAATAAAGCTTATTATTATTGTTATTATTATTATTATTATTATTATTATTACATGTATATGACAACTGCACCTTAAACTGTCCTTGCAGAGCACAGTTTTTTAGTTTTATTATAGTCCATGAAGTAGTAATAGTTGGACAGGTTCATTTCCAAAATCATTACTTATATTTGTGTGACTTGGATATACTTTGTTGTGTGTACTCCTGCATAAAGGACAAAAGGACACTTTTATTATAGTTGACAAATCCACTGAAAAGACCAAAACCAACAAGGAATTCCTACTTACAAGTATTGCCTATGAAGCTAGAGCCTGATATAGCTGAAAATAGTTCCACACAATTGCACTATGTGAGAGAATGAGAGAATTGTCTCAGGGTTGAGAGTCAACATACGGTGGAGGGAAGTCAGCATTTATTAAGAGACTGGCGGACTAACACATTGTTGGTTTTGGTCTTTTCATGAGATTTGTTGGCAATAACAAAAATATAGAAATTTTTAATTTTGTTTACTGCTATCTCTAGTTATAATAAAACAGCAGGGGTATTGGGTTGACTTTGACTAGACCACTAGCTATATTAAACAAATATACATGCTGTTTTTACAATAAAGGTGTGCCAATATTTAAAAAAACATGTTTTTTCCAGATTTGTTTTTGCTTTTTTTTTCTAGCTACTGTTCAAATTTCTTTGTTGGATAAAGCTGCATTTTTATTTAAGTTCTTGCAAGTTTCACATTAAAATATGTATTCAGATGCTGACCAGCAGGTGTGCATCGGTTCAGGTCCCTCAGATTGTAAAGTTTATCAGCCAGTTTGACCAGTTTGGCTTGGCGGCTGCAGTGAGCCGCATGTTCCACCTGCAGACGCTTCCTCTCCTGTTTGGACAGGCTTTTGTCGTCCGTCACCTCCTGAACGATACGAGCCACGATTGGACCAAACTTCGCCTCGAGCTCTGCAGGAGAAGTGTCTGTGTCCTCCACTGTGTCATGAAGCAGAGCAGCCTGCAGGGAAGACAACGAAGCAGGCTCAATAATACAAGAAACACTGTAACGGACAGTAACTAACTGATAACAAACAACGTACCTGCAAAACCTCAATGTCTGTGACGCCTGCTTCATGGCTGACGATTCTTGCTACTCCTTAAAAGTACATACACACACACACAGCTGTGAGTATCAGAAAGAGGAAAGTCCACAAGATGTCTTAATGTTTTAGCTGCTGTCCAGAAATACAAGGATTATAAATGTTCACAAACCATTTAACAAGGAAACTAAAGAGTTGAAGATAACAGTCATTGCATTTAATAGTAATAAACATATATCACTTTTTAACACGCACTTTCTTATATCTGCTTTTTTATAATTGGTACCAAGATATACCCTGAGCAAGGTATTTTACAGTTGCAAAATAAATAAACTTTTAGCATTAAAATAGTATATACTGAATTTACCAAGACTAAAAGGTACACCTCGTGTAATATTACCCATTTTGGAATAATGTATTACTATATTATAGATGTATCAATGTACATGATATGGCAAAATGTTAAAGCCTTATCTTATCTTAATCTATAATAAAACATTTCATTTGTTGATTATATTTTGTGTTAATAAACTGAATCACCAAAGCTGTCAAAGTACCTCAAAATTGTACTTAAGTACAGTAACGTACTTGAGTAATAGATTTAGTAACTTCCCACCACTGTTTTTATTTTTACTTCTGCTTTGTTGGACCTACAGATTCAAGACGGCACCTGAAGGCATCACAACAAAATGAAAGCACTCCTACCTACCGATGGGGTGATTAATGTACGGCGTACCCTCTGGATCTTTACGTCGCTGGTTACGATGTTTCTCTGCGGCAAAATTAACGGTCTCTAACAACAAAACTGCGTCTGAATTCATGGTGGAAGAATAACATGTAGGGACAAAAAAAACAACAGTGTCAGGTGATTGAACTTCGCAGTGAGCGTAGCAGTCCGTTCCTTCTGGTGTCCGGGTGGAAACAGCAGGTGATCATGGGATCGATTCCGCTTATTTAGCTACGGAAGCAGGTAGCTTTTAATATCAGCCAAACGCCCTTTTTGCTTATGTTTTTTACAGATATCCACTCCTTAATTTATGTCATTTATTTAATATTTATGTGAAATGATTTCTATATAACTGTCAGCATTTTAATGTAAGTCTAAGTCGTGAAAATTCGTGTGATGTGAAGGATGTGTTTTTAGCCTACAAGCTAGCTTAGCTACAGCCTACATTTGAGTAGTGTCTATGTGTTTCTGTTGCTTGCAGCCTCTCTGTCATTTCACGTTCTGTTTCTGGAGTAGTTTCGTTATATGGCATTGTATTAATGTGTGCATTGAATGAGTGATTATTGTCCTGTCCCAGTTGTGGCCCAGAATGGCTCACAGTGTCAGGAGAGATTGCCCGGAGCTCCCTGACTTCTTTTTGCTTAAAAGGCTGGCCAGAGATCAGCTCATCTATCTGCTGGAACAGGTAGGACCCAATCACAATATGTTATGCTACTCCAACAAAACATACCACTACTAATATGACTGGCATATAAATAAAAAAGCATATGTTAACGCTTTTATTATAGGATGTTAATTGAATACACAATTGTCAGTTACCAAAACAGAAACATAAGGAATCCTTTTACACTGAAGGTGACTGTGAAATTACGAAGCAGCTGCTGCAAAGTCTTATTGTCAACAAATCCCATGAAAAGACTAAGAACCAACAATACATTACTAACAAGTAGTCTCTATATCTAAAGCCTGATGTTCCTCTGTGTCATGGAGCTCCATTGTTGTCCAAAAACTAGTAAAAACACATCAAGCAACACAGTTACACTGGGCGACATGTTTCTTCATTACCAATAAAATATCCCACATACTCTGTCCTGCTGCCCAAAATATTACCTGGAGCACCCAATGTGGATTAATCTGTCGCTAAAAGTAGTCCCCAACAAATGCACTATGTCCTCCTGTTTGAGTTGCGTTGACGAATAATAACAATGCCCAGCTGTTTGAATTTCTTTTGCCTGTTTATGAACAGTATTGAGAGACGGATTAAAGCATAATATGTTTTTATGCACAAAAGCACGCGTCTCATTCATCTCCCTCTCTTTGTCACACAGCTGCCGGGGAAGAAGGACCTCTTCATTGAGCCAGACTTGATGAGCCCGCTGGATCGTATTGCTAATGTGTCAACCCTAAAGGTAAACCTCATCAGTTTTTACTCTTCTGACTCTTGCGATTGAGAATCTGCAGTTTCAATGTATTCTTCAAACCTTTTTCTATTCTTTCCTTTTTTACAGCAACATGAAGTCGACAAACTCTACAAAGTGGAATACAAACCTGTTCTCAGCACCTCAGATCAGTGAGCCCTGCACCCTCCATAATCCTATCATCATTTAACACACACACACACACACACACACACACACACACACACACACACACACACACACACACACACACACACACACACACACACACACATTGCTGTGACTGCATGACAATGTGGCGTTACTTTCTTTCAGGCTCTGTTTTCTGATCCGGCCAAGAATACAAACTGTCAAATGGATATGTGGTGAGTAGATTTGGATCTAGGATCTTGACATGATTGAAACAGAAACAAGAATTTTAGGACTGCAATAGAAACCAAGCAAGACAATTACAACAACACAAATTAAAATGGAAATAAAATTCCTTATATACCTTTTTATTTTACCCAAAAACAATATAAAAAATAGAAAGCAATAACATTACTCGTATTGCGTAGTGCTCGTATTAATAAAAGCTTTATATAGATGGATGGAGAGATCTTTTTTTTATTAATTGCAAGTTATATTAAGTTTGCTCAACCCAAGCATTCAGTCCTTTAGATGTAAGTGAACATATTAAAAATACCAACACGTCAGATCCAGGGGCTGCCAACAGTGGTGATATGTTACAAAATATCATTGTATAATCGCATGTAATTATAAAACTTATTTTTTGATTTTGTCATCCTCTCTTGTTCCATTGATCACATCATACATAGGGTTGGGTATTGAGCCTCAACATTTCTTTGGCACCATTAAAATCGTCAAGTACAGAAAGGTGAAATTGAATGTCTTGTCAGATTCCTAATTGTATTTCTTTATTCTTTGATCACACAGTTTCTGATTTAAATCAGAATGTTGGAATTTTTATTTGCGAGTATGTTTATATTTGTCAGATCAATGCTCATAAAAAAGGGTTCTTTTGGTACCAAAACTCAAGTATGCTATTGGCACTTGTAACAAAAACTTCCCACGATACCCAGCCTTACATCCATGTAGTGACTTAGTATCATTGCTCCTGTATCCCTTGATTCCTGTACTATGAGCCTGCTAATAATGTCATGCTACATTCCTTCTTGTTGCAGATGTGGCCAATGCAGACAAGGCAGCAGGAAAATGTAGAAGATACAAGATCATCTTTACCCCTCAGAAGGTATTTCCCGCTCTGCAGTTTTGCACAAACTCTGCTGACATTTGACATTTACCTGTTGACCCTCCTGTGTCGTTTAGTTCTATGCGTGTGAGGCGGTGCTGGAGGAGCAGGGGCTGATTGGTGGTGAGCATCCTTTCTTTCTTCCCTTTGTGTTTCAGCAGAAGTGATCAGTGTTGGTGAGAAGTGTTAAACTTGTTGTTGTGTTCCCACAGATGTGACCACTGATGAGTGGTCTTTCTATCTTCTTCCTCTTGACGAGGACATCATCAGTCTGGAGCTGCCAGAGTTCTTCCGAGACAACTTCCTGGTAAATATTGTGCACGGAAATTAATAGTCGATTTAACTATTTAGTCAATTAACAAATAATTTATCATTTTAAGTCATTTTTGTAAGAAATTAATTTGTTCCAGCTTTTATAATGTGACCCAGAAAATATTGGGTTCTTCGTCATCTGTAATAGTAAACTGAAACTATCTTTGAGTTTTGAAATGTTGGTTGCACAAAACAAACAATTGAAATATGTTTATACTATATACTTTGGCTCTAAGAAATTATGGTCGGAATTTATTTGATGAAGTTGCAGCCCATTACAAAAAGTACCAAATGTTTAAAAACGCATTAATATTCAACAATAATGGATATTCTCAGAAAAATAATATTGGACTGATGCAGATAAAAGTGTTGGCCCCACACACACACACACACACACACACACACACAGAGAGGTTAAAAATAAAATGCTTCCGTCTAATTAGAATTCTGCTGGATGCAATATAAGGGCTGCAACTAATCATCAAATCAAATCAAATTTATTTGTATAGCCCAATATCACAAATTATACATGTGTCTCAGTGTGCTTTACAGACTGTACAGGTTACGACACCCTCTGTCCTTAGACCCTCTGTCCTTAGACCCTCTGTCCTCAGACCCTCTGTCCTTAGACCCTCGCATCGCACAAGGAAAAACTTCCTAAAAGAAACCCCATAATTAAAGGGGGAAAAATGGAAGAAACCTCAGGGAGAGCAACTGAGGAGGGATCCCTCTCCCAGGACGGACAGACGTGCAATAGATGTCGTGTGTACAGGATAAACAACATAGTACAAATACAACATTTGACAGAAATTATGTTGTGTTGGGAAAAAAAATTGAAAGTTTGGATGAATCCAGGAAAATGTCAATAAGGCTTCCCGGTGTCCAGCAGGACCAGGGCAGCAGGCGCAGCCACGATTCCTGATCCTGACGTAAACTTTATCAGTGGCAACCTGCCACATGAGAGACAGACACTCCGGGGATGATGCCCCGGATGATGAGTTAGTAACATACATTTACATAAATACATACCGATAGAGAGGGAGAAGAAGAGAGGGAGGGAGAGGAGAGAGGAAGAGAAGGAAGAAGAGAAGGGAGGTGTCCCCCGGCAGTCTAAGCCTATAGCAGCATAACTAGGGGCTGATCCAGGGCAAACCTGAGCCAGCCCTAACTATAAGCTTTATCAAAAAGGAAAGTCTTTAGCCTACTCTTAAATGTGGAGAGTGTGTCTGCCTCCCAAACACAAACTGGAAGCTGGTTCCACTGGAGAGGAGCTTGATAGCTGAAGGCTCTGGCTCCCATTGTACTCTTACAGACTCTAGGAACTACAAGTAACCCTGCAGTCTGGGAGCGTAATGCTCTAGTTGGTTTATAAGGTACTATGAGATCTTTAAGATATGCTGGAGCCTGACCATTAATTGATTTGTAAGTCAGGAGAAGGATTTTGAATTCTATTCTGTATTTTACCAGGGAGCCAGTGCAGAGCAGCTAATACAGGAGTAATATGATCCCTGTTTCCTTGTTCTAGTCAATACACGTGCCGCTGCATTTTGGATCAACTGAAGAGTCTTAAGTGACTTTTTGGACAACCTGATAACAATGAGTTGCAAGTAATCCAGCCTTGAAGTAACAAATGCATGGACTAGTTTTTCTGCATCATTTTGAGACAGGATGTGTCTTATTTTTGCAATGTTACGTAGATGAAAGAAGGCAGTCCTTGAGATTTGTTTTATGTGGGAGTTAAACGACAGATCTTGATCAAAGATGACGCCAAGATTCCTTACAGTGGTGCTGGAGGCCAAGTTAATACATTCCAGAGCTTCTATGTCTAATGATTATTTTCACTACGAATCAGGATATAAAATGTATTTTATATATATTGTATACAGTGTTTCCCCTACCATCGTCTTGGGGGGGCACTGCGCCCCGCCAACGGAGCCCAACGCCCCCCCTGAAATTCAAGGTTTTTCTTTTTTTTTCTCAAAAAAACAAACAAAAGAAAGTTTTTATTCACATCTCACTTTTCACATTGACAGGTGCTCTTTTATTAAATAAACTAAACACTTATGCTATTGATCTAATTTATGTGCACGTTTCAGTTTGTACTGTCTACTTTGCGCATTCACATTCTCTCCTTCGCTCCGTTTTGCAAAGGGCGGGGCTTCGCACCTGACACACACACACAGACGTGCGCACACACCTACAGAGCGGAAGAAAGGAGAGGGGAGAACTAAATAGAAACCATGCACGCACGCCCCCCCCCCCCCCCCCCCCGTCATTGTAGCACATACTGTAGGATCCGAGCAGCAGCTAAGATTCATCAGGTTGTGTTTATTCTCACAGGCGGGGGACCAGCGCTGGGTGAGGACAGCCGGCAGCGCTCTGCACCTCCTTCACTCCCTTTACGGCCCGTTCTCAAAGGTCTACGGGATTGGTCGATGTTCTAAGGTGCCATATGATCAGAGACCCAAAACTGTCCTGTTATCGAGTTTAATGTTCAGATCTACTGTGATTTGTTTTGGCTTTACCTAAAATAATGTTTCTGCTGTGACCTGCCAGTAATTCTGTCCGTCTGTCTGGTACCAGATGGCGTACGAGTCGTGGAGGGAGCAGGTGGAAGAGGGAGAACAAAGAGCTCAGCATGCTGAAATAGGAAAGGTTTTCCTCATCGACAGAGGTGAGAAGATATGTCTCCTTAATACGTGTGTGGTCGTATGCTGAGCTGTGCTCTCTGTCTTCCCTAACATTGTCCTTTTCTTTGCAGATGTGGACTTTGTCACTCCTCTGTGCTCACAAGTTGTCTATGAAGGTCTCGTGGATGATATATTTAGAATCAAATGTGGTGGGTATCAAAGCAGCCTGTGGAGAATTGACTGTGTTCAGTGTGAAAATCAACATCCGTCCACAATAAGCCAGACGAATCTGAGAACTCAGTTCATGTGTAAAGATGACGACAGAGGAGGACAGACTTTGCATTGTTCCCCTGCCGCGTCTCAGCTCATAAAGAACTTTTCACAAAGCTGACCTTCACAATTTATTTGATTTGATTTTGAATATTAATTTAAAAGCACAACTCAAAAGGGTAACATGACACAAACATCCCAGAGGAAAGCACTTAAAGGCATAACTAAACACACTTATTTCCAAAGTGCTCAATGCAAAAAACTACCACAATACATGGAAACGGGCAAATCGATGGAAACAAACATACAAAACATAAACCATAAACCTAGTTTTTAAAACTAGTCCTCCTTTGCAACTCCACGCCGATGGTTCAAACTCCCTCCCTTAAAAGCGAACCAACAACCGCATTGCCTTTTGTCTGGCTTTGTTAATTAAGCAGGGGCAGGATGTTCCATAAGGAGATCCCAGTGCACTACAATGAGCTGCTTGCTATTTTACTTTTATTTATTTTACTCGGCAATATCTAATAAAATGATTTAATTTTATAGATTCTCAGATGTGTTTTGATCTATGAATTATTTGGCTTTTTTTCCAGACATTTTAGGACATTACTTTTATTTATTTATTTGCTTTGTAAAGCATAAACATCTGACTGACTAATTCTCACAGCTCGGGCTCAGACTGTTTTCCTGCAGAATGAAACCTCCCAGCATTTGTTCGTGCTCAGTGTGTCGATGTCTCATCACAGTGTCTGTTATGCAGGATGTGTGGAGTTTGGACCTGAAGTTACCTCCTCTGACAAAAGTATGAAAGTCATGCTGAACTCTCAGGATAAGGTAGGTTAATGCTGATGCTACAGATCTTCCGTCATCACAGCTTTAAGTTAATCGTCCGTTTGAACTCTCGCTCTTCTCTTCTCGTAGGTCTTCAACGAAATTAGAAACGAGCATTTCTCCAACGTCTTTGGCTTCCTCAGTCAGAAAGCCAGGAATCTCCAGACGGCATATGATGTGAGAAAATAATGTATCACCCTCATCAGTCATTGTAACTGAGCCTGTGGCTGACCGAGCTAACGCTGTGTTAACTCTACAGAAGCGTCGGGGGATGGACATAAAGCAGATGAAGACGTTTGTGTCAGAGGAGCTAAAAGGGTTAAAACAGGAACATCGGCTTCTTAGCATGCGTGAGTGCTACAGCAGTATGTCTCATTGATTGTCACTCATTTCAGGTAAGGTTTACTGAAGAGCACATTGTCTTGCAGACATCGGTGCTAGTGAAGCAATAATGAAGAAGAAAACGAAGCAGGACTTTCAGGAGCTGTTAAAGACGGAACACTGTAAGAATACTCGTCTCTGTCCAAACATTGAATTGAAGTTTTAGTTCAGTGTTTTCACTTCTGTCTTGTTTTCTGTTCCAGCTTTACTTGAAGGATTTGAAATCCGGGAAAGTATTTCTTTCATAGAGGAGCACATCAACCGACAGGTGCGTTTGCTCAAAAGCGGACGGATATAGGAATAGATGAAATAATAATATTGATATGAAACGTATTTATTCTTTGCTTTTTTCCAAGGTCTCCATGATAGAAAGTCTGAGGCTGCTCTGTCTTCTGTCCATCACTGAAAACGGTGATTTGTCTTTATGTGAATATCACTAAAAGACAGATTCAGTTTATTCTCATGTTGTATTAAAAGCTGTGTGATGGTGTTTTCTCACAGGACTTCTGCCAAAAGATTACCGCTCATTAAAAGCACAGTATTTACAGGTGAGACTTAACATTATTTTAAAAAACAACCAACAAACTTCCCTCTGTGGATCTCAAACAAACGTTTTATACAAATTAATAATAAACACATAGTCTGGCATTACACGCAGCAAAGTGCATTTCAACTATTTTTCCTTAGAAATCACATTCTTATATTTGTCTTGGTGGAAGTAGTACATTTATGACATGTTACAACATTTCTGTGTTTAAGAAATTACATATTTTCTGATATTTCTCATGTGGTTCCAGTTTACTCTACTCTAAAAATACGTTTTGTTTTGAAACATGCTGTTTTGTTTTAACGTTTGTTGAAACAAATGATATTCAAGTATTCACACTAAAGGCAGGAGCAAACACTCTTCCTGTTTTTTCTTTCACCAAATGAATAATATAATTTGCATCTTGGCTTGCAGTTGCTTATTTGTTAGCTGTGTTTTTGCTGGATAAAACCAGAATCATACCTTTAGCATATGATGACAAACATGAACAAAGGCTGAAAATACAATGAATGCTGTTTGCTGTTCAGTCTAGTTGGTGGTACACATAGTATTTTCTTTTATCTATGTGTGTGTTGCCCCGCTCCTGAGTAAATCAGGTAAAAAGTAAATAAGGGTGAGTACTGTAGAAATAGTTAATAGAGCACAACATGTGAATCAATCCTCAATTAAAAAGAATCCCCAATAAATGTCCTCCTGTTTGAGTTATGTAGGCTAAAATCTGCAGCGTACAGCTGTTTTAGGAAACACAGATTTACGTCTTCAGTAAGCTTGAATGGGCTTAGTGCCACAGAGAGGCTCAGAAATTGGTTTAGGTCTTTTTTTGTTGACAATGAGAGAAATATAGAATACCCGCAGCCTCATCCTTTAAACCTGTCCTCATTTAAGGAGCTACTGATCTTAATGTGAAACATTTTCTCTGCTTGACCTCATCAGAGCTACGGAGTGGATCACCTGCTCACCTTTGCCAACCTGAGGCAGTTGGGGCTGCTGGTGGAGCAGCAGCCCGGGGAAACACTGACTGTTATGGAGAGCAAAGTGGGTAAACTGGTCAACGACAAAACTGCAGGTGAGTCGGGCTTCGTTTTGTGTTTTTAACCTCCGAATCACAATCTCTGTTTCTCCCTGTATACATGAACCTGACCAATGTTAAAAGACAGATTTCAAAATCCCATTAAACTGCCCTGATCCTCCTTATTTCCTTTCTTAACTCGTCATTTTTTGGGGGGGTGGGTTTTTCAGGAAAGCTGAGTGACGCCTTCTCTTCTCTCGCGAGGAAGAGCAATTTCAGAGCCCTGAGCCGAAAGCTCAACCTGGTAAATTCTCACCATCTTTACTATTTTGCTCCAAAAGGCATGAATACCATTCAGTGTGGTATTTCGTCCTAACCACACTGAATACTCATAATTTTGTGTAAAGGTGCCAAAGTCAGATGAAGAATATGACCTGCGTGTCCCACGAGACATGGCCTACATCTTCAGCGGTGCATACGTCCCTCTGAGCTGCAAACTTATTGAGCAGGCGAGTAAAGCAGTGGGATTCATTTTGTTTCAGACCATTCGTGCCATGATGAAACTTTTTTTGATGTTATTCCTTGTGTGGTCATGTGTAGGTGTTGGAGCGGGACGGTTGGACGGGCCTTGAAGAAGTCACCAGGCTGCTAAATGGACATGAATTCGCTGTTACAGGTCAGAACAAGGAAATATCAATATAATGTTGAAATGAAATGAAAACTATCAACTTACTGCAGTAATCTGATTACTTAAACACCGTGGAAACTACAAACACATTTTTTGGAATCAGGATTAGATGAACCTGATTTTGCACGGTTTCTTGGTCATTTTATAGAGCGTGAATGGATTTCAGTATTGGCTTTTTACTTGTAAAATATTACATGACCGGGACTTTAGACGGAGAAACACTAAGCACAGCAGAGAGGTGGGATGAAAGAAAAGATCATTACACTAGCGATTCATCCTCACGTTCAAAATGAATTAATTCAAAGTGACTAAATGCTGAAACGAACACAAAGTCGCCTCTAGAAGTTTAAGTTATTTGCACCACTTAATTTAGACACTAGAAACTGCAGAAGAGAAGTATGAGGTCATAGCTTGCATCTGTAAAATACAGTTAAAACAAGTGAGCTCTGGTCCCTAACTACGGTTGGGGGAAGGGAGACATCTGATCACTGACCTACTGCATGGAGAGCACAAGTATTCAGTATGTCTTATTATTGTGACCTTATTTCTCAGAGAAACATTGTTTCTTGTGTGCATGTAAACATCCTGACTGTTCAAACTATTAAAGCCACATCTTAATGTTTTGAAGGAGAATGCTAAATGTTTTGTCTCTCATCAGGCAGCAACGGAGCTGATTCAAAAGCGAAGAACGATGCTCAGCGCATCGTCCTCGTCATGTTCCTCGGTGGCTGCACCTTTTCTGAGATCTCAGCTCTACGTTTCCTCGGCAGAGAGAGAGGTAAACATGGCCTGACTGCGACGTTACAGGAGAAGACTTTGTGTTTGTGTTTTTGTGTGTGCTAATCATCTACTGTAGGTTTCCCCCTGCTCGTCTTCATTCTTCTTGCTTGTGCTGCTGTTGTTGTTTGTGGTTTAGTTTCACTTCTTCTGTCCTCCCAATCAATGACAGAGACGGAAGCCTCGTTGTATTCTGAACTGCTCCTGATGATTTATTAGGTTACAAAGTATTATTTAGTAGTGTGGAAGATATTTGCTCGATATTCATCAGCCCTACTCTTTTGGTGCCATAATTCCTGACAATCACCTGAAATTGAATTATTCCATGTCACATTACATTTGTGTAAAGCATGATTGGGCTATAACTGTCATGTGTTTAATTGTCTAAAGGGTTACGTGGAGTCGTTTTTCCTTATCGGACTGTAAAGCACCTTGAGGCAAATTTGTGATGTTGAGCTATATAAATGAAATTAGCTTGAGTTATCAGAAATGAGCAGAAACACTTCATTATAGGGTATGTAATATTCTTAGAAAGCAAAGAAAAGCTCTAATTCAACCCAAGTAGATGTGCATGCATTATTTATTTATTGCTGGTAACTTTAATGATCATATATGTCTAATTGTATGCCTTTCTGTAGACAAATTTTACATTTTAGCCTATTCAGCTGACTAAAAGTAACAATTAGTAGGAATTAATAAACTGTAGGTGTACAATGGTCTAAATTATAATAATAATAAACATTACTGCTTTCTTTTTACAGGTTATAAATTCATTGTGGTAACAACTGCGATTACAAGCAGTTCAAGACTCATCGAGGCTTTGCTGGACAACCATGTATGAAGCCTGTCGCAACTAAAAGACATTCCTGCAGCCGCCTGTCATACATTCCCTCCAGCTCACTGGCATTACAGATGGAAAATGTTCCCTTTCTGGTCTGACAATGAAAGAACTGTAAAGATGTATAATGTGAATAAATGTTTTTAACTTGTTTGTTGGTTGTTTGCTTTATTCAGGGTTTGGTAGAGGTGGAATGTTACTAATTGTATTTATTTATACTTCAGTACAAATGTGTGGTACTTGTACTTCTTTACTTGAGTATTTCCCTTTTCATGCAACTTTATACTTCTACACTACATATGAGAGGGAAATATTGTACTTGATACTTCACTTCATGATCTTATATATAGATTATGATGCATTGCTATATATATATATATATATATATATATATATATATATATATATATATATATATATATATATATATATATATATTTTTTTTTATAAGTGTATATAAAATTATAAAACACAGACTGCAGAATGTGTACTTTTACTTTTACCTGTAGTATTTGCAATTGGAGTATTTTCATAGTGTGGTACTATTTTTACTTCAGTAAAGGATATGAGTAATTCCTTCACCACTTTTATGCCGTGAATTCTTCAGTCTAAAATTAACAACAGCACCATTGTTGTATGAAGTGTCAAACTTCTGCTACAGCACACCCTCCATGAAACTCCATGATAGTGTGTTTGTTTTCTTCATGAGTTGTTCGACGGCGGGCGGTTCACTCATGATTAAACTCCTGAAGCTCTGGCGGCTGGCATCGGTTTAACACAACAGGCACTCTCACAGAACGAGCCAATCAGAGAGCAGAACACCGCTGTACGCGTATTTTGAACTGTGTACAAACGGACCAGACTGAGAGCAGGCAGAGAGACGACGCTCCGCTCGTCTCTTTGGCAAGTGTTAGGCTAACGGTAGTTGTTTTTAACTGTTCACCGATATTTACAACAGAGTGGAATTTAACGATGAGAAAGAGGTAAGGTCAAAAACTTTTTTTTCCGATGGAGTCAGTTTGCTAATCGTTAACGTTAACTTAGATATTAGCTATAGCAAATTCGAGCTAACAGACGTTAGCTAAACGCCAACGTCTGTTAGCTCGAGCAGATAAGTGTGTTCTGTGTTTTATTTTTTTTAATGTCACTACTGGTGTCATCGAAACGAATTATTGATAACTGAGTTGACCATGCTTTCAACTGTTTGTCCGTCCGTATAGCGAGGTGCTCGCAGCAGAGGCTGTGTCGTGTCTGAATAAAGCGCTCTGCCACCTGAAGGACATTTGGGAGGAGATCGGTATCCCCGAGGACCAGAGACTGCAGAGGACTAATGTTGTCCAGAACCACATTAAGGTGAGACACCAGCCTGTAAACGTGTAATAATACCTAAACTTGCTGTTTTCTTAGGTCAGCAAATGTATCGCGATCTGGGAGATTATGAACAGGTTTTGACAGAAGAGGGTGGGGGGCTTTCACAGAGACACCGCAATCATGACCGAAACTACATTAGTGAGACATTAGTCTGCATAGTAGAGCTTTTAATTTGGGGGTGTAACTATTGGAATCAATATGCAACATAATGGGCAATATGCAAAAAAAGAATGCCCAGAGAATGTGCATTATGTGACTAGATCCTGACTGATATTCGAGAGTGACTGACACCTGGTAATGAAAGCATTGGGACCAAGGTGTGTACTGAATGGGACATTTTATAGTGTAAAAATATAATTGTAATTGTAAGTTTCTAGGTGACCTCAAACAGGTATTTTTCACTTCTGCACTGCAAGTTTTTTCTTCATACGTTGATCCCTGAATATCCATGATGGGCTTTAAAGATCAAGATTAATCAGGCTCCAGTTTTCACTATTGCATTATTTGAGATTTATCCTAAAGATGTCAATAACAATAGCAGGTGTTCATCACTAGTGAAAATAGCCCAATCTCCTGTCGACTAATGAAGTTAAGTTAAAACATTTGACAGTTTTAGTTTGTTTTGTTGTCCAACTTATGGCCCATTGATCAAATGTATGATATCAGGACTAATGTTGAATTAATGGCTCATTAGTCACACCGATGTGATGAATGGAGGATCCATAAGTTTGTCTTTGCATTACTACAGTCACTGCAGGCTATTTCTATTTAAGTTATTTTTGCGTGTACAAGCCGATGCTGATATCTAACTTTCTCGGAATTTCTTAAACCTTTTGTGACGAGTTAAGACAGCCAAATTTCCCCCTTCTTAAATATTTACAAAAATATGTTTTCACTTGAGGTAACCGTGTGACAACAAGGAAGCTTCCAGTAAACAAACTGTTGTTGTTTTGCTACAGTTAACATGCCATGTTTTCTACAGTTGAGTGTTTTCAGACCGCAGTAGTGTGTATTAATAACTATGACAGATACTAATAATCAACATGGCAAAAGTATCTGCACCAAGGACCAGTATTACTGTATAATAAGTAAACTCCCAACTAGGTTTATGGTGGGATTAAAATAAAAATAAAAACATTTTTAAATCTCTATCTATATTTGCTAAATATAACTATCAAAATGATCAGTTACTGGTAACTAGTCCAATGTCTAAACACTGCCTATCGCTGATCTATTCTTTTGTCTTTATCTGCCAGAGCTTACTAGAGATGATGATCAAAGAAGAGGAATCTCTGAGAAAGAGGCTCGTGAGCAGCATTCAAACATGCAGGACAGAAATGGAGAAACTCTGCCTGGAGCTTCAGCTGACTGAGTTTGAGGTAACAATAACTGTTAAACCTTCTGTGTTAAAAACACAACACTTCTTTTGTTACAGCACCGGCACATCTGAGTAGCTAAGACTGGATTTCATGCAAATATTAATTTTATTGTTTTTTCTGATAATTCACAATTATAACCTGCTAACTCACTATGTTATCATGTTGTTCTAATAGGATATATAACCTAAATGAATATAAATGCCTCTCAGTCATTGTAGTTATTAGTTGGTTGATGATAAAAACAGATTTGAATGTCTTTAAGAATCCTCTTGTTAAGTGAACTTGTTGTTATCCTCTCTGTGTGTTCAGGAGGAGAATGATATCAGCATGCTCCAGCAGGAGAAGAACATCCGCACACAGGTGGAGGCTCTGTTGAAGGAGAGGACTCAGCGGATGCAGCAGCTAAAGGTTCTGCTGGAGCAAGAGCAGGACCTGTGTGACATCCTGTGCTCCATGCCTTATGGCATCGCTCCAGACTCTGTCCCCACACTGGAACAACTGGAGAGCTTCGACCAGCACGTCGCTAACCACAACGCAGAGAAGGTAGAAGCTTGCTGTGTTACGTCTACGTCTACGTCTGTTCGGTGATGTTGACTGCATGAATAAAGACGCTTTGGTTCTTCCAGGGGTGGAGGTGGTGGAAGATGGGCACAAACTGTATTGGAAAATGTTTTTGTGCTGCACAGTAATCTTCACTGTGTTTCACAGAGTCACTGTCGGATGAAAGCCTCATTTTGGCAATTTATTTAATTTATGTGTTTCTCTAAATTAGTTAAAAAACTAAGAGGAGGCTGATTCTCTCACTCCATAGAGAGTTAATATTGTTGAGGTATATCTTTTGTTCAGCTGATGAGAGATGATTGAATTAAAAAGTCTCATCAAATGGCTTCAAGATCTTTGTGGTTATCCTATTAAAAGAAAAGTGTTTTTCACACTCGGAGCTGTCACATGTACCTTCATTATCTATTCTAAATGATAACATTTAGGACGCTTAAGTTGGACTGTAATCACATCATTTTATGAAATTGGGAGCGTTTTTGCAACCTTATACCTCATTAATGTGCTGCAACTGAGAATTAATTTATGGCAAAAGCCTGCAGGTCCCAGATTAAAAAGTGTAGGCTGGACTGCCCCAAAATCTGTCCTCATATTGGGTTGCTTCTGACTTTTTTTTTTAATTAGATTTTTTACAAGTAAGATGAGGTTGGTTTTAATATAAAACTACATATTTGGCATGAGGCAACAACACAGAAAACATCATCTAATCTTTATTAATGGTGCGCTGCGGTCGTGTTTTCAGTCGAAGCGGTATGCTGAGTTCATGGACCTCAAAAGACAGATCATCTTGTCCATGGAAGAGCTGGACCACACTCCCGAGACCAGCTTCGAGAAGGACGTCGTCTGTGAGGACGAGGACTCTTTTTGCCTTTCAAGAGACAACATCACGTCACTCAAACTGCTTGTCTGTCAGGTATGATGGTTTTATAACACTGCATTTAGTGGAAGTTTAAGGTCATTTCTAAGGATAAAGAAAAGGATTTTCCCATCAATTATAATCAGGCCATGAAGTTTGACTGACAGTGTTGTTGGCTGATGTTGGATGTTTTATTTAATCCAGTGAAATATATATAATGAGCGATTCAGCATTGTTACCACCTTTAAGGTTTATTAACTGATGCATTGTCACAGTTCAAACAGCCAAGTCTGTAACTTCTGCTACTTTGTGTCACTTTGATCCTGCAGCTGGAGGAACGCAAGGTGGAGAACGAGGTGATCTGTGAGACTCACCGAGAGAAGATTCAGCGGCTGTGGGATAGACTGCAGGTTCCCCAGGAGGAGAGAGAGGCCTTCAACGAACACATGGTCACATCTAGGAAGAGGAATCTGGAAGCGGTGAGAAGACTGAGTGTGACTTCCTAGTTCGTCCATTTTTAGTCGGTTCTTTTCTGTTGTTCATGGTCAGCTGTGACTAACAGTGTTGTGGCTGCTTTTTTACTCTTTATTTTTCTTCTTTAGTTACAAGCAGAATTTCAGCGTCTGGAGGAGCTCAAAATGCTAAACATCTGCAATGTCACTGATGCCATCCGCTCTGAGATCGCTGTGTTTTGGGAAAAGTGTTTCTTCAGCATTGACCAGCGGCAGGATTTCGCTCCGTATTTTAGCGGTGGGTTTTCTTGTTTAAATATTTATGTCTTAATCAGAACAATACTGGGGTTTAGAAAAGTGATAAGACTTCAATTGACTGTTGTTTTTTTATAGAGATTTTTACTGAAGAGCTGTTGAGTCTGCATGATGCGGAGATCCAGCGCTTGAAGCAGCACTATGAGGACCACAAAGAGCTTTTTGACGGTGTTCATCAGTGGGAAGAAAGCTGGAGACTCTTCCTCGAGCTGGAGGTGAGAACACTCTGACAGGGAAAGGAACGTTACGCATCCGACGTGAAAAAAATAAAGTAGCAACAAAACTTTCAGTCATTCAGATGTGCACACCTTTTAAAAACCCAAATGTTTCATTGCACCTCTGAATGTATTTATTTAATATAGTTACACTGCGGCATGTTAAATAATTGTTTTATTAAGTTTTTAATCTTTCTCACTCACAGAAAAAAGCCACGGATCCGACAAGATTTGCTAACAGAGGAGGAAACCTTCTGAAAGAGGAGAAACAAAGGTCTGAGCTGCATAAAAGCCTGCCCAAGGTAAGACGAATGCTGCCTGTTATTTTCTAAACTGAAAATATCCTGTAATAATTCTTAAACATTTGACAGTGACTCAACATCATGGATGTGTTTTTGTTTCTTTAGCTGGAAAAGAAATTAAAAGCTCAGATTGATGCATGGGAGAGTGAGCAGGATCATGAGTTTCTAGTAAACGGCCAGAAGTTTTTGCAGTATGTGGAGGAACAGTGGGAGCTGCACCGAATAGAGAAAGAGAAGGAGAAACAAGACAGGGTAAAGAAGCTGCCTTTAGCTACTATGGTTGTATTATAGGCTGTATGTTTGCTGGGAAAAGTGTTGACGCTTCTCTTTACAAACTCTTAACAGCATATCAAGAAGAGCAAACAGACCGAGGTGGACATGCTGTACGGAACAGCAGTACGAACCCCGACCAAACGCAGACTGCTCGGCACTACTACCCCAAATAAATCCCGAAAGGTGACAAACCCATTTCACTTTTATAGTTTATAGTCATGTTATAAATTCTTGCTTTATTCAAAGTCGTCTGGCTCCGTCAGCACTAACCCATTCCCTCTGCTTCTCTTTAGTTTAACGCCACGTCCAGCATTTCAAGTGCCACCTCTAACAGCACCAGTCGCTCTGTCTATGGTGGAACTCTCTGTCGCTCACCTGTGCCCCGCCCACCTCTCTCAGTGAACAAGGTTGGTTTCATTCTCAAGGAGGAAGATGAAGAAGTTACACACATCAAACCTGAGGAATAATTTATAGGAGATGTGGAAAATCAGCTGACGCAGTTAAAGATTTCTAGAAAACAACATTTTGACAGATATAGACAGATACACTTTATTGTCCCGACATCAGCAACATCAGACAGTGAACCATGTGAGGACCGCCCTCATCCAGCACAGGCAGCATTTTTATTACTATTATTATTATTATTTTCATATCAATTATTCGCCCACGTGTAACCTTAATGTCGCATGCCTCCACAATGAACGACAAATCCAAAAAGTAAGAAAAGTCTTGGTCCCACTTGTCTGATAGGATTCTCTCCTGCCGTTTGTCCTCCAGTGTCCAGCAGCACGGACACCAGGTGGCGGTAAACCCCCCAACCCACGACTGCAAGGCTGTAACAAGGAGAACGAGGCTCAGCTGAAGGGGAGCCCTCTGAGTGGTGCGTTGCTGATCCCCGCTAGTCCACAGCCTAACTTCAGCATAGCCTCTGCCGCCAGCACATATTCAGAGTTTGTGGTAATTTACAGTTTTGTCTGTAATCTATTTTCTCTGCTTCTTTTTCCTCATTTCTGTGCAATGACACATTTAAGAAGATGGACAAATGCTAATGATGTACATTTATATTTTAGAGGGACTTGCTCAACACTGAACCTGTTCAGTTAAGGTGTGTTTGTAATCCTAAGAACAGTGTATAATTCTAACTAATCCGTCTTTATGCAGTAAATGCATGGCTCTAATTAAAGGGAAAATTACGTTTTTCTTTTTTTAAAGAGCAACTTTACTTGCTGCTTTGGCTTTAACATTCACAGTTAGTATTTAGGCATTCAGACCAAAATCTGCCCTGTGTTAAAAAGCTGTGTTGGGGGAAGTCCAGTTTGAGTAACAGATCTGTGAGTTTGAAAAAGGCAAAACACTGAGACGCTGGAAACCTCATCGTAGCAATTATTTTATTTGTCTTGGTGACTGCCGATAGTTAAACAGTTCAAATATGGCGTTCACGTTACACCATAATCACCACCAGGAATGTGCACTTGCACATACCTGATTGGCCTACCTTGCCAGATGGCGTTGTAGTGCTAAAGGTAAGCCCCCCCCCCCTCCCCCGTCTAGGCCAGCATTGTTTTTCACACAGGGCTCAAAATGGTCTAAAGGCAGCCTTGCCCCACAAACACTGACACTTCCACAGCCTTCACTGCTCCGACATCTTTCTGTCTTTCTAAACTTCTTTCTTTACCTGCATTTGCTGTGTGTGTTCCTCTCTACTCATTGGGTAGTCGGCCAGATAAAGAAAACACCAGCAGTTAAAAGGGAGTTTGATGGCAGAATATGTTTGGTCAAACTTCAACAGCAGGTTTTAGGTTTGTATGTCAAAATCATCATAGAAGAGAGATTGACTGATGTCTTAACAATAGAATGTGGTAGAACAAGACTGTTTAAGGGACATCACCCAGGACATGCAGCCTTTTGTTTGAAGTCAAAATTGTCCTCAGAAATGTCCGTATATCTTGGATCACTGGGCTAAAATAAAGTGCCTTCTGAGACTGGGGCCTGACGCCTTCAGCATGCTCCATATACCACAGTGATTGCATTTTGTTACTTTTGCTATTGCTCTTCCACTGCATTTGCTTAAGCAGGAATTGTGTGGGGAGTTTGTCCAATAATATTGCATCCAATTTAGGAATCAAGTGAAAGTCAACAGTGTATGTTCAGAAAAACACTTCACAAAAAAGATTGTTGTAAATAACTTGATGATACTTTATAGTGTTTTAGTCCGTCTGTTATCTCTTTAACTCACACTAACAGCCTTCACAGTGTGTCATTTCAGAATGAAAGTAAATGTACAGCGACTGTTTGTCTCTTGTGTCGTCTCTTCCTCGTATCGTCACATTACACCTGAGGATTCAAACTTAACGGCTGCTTTTCTGTCTCCACAGCGAGACCTGTCCAAGGCCTCTAACACCAAGATCCAGCACGACATCCTGAACTCCACCACCACCGATCTTTGACCTCTCCACTCTGGGGGTGACTGCCTCAGCTATCATATCGTATTCCTTTCAATGAAATTTTGATCTCCTCCTAAATGGATCACTGCCTCTCCCTGCTATCTGCTTTTATATGTAAATGAAGGTAATATATTAAGTGCTAAGTCAGTGAAAAACAAGGACTCTGTTGTCAGTTGCTGAGCATGTTTTCTTCAGCAGTCTCTCACTGTAAGGAAAAAATACGAATGTGTCATAAGTTAACTAACACTACTTCGCTCTCTAAATTTTGCCAGTTATTGAAATGTAATAAATGTTGTCTGCATTTTGTTCTGTACACATTTTCTTTTTTTTTGTTCAAGGAAAGGATAGAAATTTTAACTTTCTGATGTTATGCAATTGGGGGTTACAGGCCAAATGTATTATGAATACTTTGCACTTTTTTTGAAAATATATTGCAGCACATAGTATATTTTTTTTTGTCCTCAATTCTTTTGGGCATTTTTTGCCTTTTTTTTTATTTGATAGAGAAAGTGGAGAGGGACAGCAAATGTGGGGAAAGAGTGTACAGTCGAGGAATCAAACCGGGGACACACTGCTCGGGGCATATGCGCCCGTCCACGCATTTTGTAATTTTACACACACTGTTCCATCCAAATCTGTTTTCATACATGTATGTATTTGTGTACATATTTCTGTATCCACTGTTCTCGTCATAGAAACTCCTGTTTGACAAAGACGTTAGTTAAAGTATGTCATAAATTTGTGCTGTATATCATTTTAAATCACATGAAATCAACACACTATCATGATTGATTTTGTAAATGCTTGTCAAAATAGAATAAATGCATTTTCACTTAAAGCACAGATGGATTATGTTTTTTAACATTCACAATTTTAGCCTCAAACTTTCACATGTTCTCACAAAACACGGTGGAATGTAAATATTTGCACAGGCTAAAGTATATTTGAAAGTTACTCCAAAGATATGAGACCCAGCAAAACGTCAGATGAGTTTGACGTTTGTCAGGTTTGAGAGAATCTAATTTGTCTATTGACTCAACAGTTTAAAAGGGTTCCAAATCACTCCAGGTGTTTTATCTGTTCTGTTCAAGTCTTGTTTAAATACAAAACAAGTAAAATATTTTGTATTTTGGCCCATCCGTGTCCAAATTTTATATAGCCCAATATCACAAATTACACATTTGTCATTTGAAAAACTTCCTAAAAGAAACCCCATAATTAAAGGGGGAAAATGGAAGAAACCTCAGGAAGAGCAACTGAGAAGGGATCCCTCTCCCAGGATAGACAGATGTGCAATAGATGTCATGTGTACAGGATAAAAAACATAGTAAAAATACAACATCCATTTGACAGAAATTATGTTGTGATCAAAAAAGAGAAAGTTTGGATGAATCCAGGATAATGTCAAAAAGGCTTCCCGGTGTCCGGCAGGACCAGGGCAGCAGGCGCACCCACAATTCCTGATCCTGATGTAAACTTTATCAGTGGCAACCTGCCACATGAGAGACAGAAACGCCGGGGATGATGCCTCCGATGCTGAGTTAGTAACATACATTTACATGAATGCATACAGATAGAGGGAGAAGAAGAGAGAGGGAGGGGAGGAAGAGAAGGAAGTCTAAGTCTAAGCCTAAGCCTATAGCAGCATAACTAGGGGCTGATCCAATGCAAGCCTGAGCCAGCCCTAACTATAAGCTTTATCAAAAAGTAAAGTCTTTAGCCTGCTCTTAAATGTGGAGAGGGTGTCTGCCTCCCGAACACAAACTGGAAGCTGGTTCCACTGGAGAGGAGCTTGATAGCTGAAGGCTCTGGGTCCCATTGTACTCTTAGAGAGTCTAGGAACTACAAGTAACCCTGCAGTCTGGGAGCGCAATGCTCTAGTTGGTTTATAAGGTACTATGAGATCTTTAAGATATGCTGGAGCCTGACCATTAATTGCTTTGTAAGTCAGGAGAAGGATTTTGAATTCTATTCTGTATTTTACCGGGAGCCAGTGCAGAGCAGCTAATACAGGAGTAATATGATCCCGTTTCCTTGTTATTGTCAATACACGTGCTGCTGCATTTTGGATCAACTGAAGAGTCTTAAGCGACTTTTTGGGACAACCTGATAACAATGAGTTGCAGTAATCCAGCCTTGAAGTAACAAATTCATGGACTAGTTTTTCTGCATCATTTTGAGACAGGATGTGTCTTATTTTTGCAATGTTACGTAGATGAAAGAAGGCAGTCCTTGAGATTTGTTTTATGTGGGAGTTAAAAAACAGATCCTGATCAAAGATTCCAAGATTCCTTACGGTGGTGCTGGAGGCCAAATTAATGCCATCCATTAGAATGTCATCCATGTCATTAGAAAATGCGTTTCGGAGGCGTTTAGGGCCAAGTATAATAACTTCAGTTTTGTCTGTGTTTAACATCAAAAAGTTGCTAGACATCCAAGTTTTTATGTCCTTAAGGCCCTGTCACACATATCCGTGTGACAGAAACGTATGCCGACGCATAGGAAATATTGACAATAGGTTAATATAAATTAAGGGTAAGTTGTGATTGTTTGAAGGACGCAGACGATACACCGAACACGCCAGACATACACAGTTCCGTATGGCAGAAACATATGCCGGCGTATATGAAAATTACCTCAAAATGTGTCAGAGTCCAAATACGTCCAACTTTTCCACAGCGGTGTTGTAGCTGACGCATACATAACAAATTATTATACGTATGTCAAACATTGATAGCGTATCACTTACCTATTTAAAACGTATCAGAGCGTCTGGCAAACAGAGCTGGAAAATTGCTATTTGGTTCACGTCATGCTGATGCTGGTGAACGTCTAAAATGCTGAACGCTAGCTGTACTTTAGAAACACGTTTAATAAGTTACTCCATCGTCAGGCATAATCTTAACATAGGGTAGGAATAGGGTATCCACTCGTTATCAATACATTGGCTGTAGGATTCACCGTCAGCCGACGTAGCCTATATCCAACATACCTCTAACGTAGTCACGCAGGTATTTACGTAGGTAAGTATTCATGTACTGTATTTACGTAGGTAAATATTTACCTACGTATTCCGTATTCACACATGTCTAACGTAACGTCTGCATATCTTATGAAGCACACGTCGGGTACGTCCGATAATTTTGAACATGCTCAAAACATCAGCGTTCAACAACGCACCCCAGCGTAACACAGCGAGCTCTTAACGAATACTACTTATACCTTACCTTATATCAACGTAAACCAGCGTGTTGCCGATATTTTGTATAATAATATGTATAATAATGTATATGTATAATAATTTTAAAATGACAATATTGAATATAGAATTTAAAAAACTAAAATGTTTATGAACTTTGACCCTGTAGGGCGCAAGCTAAATCTCCATTTCCCTCTTCGCTGAGACAAGCTAGCTGGAGCAGCTACGATGGGGCGCTAGGTGTGTATTTTACGTATTTGCACATTTTTAATAAAGAACAAGAAAGCCTTTTCGGACGGAGAGGTCTTGAAAGGTGCAATGATGGTTATTAAAAACACTGTTCAAAGAGGAGAAGAAAGGTTCCGATGTGATCTCCACTCTCTGCGATGTTACAAAGTTAGTGTTTGAACAAACAGGATATGATCTGAAGATGTGACAGTTAATGATTTCCTTAATTTTTTTACAGAAGTGATACTTTGTACTAAAATATAACCGGTGTGATTTTTAACAAAATGCTACAAATGTGCTCATTCATACAAAACTGTCAATAAAAGATATTTACAAAAATATCAGAGATGTGATAACTCTGACTTTCAAATGTTGAAATAGATTGAGAACATAAATAAATAATGTTGCATGTTTAAATATATCTGTGTTTCCTACCATGGTAAATCATTGTGAGGAGACAGTCTCTTCACACATGAATATTTATTATGATTATTAATGATACTATTATCATTAAAGGTGAACTGTGCAACTATGTTATTCAGGAAGTTTGTATCAAACAAGTAGCCCTTGGTATTATTCAGCACTCTTGAAGTAGCTCTCGGTATCAAAAAGGTTGGTGACCCCTGTCTTAAACAATTACCCATTAGACTGTGATAATCCTTGTATGCAAATTAAATACCAACTAATCAGTGAGGCAACTCAATGAAATATTTCGAATTTAGGGAATCAACATTTTAACACTTTAACAGCTGACTTTAAACTCAGTCATCAGGAAGGTAACAACAAACGTAAGCTTGCTACAAACAAGTAAATAACGTACATTGGTCATGTTGATGTTAACATAACATTCAGGTCAATTGTTGATCTAGTTTGTTTGATCAACTTGTTGCAACTTGCTTGTTTAATTCAATCAGTGTTGATTAAATTAACTTGATCAGTTGACGTCAGCTGATGTTATGGAAGTGGTGCTAAGGGTTAAAGGAATATTTTTGATATGACCAATCAAAGATGAAATGACAAGGTGCTGCTGCAGAGTACTTATAGGTGGAGGAAATTTAGGATTTTTATAACCAAACCTGGGAAAAGAACATAAATATAAAGAGTTTTAAGCTACATGAACATATTTTTGATCCCAAGGGGAGAGACAAGCTTGTTTTCTTTGTCTTCCTTGATTTTTATAATTCCAGATGTTCTATATTTTTAAAATGCTGCCTTTCTCTCTTATTTCCATCTTCTCTTTTTTCTTGCTTCTGGAGACCTTGCACATTTATACAGATAAATGTTCAGTCCACTGACTGACTACTGATTGGCTATCTGTTTCAGGCAAATATTTTTATAGTAGATTAATTATTTATAGCAAAACATTCCAACTTCTTAAAATGTGAGGATTTGCTACGTTATATTTGTCATATTATTGGTGAACTACATTATTTTGAGTGTTTCTACAAATCTAAATAAAACAGAATGTGTAGATTTTGTAGAGGTCATGGATTTTATTCTGAAGGATTCGTGCCGGAAGTCCCCTGCCGGTGGAGGAACTTAAAATTCATTCAAAGAGGAAGGCGTGCTTGACAGCAGGTCACACTAGATTCAGACAAACGCTGTGCGCAATAACTGCGTATTAATGAGAAGCTGACTGACTTTGCTAAGTTTTCACATCATTTATTTAACAATAGTTCAGTCATGTCCGGAGTGTTAGCAAGACTGCTTTTCTACCCGACGTTAGCCTACAATGTTGCCATGGAGAAGGTGACGTCGAGACGGTGGTTTGACCGGGTGGACGAGACCGTGATCCTCGGAGCGCTGCCCTTCAGATCCATCACCAAACAGGTCAGACTGCCAAATATGTTCCTCTACAAGTCTATCTGTCTCTTTATTAATCATTTCAGAGGTAGAGTAAGTACTCCTTTACCAATGGCACACTATGAAAATGCTCCACTACAAGTCCTGCATTCAAAACTTGTCGCAGCTAAATGTGCTTGGAGTAAAGTAAAAGTAGGTCTACTCCGTATGCAGTAAAATGTTCCTCAGTGTTTGACTATCATATATCATGTTTGTGTATTAATATTACAGCTGCATTTAATGTGTAGCTTGCATTTTTACTGCTGTAGATGTTTAATGTTGTGCTAAGTATAACTCTTTGTATATACTGTTGTGTAGTGTAATCCACAGCAAAGCGTCATATTGTGTAAGATCATCACATGTCTGTAGCGTTGTCTCTGTCCTGTGAGAACCACTTATCTCTCAAAAGTCAACAGCCTGTTTTTCAGCTTTGTGACGATGCATTTTCCAACTGATCCAGGAGGCTTTTAAAAAAAAGAAGTGAGACAACTTCCTCAACATCTTCATCCATCAGTTTATCACAAACATTAACAAATCAACACATCTGGAGATGCATGTTTTCACTGGAGAGGAAGGGGATAAAAAACTGTAATCTGAAAAGTAACTAACCCTTTCAGACAAATGTAATGGAGTAGAAAGTACAATATGTGCCTCTGACTCTGAGATGAAGTGGAGTAGCAGTATAACGTTGCATACAATGGAAATACCCAAGTAAAGTACAAGTCCCTTGCATTATTAAGCACAGTACTTGAGTAATGTACTCAAAATTCCAAGAACATTGTACTGATGTGCACTGAGGAGGCTGTGAAGATGGTGTTTACTTCAACTACTGCCCCTGCTCTCCTGGTATTTGCCACTAATGTAGTTTAATTTTAATTCCATTAGTCAATTAGTATAGGAAATGGAACCATCAGGATGTCATGATGCAGCTGGGGACTGCTTATGATTATAACTCTCTTTGTTTTGTAAGATTTTAATTATAATTTGCTTTATAATATAGACACAGAACAGAGTTTTCCCAGTCTTTCCAATATGCATGCAATTATTCAGCTTTCATCAAAATGAACATCTGACATTGGATTGTAATAACAGGGCGGGGAAAAGGCATCGCATGAAGTGAATAAAGCTCATAGAGTGTATTTGTAATTGCTTTATGCCGATGAGAAGAACCAAGCAGAGAATCAGCCATTTTGACCAGGACATAAAAAATGGGAATGATAAAAAGTCACAATAATGAGTTAATTATCCATAATTATGAGATGGTAGGTCACAGTAATTACATAATACGTATAAAAAAAACTAGAGTGGCAACGAGAAGTGGATTAATCAATTAGTTAACAGAAAAGTCATTAGTAACCATTAAAAATAAAATCTTTTATCTTGTGAGGTACTGGTGTTATATGATCCCCTTCTGGATAATTTCTGGACCTTTTGTTGCTTCTTATGTCGGCCGGAGAAAAGTGAATTTCTGTATTCTATTCAAGACGTTATGAAGGCATGGTTTTGATAAAATAAGGCGTATTTGAGCTATTTTATGAATGTGGAAGAAGGCAATGCAATATACTTAGTAGTGTCATTCACCTTTGATCCTTTTAATTCCCCCTGGTGAAGTGGACTTCTTTATGTCACAGGTCAGACAGGGCTGTGTTTTTGAATGAATGTTCTGTGTTTTACAGTAATTGTTCCCTGCGTCTTTCAGTCTGTTGATGATTCTACAGTCTACATTAGATTTCCCATTCATACTTCATTTCATAGGCCTCTTTAGGCATTACTTTAAAGGTTAAATGTGTAATTCTGAGCCACCTGCTCCAAAGAAATAGGGGGCAGTATTTCACCTCTACTGCTGGGTCCATATAATCTAAATTCAGGGAGGGAAGACGAGGCAAGGGTACGAGTCGTTTTCTCGTTTCTGCCTCTTTGTATTTAATCAAAACAAATAATCAAAATGTGCAGGGATCATGGCTGTAATATCTACAAGAGAGTCAGGCAGCTGTACTTCTTCTCCCTCTGTACTGAGGCAGACTGGAGCTACAGTGACTCACTATCACCTCTAGAGGAACAAGTGGTATTACAGGCTGGACGGAGCACAGCTAGCTGTTAGCATGCTAACTTCAGTAGATATCTCTGCAACACACAGATGTCTGTGACACAATGTCAACACTATTACCTCTTCACACTCTGTTGATGATGTTAGTTCATTGTTTTAGTTTAAATTCTGGCACATCTTACACATTAAGCCTTTAAGTAAATCTTCAATTGTGAATTCTGTTTTGATTCCCTGTGCTGAAATAATAAAATGCAGCCCAGCCCTAATTCTCTAATTCAAGGCCCTGTCACACTTTTCACGGCCTCAGCGTTCAACAACGTGCACCAGCATATTGCCGATATTTCGTATACGCCGGCATACGTTTCCGCCATACGGCGAAGGAATACACTAGGAATGCGTTGTGTATCTGTTGGGCATAAGTCGAATACGTTGGCCATTCGCTCTGATATGTTTTGTATAAGTAAGTGATATGCTATCAATAGGCTCTGTATACGTTAATATACGCTGTATATGCTAATTTTCATATGCGCCAGTATACGTTTCTGCCATACGGAACAGCGTGACAGGGCCTTTACATGCACGCAACATAACATACATATACAAATAAAGTAATACTTGTAAAATGCCAAAATCTTACATTTCGGAGATATTGTAAATTCTTAATATGTTAAAGTGTTTTAATTTCAGTTTGTATTTAAATTGATGCTCTTTCTTGTGTTGCAGCTGGTAGAAATGGAAAATGTTCGAGGGGTTATCACGATGAATGAGGAGTATGAGACCAAATATTTCTGCAACACAGCTGAGGTATGTTTACTTCACTTATATTTCCACTCTTATGTTGAAGATTCAACCAGACGAATGTGTGAAGATTAAAAAGTGATCCAGCAACACTGCAGAAACAAGTTGTTATGCAAAACTTTCAACTATTATAAAGTGGCTGACTCTGAGTTCAATTAAGTTTGTCACTATTTAAAAAATATAAACGGTAAAATAAAGTAAAAGACAATAAATAAGTGTTAATTTTACAGTTTTATTTGCCTACATGTGTTACTCCTTTTTTAGAGATTTGTATTTCTGTCTTGTGTTTCTGTCAGATGATGTAAATCAGTTGAACTATTGGTGATTGGCTGGTACCTGAAACAATTAACCGATTAGTCAGTCAACTGAAAATGAATCGTAACCATTTTTTTATAATCGATCAATTGTTTCAGTCGTTTTTTCAAACAAAAAATTTAAAATATTTAGTTATTCCAGCTTCTTAATTGTGAGGATTTGCAGTATTTTCTTTTTCATATATGATAGTTAACTAAATGTTTTTGGTTTTTGGAATGTTGGTTGGTTCCTTTACACATCTCAGTGATTTATGAATGACTGGTTTGATTTGATGTGTTATTAATGCTGGTTGGCAGGAGTGGCAGTCTGCAGGGGTGGAGCAGCTGAGGTTGAGCACTGTTGACCTCACTGGCGTCCCCAGCCTGGAGAACCTGTGCAGAGGCGTGGAGTTCGCCATGCAGCACCGGGAGCAGGGAAACAGCGTGTATGTGCACTGCAAGGCCGGACGCTCCCGCAGCGCCACACTGGCAGCTGCGTACCTCATTCGGGTCAGTACTTACATCTACAGTGGAGGGCTAAAACCACAGTATCGTTGGAAGATCCTCACTGAGATTTAACTAACAATGCCTTGTTGCACATAATGTGGATTTTGTAATCCATTACTTTTTGTTGTTAAATTGTTTGTATGAAGACTCCTTTCAATGGGAAGCTATTTTTTTAGGCTGTTTTTTTGTGGTTGCGTTGTATTGGATAATCCATACATCCATATTGGGTGAATAGTGTAGGACTTGTTACCCTGTCTTTGTCCTGCTGCACTGTTCACACGCTTTGTATAAAAGGGCTACAAGTGGTACACTGTTTACCCAGTATGAATGTAAACTTTCATCTCCAAAAGTAAAGTTATTAATCTACTATAAGTCAATATACTACTTCTAATACTGATTCTATGAAACTTGGTCTGTTCAGCCAGGGTAGTCAGTATGTTGGTTTTGACATTGTACTTTTCGGCTGACAGTTACACTGCTGGACTCCAGAGGAAGCGTGTCAGAAGCTGACGTCTGTTCGACCGCACATCCTGGTGCGCTCCGCTCAGCTGGAGATGCTGAGGACATACTACCAAAAGGTGTGTGAACAGTCCAGCTGAGAGGGCAGGATGGTGGGTCGGACCTCATCATGTTCCTACAGCTGCTGGAAGACTGGACTGCGAGCCTTGGACAATCCTCCTTATCAAAATGTTTACCCCCTGAAGAAATGTATTGCCCTCAACGTTTCTCATTCTCATGACTGTTTACTGGGAAATGGTAATGTTTTTGTAGTTAATTCACAATACATCATTTGGGAAAAAATATATTATTGCAAGTAATATTATCATGGATTTGTTTTATAACCCTGATAATATAAAACCTTCCCTTTAATTCCCTGAATACCTGGTTTCTTGATTGTGGCTAAAACATATAGTATTTTTCATTTTTGGAATATTTGAAGCTCAAAATTATATTAAAAGAAATGTTAGCGTAAACATTTTATAAACTATCTGTGCATCCTCCTGTTCTTTCAAATTCTTAAAGCAAGCCAACATTGCAATACTGTTAGTTTGTGACTGTAATAATAAAAACACTCGACTTGATCGTGTTGTTTGTCCCTTTGCATGTGGCTGCCAGTGGCAGCTGTTCATGTGTTTACTGGAAAATGCTTTCTTTCAATTCATCATATTTTCCTCTAGTGCCTCATAACTTAAGAGATACCGACAGTGATGGTAAATAAAATATTTGTGAGATTAAAACAGTCTAATGGTGTTTATGCTCCTTTATTTTCAGCATCCATGTATTACTTACAAATTCATGTGTATATGTGCATGAAAGCTATTCTAGTAATGTGTTGAAATGACTTTAAAACATAGTAATCTACTGACAGAGATGCTGCTGTTTCACATGACAGGACAGTGCAAGAAGGTGCACCACAGATGAGTGGAAAAGTAACTAAGTACATCTACTCAAGAGTACTACTTCTGTGAAGTACAAGTACCTAAAAAGTTATAGTTAGAGTATAGTAGGTATATTCAGGGAACCCTCATACTGTTTGTCCATATTTCAGGTGAGAATATTGTATTATTTACTCGACTATAGTTATCTCATGTTTTTGGGTTTATGAGTTTTTTATGAATGTTCTGCACATGACCTTTATTTATTTACTTACTTTCCAGGATTTGTTTCTTTCTCACTTTACATTCTTTCCCTTTTCCATAATACGTGTTTACTATTATACATACTCAAGTCATCTTTACTTATCAAAAACATATTTTCATTGTAGTATTTGCTACTTTTACTTTATTATATAGTATGTGACCTCCAGATTATGTTATATGGTATCAGCTATGGAATGTAACTAGGTACAAATACTGTACTTCATGAGTATTCTTTTTATGCCTCTTATACTGCTTGTCAACTACATTTCTGAGGCAAGTTTTGTATTTTGTATTCCACTACATTTATTTCACAATTATAGTTACTAGTTACTCTAAAACACAGCATCAACAATATTACCAAAAACTATCCGAAAGTATTTCCTTTTTATGGCACTTTATACTTCTACTTCATTACATTTTAGAGACATTATTTTATCCCACTAATTTGTCTAGCTGCTGTAGTTACTTTTCAGATTACAGTTTTTCATCTTCATTGTGTCCAGTGAAAACCACGTTTCTCCAGATGTGTTGATTTTGATTTTTAATGTTTGTAGTAAACTGAAGAATGCAGTGTGCCTTCATGGTTAGGGAAAGTTCTCCTACTTCAGCAAAATAAACTATTTAAGAAGCCTATTGGATCACCTGGAAAATTAATTGTCACTAAAGCTGAAAATAGGCTGTCTTTCTGAGCTCATGAAAAGATGACCTTTAGAGATGCGTGGTTCTCACAGGACAGAGACAAAGATACAGACATGTGATGATCTTATAGAATATGATGCAATGCTGTAGATTAAACTACACAACAGTATGTCAGTATGACAGGGAACATTTTACTGCACAATGAGTACTTTTAGGCTACTTTTTATACTTTTAAGTACATTTTTGCTGTAACATTTACATACTTTAATGTACTATGTAGGCCTACTAGGTTTTGTATGCAGGACTTTTACTTGGTAAGTAAAGGATATGAATACTTCTTCCACCACTGGTTAATGAAGCAGAACCCATCTGGTCTTAATTAGAATTTGGAAATTTAGATTGAGTATGTTTAAACTAAAATACTTTATCTAACCTGGCTGCAGACAGCAGTTCTCCTCCGGTCCATCAGGAGGCGACAGCCCGCTAACAGTCGCTTCTCTTCCCAGAAAAGACGGCTGAAGAACAAACATGGCGGCGTCGCTGGTGCGGTTCGTCCGCGGAGGTCTTGGAAGGAGTTATAACCGTAAGTTGACATGAAACTCCTTTTATTTTGTACATGCTGTTTTCTGAAATAGTCCATATAATTTTGTGGGCCTTTGCCTGCCGCTAAAACTAACACTGTGTTATTTTCAACCGTCAAATGTGTCGGGTATGACCTTCGAGCTAGCTAATGCTAACGTTAGCATGTACTGAGTTGAATAACAGTTTACGTTATATTGTTTTTATCTGACTGAGTTTATCTTTGGCGACATTAACGGTCGTACCCAAGTGTTATGAGTGGATGTAGGATGATGTGTTGCTTTTATTTTATTGGTGCTCCAGTTCCTCTGCAGCTCTGTAGATACAGTGTTGAGTGATGTGTTTATACGTATTGTTTTTTAGCGTTACATCTTCCTCCTGCTTTTTTCCTCAGTTGCAAGGACTTCATGTCTCCTCCAGCAGCAGACCAGGCTGCAGAGCTCCGAGACCAGTCGTGAGTACACACTAACCTACTGATACTGCAGGAGACCAGTGGTGGAACTAGTACTCAGACATTTTACTTGAGTAAAAGTAGAAATACTGTGTTCCTTCAATCCAAATCTTACTCCAAATCTTACTCCCTAAAACGTATTAGCATCAAAATATACTTAAAGTACCAACAATAATAATTGTGCCGAATGTCCCATTTGAGAATCGTTAGTTTATCATATTAGTGTGTCACAGTTATCATGCATTAATGTATACATTACTTTATTGTTGCAGCTGGTCATCACATATTCACTTGAATTAGCTATCTCACTCAAACTCGAGCACTGTCACACTGTAACCTGTTTTGCAATGTTAATGATGAGTTGTTGGTTCAGGAGAGTGAGTCATTGTTCAGTTGTTATACACCTCATGTCTTCTCTGTCCTTCATGCAGCCACCATCAGACCCACAGATGCTGTCACTCACAGCCAGCTGGCTGCGTTTGGAGAGTTTGTGGCTGAGATGATGCCCAAATATATCCAGCAGGTCCAGGTCAGTTCATATGAGGATCGGAGCTCAGACCTTCAATGTTCAGTTTGTGTTACAATATAATTGTTTTTGAAAACATGCCACATGACAACAGATGTGTAAATGATTAAGGGAAATATCATGAAAACAGGCAGATCGCAGTCTGGTGTCAGACTCCTCCAGGTGCGGCTGGTTGTGATGCATAAAGCAGAAGGAACATATGGGTGTAGTCTTAAAAAAAAAAAAAAACTGAGCATAACTCTACTACTGAAATCAGAAACGTTTTTCAATATAGCTTCTAAAACTGATTTTAAATGTATCCCCTGGTAACATTTAAAATGGCTATATTTACATGTCAGACGCATGCAGGTGGCTTAATGCATTTGTGTGTGTGTGTAGGTAACTTGTTATAATGAGCTGGAGGTGATGATCCATCCTGACGGAGTGATCCCTGTGCTGACCTTCCTGAGGGACCACACCAACGCCCAGTTCAGGAGCATGATTGACCTGACGGCTGTTGACATCCCAGCACGGCAGAACCGTTTTGAGGTAGCTGTCACACCCATCTAGAAACATGACCATAAGGCGAAATGTTAGGCTGACTTTTAGCAAATGTGAAGATAACATTTGTGTTGAGGTGAGAGTTTGAAGGTAAATCTGTAATTTTGTGACTTCGCATTTCCAGGAAACCGTTTGCTCTTTCTAAAGTAGGGGGGATCATGATATATTGGTATTCACCATGACATTTTAAAATGAAATATTAATATTGTGTTAATACACATGAAAATATTTTGTAAATAATCCAGCGCCTCCCCCAAGGCCCCACATACAAATGATTGTAATTCATCTACAAAAAAGCGCACACTAAACCGTTACATTTTCTATAGATATCACGATAATATCAGTATCGCGAATGTTTTCTGCCATGATAATCATGTAATGAAAATCAGATATAGTGACAGCCCTAATATAAAGTAAATGAAACCGTAAACCATCATCACTTTAGGTTACAATGAATGCATAAACCTCCCTAAAAATGCATGATCTATCCGGTGTTGTAGCAGTGTTGTTACAGCAGGGGGACTTTGTACAGCCATACAGCTTTATTTGTGTTAATGAAAAGGCATTTATGTTAGCAATGCACTGAATATTTCAGTACCAAAAACTGTCACGGTGTATATTGTAGTTTGGCGATTTCTCTTGCCGCAGTAATAGTATTTTTTCCTAGAGGTTTTAAAAAGGTCTTAAGTCATTAAATTTGTACTTGAACACCGATTCAAAAGCTTTTATATTCACACTTAATATACACTATTAACTATATATTCGTCCCTACGTTGATTGTATGTACTTGTATGGCAGAGATAAAAATAAAAAAAACGGTAAAATTCAGACAAACAATTTATTATTTAGATTTAAAATCGATTTGACCTCAAAAGTAGAATTAAATGATTACGTTTTCCATTAAGTCTATGTCTAAACTTGTATTTTGCATTAGTTTCTCTGTCCAGAAAAGCACAAGTGACCATCCTATTATTATTATTATTATTATTATTATTATTATTATTATTATTATTGAACCACAACCGTGCAGTTGGGCTCTAAATATTGAGTATGTCTGTCCTTGGTTGGGTCCTGCAGTCTACTCAGTGGTTACATTAAACAGTGCTAACTCTGGACTAACCTTGTACGTCTATTGTGAAGTTGAAGACGAGCTTTGCTAAAGCAACATGTTGCCTGTTAATTGCAGCTTGTTACAGACATTATTGTGCTCCTGACACAGACACAGGAAGCTCTTTAAATCTGCACACATTTAGATGCTAAACTTCCAGTTTATTTCATCAATGACTGCTGATTTCTTCTGTTCTTGTTGAACTGTCGCTCAGAGGGATCTTTGTCTTTCTGCTCTTTCTATTGTCAGTCTGGTTGAACCATCGAACATCGTTTTGTTCTCCATGTACAAAACAAACATAGAAAATAACATCTATTTGTAAAGAGGACTTTACAACCTGAAAGCTAGAAAGACCATTCAGAAATATAGAGGAGTCCTCTCAGACGTCTGACTGTACACATCGAGCTTTGTGGCAGGAGATTACACACTTCTGAATGGTAGTGTAAATTGCACTGATCATCATATAAAGTTTGTGTGTGTGTTTACAGATTGTATACAACCTGCTGTCGCTGCGCTACAACTCTCGTGTCCGCGTTAAGACGTACACAGATGAGTTATCACCGGTGGACTCTGCAGTCCCGGTCCACATTGCCGCCAACTGGTACGAGAGGGAGGTGAGTCACAAAGTGAAAGCCCAATCTGGAGAGTCATTACAGTGTTTATTTAATTCCACTGATTCACGGACAAACTGAGAGTATATATATGTGCGTGTGTGTGTTTATGCAGGTATGGGACATGTATGGTGTGTTCTTTGCCAACCACCCGGACCTGAGGCGTATTCTGACAGACTACGGCTTTGAGGGTCACCCCTTCAGGAAGGACTTCCCTCTCTCGGGATACGTGGAGGTGAGTTCTGCCAGCAACACGTCCACTCAGTTCAGCTGTTTTCAGCTTCATTAACGTGTGATTCATTTGTAAATGTTGTAGACCAGATGGTAGCTCGGCCATTATGATCTCAAACTCTGCTGGATCCTGTGATTTAAATTGAGCTCATGATAATTAATACAGGGTTCCTACAAGCCTTGATAGTTTGTGCTTAGAAGGAATAATTTATGGCCAAAGTACTTCCTGAAATGTAATAGTTTTCTTTGAAAGAATGAATTATTAATCTCGACAAAGTACCCAAATTCATCTTATTTACTTCTCTGTCTGAGGATAAGAACATAAAAATTCATCATTTGATCAGAATGTAACAACAAGAAAGGCTTCCCATGTAGTTTAGTTTTTATATTTCACATCATTTTAGAAATGTATCAAAATGCTGATATTTACATTTGGTTAAAGTGCAACAAGTTGCAAACTGAAGCATGTTTCTTTCTGCAGGTGCGTTATGATGATGAGGTGAAGCGTGTGGTGGCAGAGCCCGTTGAGCTGTCGCAGGAGTTCAGGAAGTTTGACCTGAACACACCCTGGGAGGTGTTCCCTGCCTACCGAGAGCCCAAAGAGGTCGCACCCAAGCTGGAGGCTGGTGACGCGGCCCCGGAGAAGAAATGATGTCCCTCTGTTTCATCACCATGTTCTGTTAGTGTCATTTTGGGACTCCAGTACCCTGAACAAACCAACTTGAAATATGTATGTAAATAAAAATACTAATAAAACAACCTTCAAAAGAGTTTTTTGTAGAACTGTAAAATGTATCTTTTAACCCTTGTTAAACTACTATTTTAAATGTTTGAAACATCAGCTCTGATCATAATTACCAAATATTCAATATTCTTTTAAATTCTGAATCCTTTGAATACCAGTTTCTTAACACAATGCCACTGATGTTTGTTTGTATGGCAACTTCCCTCACCATTTCTCTATACTAAATGATAGGAGGGATTTCAATTTTTTCAGTCTGGGACATTTCAAAGATGAGCAACAACTTTAATTTTGATGCATTGCATCTAACAATACAACAGCAATGCTACCATGTGGAAATCAGTAAAATAGCATGCATTTGCCCCATAGGACATACATGAGGTAATGGTAAAAAATACAATTCATACAATACAAAAAAATATTACATGCACCCTTGCCAAAATGTTTGCCATATGCATTAACACAACCAAAATTACCATTTAATCTGCTGCTTTAACTGGTTTTAACCTGATGTTTCGTAGAAATAGTGAGAAATGCTGTCATAATAACCCAAAGTGACATCTTTTACAATGGTACAGTCCAAAACTCAACATTATAGCTAATACATTACAAGTTTCTTAATGAAAAGCAGCAAATCCTCACATTTGTGAAGCTGCAAACATGAAATGTTCTTACATGATAAATTACTAAACGATTATCAAAAAAGTCAATTGATTAATCGAATAATCGTTTCAGCAATTTGTGAAATGTCAGACATGTGTGCAAACATCTGAATCTGCAAAGTAACTAAAGCTGTCAAATAAATGTGGTCATTCAAAGGTTGAATGTTTCCTTCTGAAATGTAGTGGAGAAGAAGTATAAAGTGGCATCAAAAGAAAAGACTCGAGTAAACAACTACCTCAAATGTGTACTTAAGTACAGTACTTGAATAAATGTACTTGGTTACATTCCACCACTGCTATCTGGAAATCGTACATATTTTAAATGTAAATGTTCCCTGAAGAATTGGGTCATTGTGGATTAAAGTTAACATTACTGTATCTGGCATAGTTTTAAAAAGGTTGCCTCTACCTTAATTAAGCAGTGGTTTAATGCACCACCCGGCCAGCATGCTAAGTGACACACATCAAACACACCAAACAGGTGCATGCTGGGTGTGGCTAACAGGCTAAATGCTAACATGCTCATGGTGGATCCTCCAGGTGACTTCTGAAACGTTTACCTTCAGTGAGATGTTTGGGGCTTTACTGCTGATTGTGACTGGTATACTGGGACAGAGAGTGGGCCTGTTATATTTGACGTTGTGAATGAACAAGCAGAGGACTGCATGGTGCTCAAGACTCGAATGACGTTCAGACCGGTGAGTACAATGACGTGATTGTGTGTGCGCGCGCGCAATTACTGCACTTTTGCTTCATGTGTGTGAGTGACTGAGTTTATTTTAATTTTTTGGCTTACTTGAGTAATTTTTTTTTAATCAAATTAGCAATACTTTTACTTGAATATAAAATTGTAAACCTCATTCCAACCCTGCTCTTGCCTGTATGGTGTACCTTTTGAAATATGTAATGTTTTGATCATTTCAACAATGTTTACTATAATAATTAAGTAGAATCATTAAAGTATCTAAGAAAACCCTGGTTTCAACAATAAAAGTTAAAGGTTAGAAAAAAGCATCTTCTGGTATTATTAAATATATTTTCAACAACAAGAAAATCAGCCAATCTGCTTCATCACGACTGTATCATCACTAATCATGTAATTTATAGTGGTGTGGCAAAATAAGCAAACACCCCCTAACTGTCATAAGATTTAAATATAGCTAAATCCTCTTGTGAAATAACTAAAACTCGTGCAACTTTGGAAAATTGTCCTTTCATGTAAGAGCCCATTATCATAGTGAGAAGCTGATTGATTATTTTTAATTGATTTTTTACAATCTTACTTGTTTGTGGAAATCTGAAATGTCGTATTTATAACATGCTGGTACTCTTCTTGGTCTCTTACTGCTGCTATACCGGAGTCAGCCAACAGATGATGCTGCTGCTGCACACAAAATAAAACTGAGAATGAAGATTGCATTTGACGGAAGGCTGCTGCTTTCTCACTTCTGAGTTCACATCATAGTTGCAATAAGAGTTAAAGTTGTACATTGTTTCTTTTTTATTTTGTCAAACATTTTCACTGAAGCATTCATTTTACATGTAAGAAATACTCAAAACATTTCAAAGAGTCAACATGGGCCAGACAACTGAAAACAAGACATGAGTCAAGACGTTTTTTAAAATATTCTTTTCTTTTCTTTTATTCCTCATGTTTGGATTTGTGCTTTTGGGACACAGAAGTGCTAATTTTGGATCCTTTTCAACCACATTTTGACTCATGTCTGCTGGACATAGTTCCTACACGAAGATCCATCAGGATTATCCAAAAGAAAGAAACCCAGACCAGAAACATCCAACATATTGTCAGTTACTGTACAGATAATTCACTGAATAAAAATACACAGTTAACAGGCGTCGACTGGGCCTGTGAAGCTGCTCAGCAGGTCATGAGTTTCTTTTTTTAATTCATTGTATTTTCAGTTACATGCATGCATCACACAAGTGCTTCAGATGAGTTATGCTCAAGTCAGTTTACACACCACACATTCTGATCATGATTTACTGAACTGGGTCAGGTCTGTCTTAAAATAAAAGTGAAGCAGCCGTAGGTCCAAACTTGGGTACTGAACTCTTACTGAGGCTGAAATAGAGAAGGGTCAGAATGTGACAGAATGCATTATTATCTGAAATGAGGCACCCTCACAGTACAATTGAATATTGTGAAAATAAAATTGCATCTCATTGTCCAAAATGGTGTCACTTTCTGAGAAGTTAGTGCAGCTGTACAGGACAGGAAATTGTCGATTAGTAACCCTGTTGTGCAGACAGGCCTGGTGAGAGTGTGAAGCCGCCGGAGACTCGCTGTCTCTTATTAGTTTTCAGAGGAGGTGTGAGGCAATTCCCCCGGTGCTAAAGAGATTGCTGCAAGGTGAAGACTCCTCTGACTTGAAAGCAAATTCAGCTTTTCACAGCTCGGACTGCACAGGGAAGTCCCATTTTAAGGTTTGTCTCGATGGCGTTCTATTTGAGATATTTCAGTGTAAATATATGGAGAGAAACGTTTATTTTAATGCTGTGCTTTGCTGTAGTGCAACAGTCTGAATGCACTTCTTTAGAGGGATTGTTTACAGACAAGAGTACAGTATTGCTTTTCACCAACCCCAAAGCTTTTTTTCATGTGAGTTGATGAACCAGCTCAGTGGTTTCCAAAGTCAGCAGAGGTCCTTGGGGAAGTGATGTCCAGACTTTTTGGCTTGTGACCCTTTAAAATGTCTACTTGTGACCCCCCCCTCTTCACAGGTTATGACCTCAGTATGGACATAAGGGTGACTTTTCCTTTTCTTTTTTATACTATTAATCATTGTGTGACCCCTCAGATTTATCCTGACCCCAAGTAGAGGACAGGTGAGCCGTTAAACCAGAGTGATGTAGCCTTCTCAGATTTTTTAAATTGTAAAGGTCTGAAGAGGTAAAAGTCTTCTGTATTTAATGTGAGAAAAGAAAATAATCAAAACATCTTCTCTTTCCTATGTTTGTGATCTTCTTATGACCCCTTAGATTAATTTTTCGCTCGCCTTCCCGCTGCAGTAAAACATTTTTTGTCACTTGGTGCCAACCGAACAAGCTCTAAACACAACATTGACACGAAAATATGTGGCTATCATCTCGTTATGTTAGCAAATGGTTGCTTATTTTGCACATACAGCAGACATGGAGCAACATTATTATTAATTTTGAGCTGTGCTTTAGTTCATGTGATGGATGTAAATCTAATGTCTGCTTTATGCTCTGTTTTTGGTCTCCACCAACTCCTGAGAAAAATCTCTGGCTCTTTACCTGCCAAATGCCCCACTATGTTGTCCAACTATTCTCTAAATGTGTCTGTCATTTTGTGTTATTTTTTATTTTCTTTGACTGGAAAGAGCAGCGAGATTAAACCAAAGCAGTAAGATTCTGAGTGTTTAAACTTTGGTCCATTGTTAACACAACAATGTTGGTTAGTGCGATGTTAAAAGATATTTGTCAATGCTTTGAGCACCACACAAAACTCTTTTCACTTCTATTGTATTGAGGCAGCAGAAATCAGATGAACCAACGTAAAACATTTAGATCAATATCTTATCATTTGAATTCTGAAAACTGATATTAGTGTGCTCTCTTGCTGTTGAATCCTTTTTTATATACATTTGAAACTTTAATATATTGGCCTACTTGCAGTACACTGGTATGTTTAAACCCATAGTTTAAAGCAGTGATTCACTTCACTTCTCAGAAATTCACCTCTAGTTTACTATAGAAGAAAATGTAAATGTTCAATCACAGCAAAGTATTACTTCCCATGGTGCCTCTCCAACAGAGAAGGTGATTTCCTGAAGTCAAGGTTCATCACAATTTGAACAGCATCACCTTTCTCCCGGCGGTGTGAAATTAAATAGACATGCATATTACAGTGGCCTGGTAGAAGCTGTTCAATTTTCCCCACAGTGGTCGCCATCTGAAGAAATGAATTAAAATGCTGCTAGAATTAGAAATCAAATTATGGTCCAGATCCCCGCAGGCCCAGAGGTGGCATGTGGTCAACAGTTGGGCACAGAATGGATACGCTTTATCAGAACTGTCAGTTTCATCCTGTTGTCCTCTGCTCCCGCTGTGGCTGAGTATCGGTGCGAGAAACACTCCAAAATGAAAAAAGAGAGACTCATTTTCATCAGTTTCACATGCCTCTTAAGACAAGAAAGTAAAGAGACGTTTTACATACAAGCAGAAACACCAAGTCTTTGACGAGGATAACAAATGCACTTACAGGAATATTTAACTTCAAAATGAAACGTATGCGATCACCTCCTCACCTTCATGTACAGTATGTAGGATGACTAAACTCCTCATACAACAACTGCAGTTAATGAGTCTGGCTTCTAGTTTTAAAAGAGCATCAAATGTGCATCAAATTTAATTAATCACCAATTGCCATTTCGTTTTAATTTCAATGGGAGACGAAACCAAATTTCCTCCACATGAGGATTTGTCACCCACCATTAATCAGTTCCTCCACCAAGGAGGTTAGGGTTTTGTTTTTGTTTGTTTATTTGTCAGCAGGAATAAGAAAAACTAATGGCTCATGTGCAGAATGTGCCATGGAAAAACCCATTAAATTTTGGAGCGGATCCAAATCATGGGCCGACTAAACGCATTATTTTTCTCTTATGAAAACAGCCTTGGCAGAGATCTGCGCACCCCGAGTGCCTTTCTAGTTCACAGAGCACTAACGGTGGACAAACAATCATTTTTTTTTTCAGCTGCGACAAATGACAATGACATGGAAGTACCATGTGATGGTTGCACAGCCTTAAACAAGAGTTCGGCTGACACAGAGGTGAGCAGGTAAGGACGGTAGTTTTCATTGTAGAGTGAAATATTCAATTAGAGTTCACATTACTGTCATTCAATGTTCCACATGTGAGTGTGATGAAGTCATTTCCTGTGAAGCCATTAGCTGAAAATTGAAGAGATTTTAATTTAAGCTCTGCGCTCAGTCCAAGGTCCCTGTGACTTTGTGAAGGAATTCATATGAAGGGGAAGCGTCAAAGACAACGACGAGCATTCTCCACTCGGCACACAACCCACAAACTGCCCAACGCCTCTTGTGAGACTTTTCCACTTTGCATGAATTCTCCCCACAATGTTCATTACCTAGCCCATGTGCTGCAGCTAGGGTTTCTTGTCTGCATATGATTGGCTGGTGGTGGTGGTGTTGTGGAAGTCTGGATAAACCAGGAAGCCAGTGAAAGTGATGTACTTGGCGTGGTTGCTGTAGGCCCCAAAGCCATCTCTCTGGTGCGAGTACAGCCAGACGGTGTCTCCTGGTTTCAGCGACAGCATCAAGCTCTGACTCTGCAGAGCCTTCTCGCCCTGGCTGTCGTCGTAGATCATCGCCTGCACCTCTAGGTGGTTCTTCATCAGCTTGACGGACAGCGTCTTCTGCGGCAGCTTGCCCACATTGAAGGAGAAGTAGTACGCTCCAGGAACGCGGCAAGTGAACACCCCCTCCGTCACGTTAAAGTCTTCTCCGATGTTGACGAACGCTGTGTCGAAACTGACCGGCTGGTGCTGCGGCATTCCCACTTGGTCGACTCCCACGATGCTCTGGGTGCGCCCCACCGAGAAAGCAGATCTCTGGTCGTCCTCTTGGTCGTCATCCTCTTCCTCTTCTTCTTCTTCCCGATGTTGGAGCTCCTTCTCCTCCTCCACCACCGTGACGTGCTCTGTGGCCTGGTTGCTATTCAACAGGGGGTTGTTTTCTTTCTGGGGCTGCTGGGAGTCGAGGGCAGGATGGTGTTGGTGGGGGGCTGTCTGGAAGCCGTAGGTATCAGGGTAGACAAGGTAACCGTTGAAAGTGGTGTAGTGTCCCGTGTTGCTGTAAAGCGCATAGCGAGGGTCACCATGGAGACGGAGCCAGACGGTGTCCCCGAACTCCAGCTGCAGCATGACGCTCTGGCTCTGCACCTGAGGATTGAAGAAGGCTTTTATTATCCCAGTTTTACATCAACAGCACACACAATCCAATCATCTACCTCACCCTCTTTATTCAGGGGAATTTGTTGTGTAATCCCCTCTGTTCTGCTTTCATTCCCCGCCCAAACACAAACACACCCTCTGTGATGAGAGCCTTGTTGCCCTATGAGACACCTGGACAGCGTTGACATGATAAAAGACATCTGTAAACATTTCCTTTTCACAGGGAAAATCCCCCTGAAACATAATTCAGCCTGCTTAAAGTAATACTGTAGTTTGACATTTTTGCCATGGGTTGAATGAGAAGCTCAGCTGGAGCCAGGTGGCAGTTAGCTTAGCTTAGCTTGGCTGTCCAAAGTTCAGAATTACACCTACCTCTATTGCTAAAGAAGTGAATAAGCCTTTGTCTTAAAATGTTGAATTGTTAAGAAGTCCTTACAGTTTAAGTTAAATGATTAGCCTGATATCCAGACTGAACAGGTCACAAATATATAGTTTCTTCGTCTTCAAAAAGAAAAGAAAGCCTAAATTAATCACTATAACAGCTGGTCAATGTAGTTTTTATCAAACGTATGTTCCTCAAACAGGAGGAAGTGGTGCATTTTTAGCAGCAGAACGATGTATGTGGGATTGACAAAAAATAAACTAGAGCCTGTGTGTTCATGATAATGAAGGAACATGGCACACATTGCAACAGTGTGGATCATGGATGTGTTTTTAATAGTTTTTGGACAACAAAGGAGCCCCATGTCACAGAAGAAGACGATATATATCAGGCTTCGGTAAACACATAATACTTGTTAGTCGAAACATCTGTTGTTGTTTTTGGTCATAGGATTTGTTGATGAAAATAACTTTCGCCAGAGCCAGTGTGATAACTTTAGTCCCACCCACAAATGCTCTGATTGGCTTGGAGAGATGATTCTTGTGAAACTCACCTTCCTCTCCTCTCCAGCGTTTTCCTCGTACACGATGGCCTGCACCTCGTTCCTGTTCTTCATCAGCATCACCGACAGGTCTTTGTGTGGAAACTTCCCCACTGTGAAGGAGAAGTAGTAGGCTCCTGTGATGCGACAGCGGAACAAGCCGGCCTTGGGGTCAAAATCCCCGCCGATGTTGACATAAATAGCGTCAAAGGTCACGGTCATCTTGGGTCCACCCTCCATGCTGTTGGTGCGTGCAACTGAGAAAGCCGAGCGTAGCTCCACGTCATCCTGCAAACGGGCGAAACCCCACGCTCCGCCCGCATGGCTCAGGCACAGCAGGCCAATCAGAATGCTCGTCGGGAGCAGCATTTTACCTGCAGAATCATTAAAAAAAAGGGAGAAATGGGCTTCAATACAGCTTTTTAAACTTTATTCCACATGAAAATCCAACCTCGTCTTTAAATATGGCTGCTGTGACATGGCTACAGTTTCTTTTGCAGAGCGTGATACATGAAGAAAGCGTTTGAGAAGAAGCTTACTTATGAGTATATGCATATGCATTGTTACCATATTATATTGGGTGACGTTCCTCACTGTTTTTATTCAACAACTTGATGTAACACAGCATCAATGCTAAGATCTTATAGATGCATGAGGACTGTTTGTTCATTTGCACATTGATTGTGCCTTTTGTAATAATATCTGTATTAAGTCTTATGTTCATCTCCAGAATACAGAATCTCTGTCCCATCACATTATTTAATGTTTTACTGCTCATCTTTGCTCATTACAGATCAGTATGTTTGTCTGTTTTATGCAGAAGGATTTCTCCAGTGTTTCCTTAACACTTTTTACAATTTAAAACTTAAAATGATGACACGGTTTTAGAAAACCATAATTTAGTGTCTAATTTTTACCTCTTTACTTAAAGTTTCATTCAACTTAAACATCTTATTTTCTTTTTACAAAAAGAAACCAAAATATTGACAAAGAGGAAGATCTTGGGTAGATAATGAGAGAATAAATATGAAACAAAAGGTCATAACTGGAGACTAAACCTTGCTTTGGTGGGTATCATTTGAAATGCTTATAAGTGTCAGTATGATACTCGAGTTTCTGTACCAATACAGCTTTTGCCTTTATTCAACAGTTTGACAGACGGAGGAAGCGTGGGGAACGACGTGAACAATGTGTGGAATTGGGCAACATTTTTATTAGAATCAGGAATGAGTTCATCAAAGAATAAGTAAACAAGATTGTAGCGCTGCATCGATTTAAGAAATGAATTAGTCAATCGACAGAATAGTAATTTGTTATCATCGATTAATCATTAAAGTCATTTTTCATTCAAAAGTTGCAGAAATGCCGTATTCAGAGATTTTATATCATATTAAATAACTTTGGGTTTTGAAATGACAAAACAAGACGTATAAAGACATCACCTTGAACTTTGAGAAAATGGGATGCACATCGAGGAAAGAATTAGGATATAAATCAATAATGACAATAAGTTAGTTGCAGCCCTACAAGATTGCAAATCTGACCATATTCAAAACCAGTTTTTTTTACGTGACGTCATTAGTCGGCACCAAAAAGAAGTATTGAGGTTCTAAACACTAAAGCCCTAAACATCACACATCTGTGAGAAGAACAGACGAAGCTTCACCTCTTGACTGAAAACACAGGGAGGAAACAACACGCATATACAGACAATACTCACATAATGAAGCAAGCATGCATTTGCACATCACAAACACACACACACACAATGTGCCTAAAACACACACACACACACAATCCCTGTGTTGTGTTTGAGTCATTCAAGCAGAGGAGATATTAATGTGTCTTTTTATTAGACACAAGCGCTCATTGTCTCATTGTCCTCCTCTAATGAACCAACAGGAAGCAGACACACACAGGTGGAGCCATCAGCGCCCTCACAACAGAAGCACTCAGTGTATCATGTGCAGAGCTACCAGACCCGGAGGAGCAGCTTCCATGTTCAGTGCTCGCCACAGTTTATCAATCTCCATAAGGATAATATGACTCTATGAAATACATGCCACAGGATAGTAAAAGGACAGTATACTGTGCCTGTAGCCTTTTACAAACCAATTATGGATTTAATTTGGAGCATCCAGCTGATGTTATTGCTCCCTCAAGTCTGCTCTGTTCTTTCAGTGTAAAACAAATTGTGCAGGATTCCTGGGAGAAAGAAATGGTGGTGTATAGATAGGTACAAGTCCCGTCATGGTTACAAGGCACTGGTGGAGACTGTTGGTAGGAGATGGCACGAGAGCTGCACTTTAATACAACCAACCACCCAGCTAACATCCTCCAGAGGTGAAAAACAGGACAGCTTGCTTCTTTTTACTAGACATACAATAATTAATATAAGATTCATGGTATTCTAATTCCATCCAACATATACATTTTTTTTTAAATTTGTTTGTGTTTGAAAAGTTTAGTTTGAAATCAATTGTTGGATATAAAACAAGCATGTGTGCTTCTGTGAAGAGTTGTCATGGCTCTTAAGGCTGGGAAATATGACGATATATATTGTCAAAACGATTTCTCAATTTCACTTAAAACTGTTGTATTCATTTTGCACTAAAGTTCTTTTCAAATATTGAATTCATGCAGAAGCACACAAAGATGGGCTTTACCATGTGATCAGAATAGATCAGAGTACATAAAACATACAGCGGGTAAAATAAGTATTAAACACGTCACCATGTCTCTCAATAAATATATTTCTAAAGGTGCTATTGACATCAAGTGTCACCAGATATCGGTAACAACCCGTGCAATCCACACATGCAAAGAAACCAAAACAAATAAGTTCAGAAATTAAGTTATGTGCAATAAAATTAAATGATACAGGGAAAAAGTATTGAACACATGAAGAAAAGGAGGTGCAAAAAGGCATGGAAAGCCAAGAAACCCGCTGAAATGTATCAGTAATTAGAAAGCAATCCTGCCGCTTGTCAGTGCAAATTAACGTCAGCTGGTTCAGTCCCAACTGACGGCCTATAACAAGGTCTCTCATTACCAAGGTGTCACACAAGAAACATCTCATGATGGGTAAAAGCAAAGAGCGCGCTCAAGACCTTCACAACCTTAATGTTGCACAACATAGTGATGGCGTTGGTTACAGAAGGATTTCTAAACTTCTGTTCAGTGAGCACTGTTGGGGCCATAACCCGGAAGTGGAAAGAACATCATTTCACCATAAACCAGCCACGACCAGGTGCTCCTCAGAAGATTTCTGACAGAGGAGTGAAAATAATTATCAGAAGAGTCCAAGAGCCAAGGAGCACTTGTGGAGAGGCACTGCACATCGCCCCAAAAACACCATACCAACAGTGAAGTGTGGAGGTGGGAACATCCTGGTGTGGGGCTGTTGTTCGGCATACAACACTAGCAAACTTCATATAATTGAAGGAAGGATGAAAGGAAAAATGTACCGAGACATTCTTGATAAAAATCTGCTGCCATCTACCAGGATGATGAAGATGAAACGAGGGTGGACATTTCAGCAAGACAATGATCCCAAACCCACGGCCAAGGAAACTCCCACACTATACCGCTTCTCCGCTCCCTTCACTGAGATTCGCAGATTCGGGCCTGTGGCGGCCCGAATCTGCTTCAAGACTCTGGTGCTGGCCTACCGGGCTGTGAATGGATCAGCCCCTTCCTACATCCAGGACATAGTCGAACCATACACCCCAGCACGTTCACTTCGCTCTGCATCGACCAATCGGCTCGCCACTTCTTTAAAACGAGTGGGACCCAGATTTCCCTCAAACAAAACCCGCCTGTTTGCTATCCTGGCTCCAGAACGACCTCCCCATTGATGTCAAGACAGCGGACAGTCTTCACACCTTCTGCAGACTGAAAACTCACCTGTTTCGACTGCACCTCGGCGACTGAAGAAAACAAAATAACTGTTCTTTGTATGTTGCACTTATATTGGTTTGGCTTATTTATAGCTAATAATTGAATTTGTATTCTATTGTTTCTGTATGTTGCACTTATGTTGCACTTATGTTGCACTTCAAACTGGCTTATTTGAAGACAGTGTTCACTTATACGATTGTACCTATTTGAAGCTAATGTACTTACAAGATTCTTGCTGTTCGGAGTTGTATCTCCATGATTGTTTGCACTTTTTGTACGTCGCTTTGGACAAAAGCGTCAGCTAAATGAACTGTAATGTAATGTAATGTAATGTAATGAAACTCTCAGATGGTTTCAGAGAAAGAAAATACAGCTGCTAGAATGGCCCAGCCAATCACCGGACTTTCAACACGGAATGTTCAATACTTTTCCCCTGTGTCATTCTATTTTATTGCACATAACTTAATTTCTGAACTTATTTGTTTTGGTTTCTTTGCATGTGTGGATTGCATGAGTTGTTACCGACATCTGGTGAAAGATTCATGTCAATAGCACCTTTAGAAATATATTTAGTGTGAAAAATGGTGACGTATTCAATACTTATTTTACCAGCTGTATCAGACAGTGTAATATTACATTGACTCTCTAATGTGTTTTATCTTTGGTGTGCACTACATCTATTTCCACAGTCGCAATGCATCAAAGCCTTGAAGTTATTTACTCTTGAAACTAAATGTTCTTCTTGTATGTTTATAGTAAATCGACCTCTTTAAATGGAAACTAATTATAGCTGGTAATTGTTCTTAAGGCACTGAGGCACAACGGATTGTTTTTGTGTGATTACTTGTCCCATTGCAGCAGGGAGAGGAATCCAAGATGCTGCAGCACCAGCTCAATGCAGATATTATCATTTTCCTTTATGAATCTATGCACACTTGTTTTTTACATTTACCATAGAAATGAAAATGAAATAATAAAAAGACAATGCAGCAGTTGGGCGTGTTAATATAATGGCAGCTTGCACTAAGAAATAGTGTTTGTTTGTCTTTGTAATGGCAGCAGTTTTATCAACCCGTCATGTCGACAGACTGTACTCCTTAGAGAGTTTGATGCTTCAGGTTCAAACCGCAATGAAAGAATAGATCAAACAAGCCTCTTCCGTAATGAGCACCCATGGGAGTTAAGCACAGAGAGGAGCAACAGAACTGAGCTGAATAGAAAAGAGTGGAGCAGAATTAGTCCACGCAAGTAGAACAAGTACAATGATAGGCTGTTTTATTAATTTGCCTAGACACTGTCTTGTGTCTTACTTCTTCCATATAAACACTATTTTAAATGAGTATATTATTATATGTAGGATTGGTCACATTGTGTTGCATTAGACAATATTTACTACCCAAGGAGGATATGTTTACGTCTCAGTTTGTTCGTCAGCAGGATTACTGAAAAACGAATGGCCTAATTTTCATGGACCTTGGTGGAAGGGAGCAGCGTGGACCCAGAAAGAACCCATTACACTTAGAAGCAGATCTGAAGCACGGGGTGCATACACAAATTATGTTTCACTTTCGTTAACATCGGGAGATGGGGCACTTGTGATGTCGAAATATTCAGAAAAGTATTAATAACTCAAGGAGTTTATACAAAATAAATTAATAAAATGCAGGATGTTAATATTAATTCATAGAGAGTCTTTAAGTATAATACGATCGGACCCCAAGTGGATTTGAATTTCTCAGGATGTCCCCGCAATGAAAACTTAATAAAACAAAACAAAACACTAGATACAATGTGATCTTTGTCAACCTTCCTTGTTTCATTTAGTATTAACAGCTAATATTAGCTAATTAGCACTAAACACATACAGCAGAGACTGTCGGGAATGTCATTAGTTTTTCAGGGTTTGACCTGATGACGGCACTAAATGAAAAGATAAAGGATCATCACAGTTATTACAATTCACCCTGAGGGAGACATGAGTATCTACACAATGTCATGGCAGTTTAGATATATGATAGAGTCGACCAAAGTGGCCATGACTAAAAATGGAACGTAGTAAAAACGTGTTAAACATGCCAAACAGGGTCACAGACTCGTGGTGCTCTCCAGGCTCCGCAGATTCATCTGAACTGATTATTAACCACAGACACTTGTTCTTCATCAAGCAATCAATCAAGGACTGAGGTTGTTATTGATCCCTAATTAAATAATACAAAACATCGATTCATTATTAATTCATTATTATTAATCTCTTTTGTTTAAATTGCTCTAACATTGTGTTTAGTGTTGAATGCATTGTTTTGCTGATGATAATAAATCTCCATCCAGCCATCATCCAGTCTCTTACTGCTTATATGGGTTAGAGCTACAATCCCCATGAGCCTCCAGCCCAGACTCCTTTTGCCCAGCAGCTGCTTCGTGCTGCTTCTGGGGGATTCAGAGGCTCGAGCAGACGTAGAGATCTGCTCTGGGGTCTCCTCACAGTTGACAATAATGTTTAAACATTTAGACAAAGGGAGTTTGTGTCAGTGCTGCAGCCTCAAGATGGTGACATGTATTGGCTTTACTAAGATGTGTTGGAACAAATAAATACCTTTGCCATACTTGTTAAACTTGTATGTGTTTTCTTTTGTCTTTCTTACTTTTCTTTCATTTGTTCCCCATGTTCACCCACTAAAGTAGCTCCTGATGGAGATACATCCATCTCTACATCATGTACAGCACAGTCTGCAACGAGTGAGTGCTTTAACCATGTAATATAAATTTAGGGGGACGGCTCTCTGGCATAATGCTCGGAGACGGTGGCTAAACTTTAAAGAAGTGGCCGATGACACCTGTCATGTTACGGAGCAGGTAAGGCAGGTCAACTATATGCACTCACGGAGAGTGTGTGGCTTATGTTTCAGTTAAATATGAAACGTGCCCTCTCCCTGTTTATATTAGCCTACCCTTAAACTGGTAAAAGTGATCAGATAGGAAGTGTATGGGATAATACATAGTTACTGCATATAGGCATTCAAATGCCTTTGTTTTTGTTGTTTTTTATTCCACTGCTTGCACGGTGAAATCAGGATGGAGCCAGAGAGGGCATGCACCATCGTTTGGGCAGCAGCTGGGCTGTACAACATTTGCATAGCTAAGAGAGTGCCTCTCCCAATGCAGGATTTGGGACCCATCGAGGCAGAAGTGGAAAATAATAGAGAACAAGCAGCGGAGGAGGATATGACAGCTCGTCTCATCAGTAGCACATTTATTTGTTTAGTGTCCTCGGCTGTCAACACTTTGAGTTTTGAAAAAGGTGGTTTTAGAGTCTCGGGAGGATTATATTTTGGTTTGTTTATTTTTTGCTTGAAATATTTTGCTAAAATGAAGACTGCACACACATTAGCCAGGCGTATCTCCACAGCGCTGTGTCATCGCTAGAAAAAGGTTTGGTTGTGCCAATTATCACTCTGGTAACGGGGAAAAATGCACTGGCTTTTTTGTATTTCTTTCACAATCCTCAGGTGACAGTGATCAGGTATCTCCCTGCAATGGTTCAATAAAGGAGTTTTGAAAACCAAGCAATATAATCTGTCTGATCACCCTATAAAAGAATGTGGCTCCTCCCTAAACCCTTACTCTAAATATAGAGATGGCAACTTGCCGAAAAAAATACATGTAAACTGCTTTTAAATAATTATTTATTGATTAAATCGTCTATATTGAGAAATAAAATGAAATTGCTCATGTACATTTTCTATTTAAATGTATGCATATGTATTTATATGTAGTCTATGGGATGTATGGATCACACTTCATGGAATTTCAATGGAATTATTCGTTGGCTTTTGGATTATTGCAGAAATGAAGCTCTGGGGCAAACAAACGTTTATAATACTCGTGTTGTTGATGAGGTTTAGTTTCATTTAGCAACCGCCTTTTTCAAAACGCTTAAAATCTTCAAATTTCGCGATTGGGGTATTTACTGGCATGTTTTATGCCGTAGATTAAACAATAACATTTCTTAAGATTGTGTTAATCACAGACCTTATTTCACAGAGCTAACAAAAACACATTCAGAAAACTCACTGACTTCGAGACGAGAGAACCTGGAAGTGAAAAAATGCTGACTAAGTCCTGCAGCACTCAATTGTATAGGTGTGAAATGTAATAAAAAGTGCATACTTATACAATCCAAATGCCATTGGCATTTTTTATATTTCAGTTTATAATTCAACGGTTTGAAGAGATTGGAGCTTGTATATCTCTCACACAGTAAATGTGCTGTGAGCTCAAGGTGATTGTTCTCAGTGTCATTGTTTGACCGAACCAAGAAGTAGGCAGTTTAAATAACATTATGGGACATTTGACAGATGTATTTTGAACTGAATTATTGAATTGAATAATGTTTTTGTCAAGGAAAGGGTATTTTCGAGTATTCTACCAGTATTCTCGATCACAAAAGAGTTTGTCAAAGGATGTATAATGTCTTTCATCTTACCTGTCGGGATTGCTGGGGAACCTATAAAATCTAGCTCTGCATTCCTACTCTGATCATTTGAGCAGTAAGGTGAAGAACACTGCTTGCGTTTATTAATGACTGACTATAACTGATGCTGTATGCTTTTACTTTGATATTATTTGGTGGCAGCATTCAGTCCAAAATGGTGCTAAAAGAATGTTACTGCCCTTTGCGAGTACTCCCTTTCTGCATGGACGGGTGACTCCTCACAGCTTTGAGTGATGCCTAAGGAGCAGCGTAGGGCTGCTGGTGTGTGCGTTCGCCACACATGACGTGAAGGGTGGCGGTCTACTTCCCAAAAATCCCAATCACAGCTGAGTGCAAAGTTAGCATGACACATAGAGCCACAATGGCCCTATTTATGGGAAATGCATCAGGATTTTGAAAGCAGACCACCTTGTTTGTTGGGTGTTGAAAAGACAAAATGATGGTACCGTAGCATAGCCATGAATCAGGTATCATATTCTACTCTTTTCATCATGCAACATTTGTCTCTCCCTCAACAGCTGGGTAATTATTTTAACCATCAAATGCTGTCATCTGATCTCCAGTATCTATACAATCTCTGTGACTGTGATTATAACAGTGTTTGACATTCTGAGTCAGTCTGCTCAGGCTTTGGATTGATGTGCCCTTCTAAAAGAAAGACAGAGTGCAAGGTAGAGACAGAGGGCCCGTGTCTGAACACACCATCAGTAATTTGTGTGTTTTCAACCCAGCAGAAACCTGTCAGCTGAACACCCTTTTTTCTCCAAAAGGTCAGTCTCATGGATTTCAAAACCAGCCCTGTTTTCAGATTGACCTTCAAACATTTTTCAAATTATACGATGGATTGTGAAAGAGCCTCACAAACTCTAGTATCGTCGTTTTCAACCCCTGAAGCTACATCTAACTTTCAAATTTAGGATAAAATGCAAAAATATGGAAGACATTTGCACATCAGTGTGGTCGTCTTTGTGTGTCCCTGGGACAGTTTAACATTGGCAGGTTCATTATTTTACAGGCTCCTTTTATCAGATCACAGTTGAATCTGTGCTTCTACTCCATCACAGGTTGTAGCTCTCCCTGAGATCTGCCCTACTGTATGACTAAACATAGAGGAAGGAGAAAGGCTGATTTCTTCTCCCTGGAGACGGATCAATAACGGGGATGAAAAGTGGGATAGGAGGAGGAAGAGAAAATGGAAGGCGAGGAAGGAGAGGGAGTAGATGTTGAGAAAGTAAGCCATAAACAAATATGGGAAAAAATTCTTGTGAGAGGGAATTTGAAATAGAGCGTGAAGATGTGGAAAGTTGTTTGGCTGCGTTGCTGTTATTTAATGGGGAATGGATGTACAATAAATGTGTGTGTGGCCTATATAAGTTTGTTGTGTGGGTGGGAATATGTGTAGCTGCATAGGTTGCTGTTGTCTGTATCTAAAGAAATGTGCGACTGCGTACTAATTAAAAGTGTGTGTGTGTTTGTGTGTGTGTACATATGGGTTGTGTTGGGTGTGCTTCTTATGCATGTGTGACAATGCTTTAGTGGATCTCTCCTCAGTGCTGGGCCATCTGCTCGAGGTGATAACAAACACATTAGCCCTCAGACTGAAGCTCTCCGACTCTCACCGGCTGCCTGGGGATCACTAGTTTTTATTACCTGTACGTCTGCTCTCAGAACCTGCTAATATGTTTTCATATGTCCTCCTGCTGCAGTGCACACGCAGCAGTGTCATCATCGTAATGTCGCAGGAGGACATTTAACCTTCGATCCAGGAGCTCCTGAATTTGTCTCCCAGCTACTAAGATTGGAGTTGATTTTGTGTGGCACTCGCAGGTTCAAACCCATTGAGATTTTATGCCAACTCTGCAGCTCTATGGAGCCTTTTAGCCAATTTAGCTAATTGTTTTGTTTTATGGCACATTTATTATATGGTTCGGAAAAACCCAATTGTTTTCCCATCTTCATTATGGAGCACTAGCAACGTGTATTGCTAATTGTTTTCGTTGCATTTATATGGTTAATGTGCCAGCGTTCATAAAATGAATAAAATATACAGCTCCAGCGAGCATCTAGTCTCCGACTAGTAAACGGTCCTGATGCATCCTATTGGAAGATTTGCCACCTCAGGAGTTTGCCATCCGTGATTAGCTCTGATGGGTGCATACCGCCACACACTCGGACGACAATTGTTCTTCAGACGATGCATCAAGGAAACTCATAGATTATCTTTTTAAGTGTGGCCTTATTGCCAAAAGAGTATATTACGTTCTGACCACGAACAAACCGCTCCTGAGTTTGAGCTAAGACCGTCCTCGCTAGGCTGGCTTGTTTTGATGTGAACATCCTTAGTCTTTTTACTTGGACTCTTGATGTTCACTAAAACAATAACTTCGGCCAACTGCGGTCTTCAACCTTTCTTGGAAGTGAAGTTTAGCTAGCTGCATACACTAGCTGTGCACCCACATGCACAGCGTAGTAGACATACACATACTGTATTCCTTTTTATCAATTTACTAGTCCTCTAATTAAGTGTGATTGAGAAGCCAATAACTTAATAAATCATTTTGTTATCTCTGTTCAAACCGACATGGTTCGATTACTATTGTAAGCTCTTTGCTCAAGCTAAATAAAATCAGTTCTTGGAGTCGCTGTTTCACTATCAGTGTTATCCAAGTGTAAATCCATCTCTCTGCTTCCCTGAATAACCTCTCACCCCCCCCCCGCCCCCCGCAACACACACCAGATCAAAGACACACAGAGAGAGCTATTTTTCCGTTGTATAGTCGAGCACGGCTGCCTGCCTGCACTGAAGCCAAAATAACTCATTACACATATGTATGTATTCATGTGCCTTCATTTACATACAACAGGGACATTTCTGTGTTTGTCTCAAAGAACTAGTTCAAAGTTTTGGGGTATATGCTTAATTAGCCTAGCATAGATATTGGAGGCTAACAGCTACCAACACCTCTAAAGTTCACTAACTAACCTATTGTGTCTTGTTAGTTTAATTTGTATGCAAACAAAGTGAAGTATAGTTTGGGTCTTTCGGCAAGCACTTGGTTTGGAGAAGCAGACACAAGTACCGGCCCAGAAGCAAAGTGATGTACTTGCTGTGGACATGGGCAGAAGCAAAACATATTTTAGCCACCCAAAAAAAAAGGCCCACCTAAAAAAATCAATTTTAGTTTAGGTGTTAGAATATTTTCACTGCTACATTGGCATCAGATAATCCTTTACTTTGGCTTTATATTTATATATACTGCAAAACTTAGATATTCCTACGCATAAGTGCAGCTGGGCATTATGCCACAGATCCGCTGTTTGGGTGCTGGAATGATGCTGCTATTTTTAGGGGGGCCTTTCTTTCAAGTGGCTAAAAAAACATTTAGCTTCAGCCCCCTTCCACAGAAAGTACATTGTTTTGCTACTGTGTCTCGTATTTGTTTCTCTGGGGGCAAGCTACCGCCATCTACTGTAGACTATTGAAAGGTACCTCATCCAACCCGACTTCAAAACATCAGGACTATGACTTTAAATGCACTCATTCACTACTCCCCATATAATAGACAGTGGTGTGGATGAGTGCTGGGAAGAGTTTGCTGTGTTGGAATATAGAAAGTGTAGCTAAGAATTATCTAAAAGATTTTCAATGGCTGAATATTTAGCTGATTTTGACAATGCGGATGTGACGCGAGATGTCAGAACTAGACTTCTCATTGAGCAAGACTTCGTTAGACATGATAACAAACAGACCGGAACAAGCGAAAGGGAAAGACAAATGTTTTATTTCTCCGTAGGGTCCTTTCCATAATGTTGTTAGACACTTAGAATAACAATCTGAGCCTGTCAGTGGCACTTTTAGTAGACGTACATTGATGGTGCGGAAATTTCCCGGAGGTTTGCATTGCAGCTCATTTAGTGGCTGCTGGCTGCAATAGTGGACCAATTTCAAAAATGATTTTCACCATTAGTCACTTAGACACAAAAACATGGGAAAATATGGACGCTTTGCCTTGTGGGGTAGTTAGCAGAAAGTAGTCTGTCATAGACACAGTAATTCACTTATCCACTACTCCCTACATAACAGGCACTACTCCATTGTGGCCAGTAAATCAAGATTTTGGACATTTCTCAATCATGATCTTCACTTGTAGGTGTTGTGCAATGGTAATTATCTGTAAATCAGTTAAATGCAGTACAAAGATTTGCAGGAATGTTAGTATAAAGTGGTATACATGCTTTTTTTTGTTCCATTGTTGGAATTTGGAGAGCACTAATGCTAGTGCGGACAATAACACACTCAGAGTTTGGACACTCGAATAAAATCAGTTAACATAAAGTGCACTAAGTGGAGTGATTGTGGACGCAGCTCTGGATACTTTTCATCCCAGTGCGGTTGCACCAGCAATTCAGAGGCATTGGTAGGTGCACCTTTGAACTTTGGACAGAGCCAGGCAAGCTGGTTCCCTTCATCTCATCATACCCGAGGTAAATTAGTTTTATAAGAGAGCAAATCTTTTCTTTTAAGTTGTATACAATTTTCATCAGCGGTACATTTATGACTAGAATGTGAAATATTCTTTATTTCACAGAAGGTTTAGGCAAAAATTCAATTTAATGAGCTGCCATGTTGATAAGATTCAACTTCAGATCATTCCTGTCCGTGTCCAGGCTCAAACATGTACTGAAGGCATACATCCCCATTATGCCCATGTTTACCCACACACAAAGGATGAAACATCTTTTGCTTTATGAGTTCAGACAAACATCCATTGTGATGCTCCAGCTCAAGGCCAACCACCCCCGTCTCCAACAACAAAAGGGAGGAGTGGTGGGGGCCGCTGCCTCCTCCTCTCCCACTGCCATCTAAAGTAAAAGTGCCTTTGAAAATGACTTTTGTTAGAATTTCAGCACGAACCCTTGAAAGCCTCACAGACCATGGCCATGGAAACTGACTTTGTGCTTATTCATGATAATGGTTTTCCATCTCTCCTTATTTTTAATGTCATCAAAAAGGATGTTAATGCACATTTAAGCTGAATCTGTCCTCTTTCTCTGTCAAACAGCTCCGTACTGAGAATTCATGGAGTTATATTGATGATGTATCCACATTTCCTCTCCTAGACTCTACAACGTTGTCAGAAAGTATTAGGGCAGTGATGTTTTCGTTGTGTTGTGAGGTTGAAATACTGACTTTCAGCTTGTGTTCTCGTCCATATTAGCTGAACAGTGTTTGTCAATAGTTTTATAATAAAGTATCACATGTGAAATGAGTCGCTTGTAGTGACCAACCTACAGAGAATTATTACCAGAATCTGCCGATCCCCTCATCTTTACGGAGCTTTAGAGTGGGTTTCAGCTCATTGTTTAGCCATCCGCCCATCAACTTTACTGCCTGGTTTCTCCCACAGCACTTCGTCGTATTCAGCTAGCTCAGCACCAAACAGTAGACACACACAGTTAGAGACTAGCTCGGGAACATTTAGCGGCTAAAGGGACATACATTTCCCTCAGGAGTTGGTAGAGACCAACAACAGAGCTAAAAGTGAGAGACCGTTGGACTTACGTTCATCAGATGGACACAAACACGACTCCAAATGAAAGATCATGTTGCTCTGTAACAGTTGGATGTGGAAACATGCATCTGTTTGCTAACAAGCTCACGGTAGCAACTTAAAAAGTGATGTAACGTTCACAACTTGTTTCCGCTAACATTCATTGAATGAAGGTTTTTAAAGGGTATAAAAAAAAGGCTACAGTTTCTACATAGTTCATTAAATTTGGACTTAATACCCTCAAAGTTAACGCTGAAATTCAGCACTTTAACCACACAGTCAATGTTTTATTTCAGATCCAATGTTCTGGAGAACATAACCAAAAATACTGCACACTAAACTGTCCTTCAACCTTGTTCCACCTCTGCATGGGTGTGTGATTATGTACTTTCCCCAGAATGCATTTTAGCAAAATCTTGTCTAACTGTATAATGTGAATCAAGGTCAAACTCAAACTGTTGCGATAGCAACAGTAACAAAAGGTTATTGCTACCGTGGATGAAAATGTTCTGCAATAGATTTCTCCCTGTATGATTTATTGAACATAATGATGTTTTATCTTCATACACTGAAAATATATACATTAATATGTCATTTTGGCAAGTCAGAAAAATGCACAGAAATATTCCAAGAAATGTCTTGTCTTATTTTCATAGTTTTGAACATCGTTTTCATTCGTCATATTAACAATGCACTCACTAAGTTAGTTGCTGAGTGACGATCAGAAAGATTGTAAACAAATCACTAGGTCAGGCAAACTTGGTTGTAGGGGCGGATGATATGACCAAAATCTTATATCATGGTATATTTAAGCAATAGCTCACGACAGGCTATATATATATAAGCATATACATATATATATATATATATACATATATATATATACATATATATATATATGTATATATAAGCATATACATATATATGTATATGCTCATTATATCACAGTTAAGGGGCGTTCAACCCCCTTAACTGTGATATAATGAGCATATATCACGGTCTGTCGTGAGCTATTGCTTTTATAAAACGGTTACCAAGTGTGGCAATATGAAAGAAAAATACACACTCCAATTTAAATAGTTTTTATTATTAAATAATGATGTTCAAAATAAAATAGTCCCTCCGTTGCCTTCTGCACAAAACATAGTGCGAGGTGGTTGCTATGCAACAACACTAACAGCTAGCGAACATATTTGGTCTACCTGCTCTTCACGTAGCTCTGCATGTCGTCTTTAGGCTTTTCTCTGGAGATAGGCACTGATCAATCCACTCCTCCAGAGTAAAGCTTTGTAAATTTGTTTCCCTTTAACACCGAATGTGTCGGCGATTGCAAGCAACATTTTGGATTACCGTAATTATGTCATAGTTTGCGCAATCGAAAAGATTTCAACGGTTTGTGAAAGCTGAGACTCTGCGCTTTACAGCATATATCGATTCATTACGGTATCTTCACTTATGGCCCTCCCGGAAGCCCGCGAAACACCGCCTTTGTTCTGAGCGAATACACACACAATTTAACATCTGTAGCTTTTTCTCAGACGCAGAGGGATACTGACTTGTTGTGAAAAGTAACTACAATTCTACCCGTGATATACGCTCATTATATCACGGCTAAGAACCAATCAGATTGCTTGATTTGACATGTCCGTTTTATAAGTACTTTTATATCACAGTAACGGTATATATCATGATACAGTAATTGGTCTGTAAATGTAATTATTAAATGGTTGAAAATAACCATACTGTCATTCTTCACATTTGATAGTTTACTTCTTTAACTTGCATCACTTTAGAGTTGAACATGAACAACTCAAGTAAAACTACAATTCTTTCAAAATGGAAGCTTTGGTTACTGAGAACAATCATTTCAAGTGTAACAGGTGCAAATAAATACTGTCACTTCATTCAGTGCAATATGAAAAACACAAATGTGTACTTAAGAGTGTACCAAAAGAAAGTAAAATACTTTTCTTGCAGTTTTTTCAAAAAGCCACGACAACTGGCTGGCTCATATAACCCGAGTCTAGCAATTTGATGAGTACAATGTTACTGATAGGAATGATGGCCAAAACTATACTAAAGAACCAGAATGATCCTCTTACGTGTGCATTATAATGTTGGCTCTCATCAATTTTACTTTTTAAGATTTGAAAGATTTTAGAGATACTGTACCATGACAAAAGACTACATCCAAACAGCTGCCATGCTGGCATTAAGACTGTGCCTTAAACACTTAAACCGTCATCAATTACCTCAGGTTGGATATAAAAGTCGATATGGTTCCGTACATTGTGCGACACATAGTAACCGCACAACCCACCCCCACCTGGCAGACTTCAGTGGCCTTTAACATCAATCGAGCATTGCCTGTTTGAAAATGAATAAAAATCAATATGTTTTTTACCTGGTTCTCTCAGTGGGGCAAGCGACTGATTCCAACTCACAAACCACCCAGGGCTGATCAGAAAGAGCACAACCCCATTTCTTTCTTTCACTTTTCCCAATCAATTTGATGCTATATACAAATACATTAGAATAGTTCACACCTGCATGTGCTTACAGAAAAATCCCAGCACATGAAGGTTTCCATAATGATCAACGCTGCTGTTCTGTTCTCCATGAATGCTGCAGGGTGTGACTGATGTTCTGAAGCTGCCTCAGTCGGCCTCCTACCTGCTGAGAGGGCCAAATCAAAGTTCAGGCTTCTGAGGGAAGGTGGATTTAAAAGTTCACACCACTGATTATAATTTAATATCAAAATGTACACTTCAAATGAGGATGGACATCAAAGGGCCGCTAGTGTTATGATTATGTCCATTATCAGAATGTCTTAAGAGGGAGAAATAAAAGTGTCTGAAATCACAGGACGATACTGAATCATTGTACTCTTGTGTTGAAGGAGTGAGGATTGCTATTTCTTTAGAGTGCACTACTGACTTCATATAATCAGGCATGTGTGCAGGCAAAAGCCCAGAGGAGCGTGAGGTTTTCTGGGCGGGAGAACTGAGAGCGAGCACCTGGAGTCTGAACTAAAATACCTTTTTTGGCTCTTATTTATAAATATTTAATGCTTTTTACTTCAGACTGCCTTAGTTTTTGAAACCAGGTTATGATATCTACAGAGAATGACTTTTTTTTAAATAAAAGCAGCAGTTGGAATGTTTTATCTGGGACAAACTGTGGGGAAAAAAATGAGGATTAAAATGTGGCTTCGTGTTTTTTCTACTGACACTGAAAAAAGAAACGTTTTATATTCACACATCGCATTGCTTTAGACAACACACTTACAGACACCATTATTGCCCCCTCCACCAACCAACAATCGGGACACTGTCAGCTGTAAAAATATGTTCCTCTGTAATGTGTTAGAAATGTGCATCTCCTAGTGCTTAAAAACAGAGATTGAGGCTTAGACCTGTGATCCAATCAGAAATATAACAGACAATATGGTATGTCTATTAAAATGTGTAGGCTATACGCAGTTTAAGCTACCAGTTCATTAAAGGTTCTATATGTAAGATGTTCCAGAATTTAAACAAATGTAACATACAAACAATGAATTAACATCATCAACAGAGTGTGAAGAGGTAACAGTGTTGACGTTGTGTCAAAGACTTCTCTGTGTTGTGTTCAGATATCTACTGAAGTTAGCATGCTAACAGCTAGCTGCGCTCCGTCCAGCCTGTAATACCACTTGTTCCTCTAGAGGTGATAGTGAGTCAGTGTAGCTCCAGTCTGCCTCAGTACAGAGGGAGAAGAAGTACAGCTGCCTGACTCTCTTGTAGATATAGATCGTGTGCATGTGACCTCACGCTTATTTCCCAACCCGGAAGTCAACCATGTTGGTTGGTATACACAACCAAGACAACTTCTTACTCACAAACCACGGCTTGAGCGGTGTATCTCGAGGTCTTTGAGAGTGATTTACACGGGCATGGACGAGCACCCTGTCATCTTTCAGTGGTTTGGTAAGAAGACTACCAACCCAGCCAGAAACAAAGAAATTATAAGCATCTAAGCTCTTGTATGCCTTCATTTGTGCGTTGGTTGCCCACGACGTTTGTAGCACAAGGTAGTTCACAATATCCGGATATTCAATCGGCGGTAATGAATCTAAATCCTCAATATAATCAGACGCTTTAGCGTGTACGGGTCAAGGTCGCAAATTTGGACTTTTTCTCTGAATCTTGCCTTTGCAGAGGACTCCAGAGAGTCAACATACTTAGAAGAAGTCAGAGTTGTATTGCTGTTGTTGTTCACTTTAGACGCCATTGTTGATTTGTTTTTCATCCAAAATGGCGTCGCACGCATACGCCACACAGTTTTGTCACGTGATTGTACACGAAGAATTACAGCCATGTTCCGTCTGTTTTATAGTTTGTTTATTGATTTACATTCAAAGTGGCAGAAACGAGAAGACCCCCGCACCACCTCTCCTCGTCCTCACAGCTGCCAGGAGGCTGTTTCTCCGAGCGTGTAGCTGTCAGCAGACCAGAGAAACGCTGTAGCTTCAATTAGCAGTTAGCTGGAGTTCAGCCACAGCACCGGGGAACTGCAGACTCCCTGTTGCTGCAGTTACACAGGTCCAGCAGCCCGCTGTGACTGCAGGGCTGGTGCTGGTTCTGGCTGAGCTCAAGTCTCTTCAGCCTCTGACTGTTGCTCCGTACGACGGAGGCGGTTGCCGAGCGCCGGCTCTGTCGACCTCTCTCCTCCCCGGCGGGCTGCTCTCCTGGCTGCGCCGCCACAGGGAAGACGAGACGAATATGCGGTCGTTTTCTAGTTTCTGCCACTTTGGATTTAGTCCAATAAACAAACTAACCTAACGTTACACGGACTACAACCCCGCTTAACATCAGTGCTCAGTAAACACAGATGATCAGCTCCACGTGAAGATTAGAAGACAGCAGAGTGTTTCTGACCAGCTCTCAGCTTCAACTTCAGTTTCAGCAGTTTGGTCGAATTTTGGTTTTCTTGCCCACTGACTAACTGACTGACTGGCTGGCATTACACAGGAGTAAATGTAATACACAACATAAATAATAAATAGAATGCAATAAATATGCCAAACTAGTACAACTAAAATATAAACATTAGAGATTGTATGGACCCAGTTTAGAGGTGAAATACTGCCCACTATTTCTGTGGAGGCAGGTGGCACGGAATTACACACTGAACCTTGAAAGATGTTACGTTACCATGGTGTACCGTAACCCAAACTGCACGCAAGTTAACATAATGTTAGTATTTAGGATAGTTAGTTAGGATAAATGCATATTGTTGGAGAGATAATCAATTTACTGTCTGGGGATAAGATGCATATGGGCTGCATTTTATCCAAAACACACACACACACACACACACACACACACACACACACACACACACACACACACACACACACACACACACACACTGATGGCACAGAGCTACCATCGGGATCAATTTAAGGTTGAGTGTCTTCCTGGGACAACCTGCTGAGTAGCAACCACAGCTACCAAGATACTTAGGAAAATGGACAAACATATTGATGGGTTGATGGGTTTGGTGTTCTGTAATAATAGACAAATGCACTTTATCACAAGCTATACTTCTTGCAGAGGAAGCTACAAAATAAAGGCCTTCCAAAATTGCTAGCATTTAATTTTAATTTTGAGAATGAGACAGATCTGTACACGGCTGTCTCTAAGAAGTATACAGTACAAGAGGCTTCTTGGATGTATATTATTACATTGTGTATATTTGTACATATTGTTAGTTCATTTACGGAGACAGAATTTATTGATTACATTAAGTAATATATATAAAATGTAATGTGAAGTATATAAAATAATATACTTATATTGCACGATGTACCAAATCTTCCAGTGGATGTATCACATGGCAAATGTGATTGTCATTAATGTCACCTGACCGTTTACAAAAACAACATTTTCACATGTAATGTAACATGTCAAATGTGCTTCACACACATACATTCACACCTGCACGAGGACCTTTTTGAGAATGAAAATGTTTATGATTTTGTTGTATAATCCATATATTTAACACATATCTGAATTTAAGAAAAACAGGTGATCGGTCATCTACATCTCTCCATGTTGTTGCCTCCTGCAGATGATCCTGCAGATAATCCTGTATGTTCTACAGTGAAATGTATTCTGTGGAGATCGTTAATCCGCTGAAATAAACAGTTTCACCCTCCCATCCTTTCTTATTATCCGATCGTCTTTCAATTCTGCTTTTGGCTTTTTGATCCATGCAAGTTCTGACACCACCCTCCTCTCCTTCACCTCCACCTCCTCCTCCCTTTACAAGTGCACAAAGGATAAAGAAAAATGCACGAGTGTCTAATAATCACCCCTACCCCCACCTCACTGTTACAAGCTGGAGATGGAGCGACCTGGTCACTTGGGACACGATATCAAAGACAGTCGGGGGGTTGTTATCTGGAGGTGCATTGACAGACCCCTGCTGCTGCTGTCCCTCTCATTAGTCCCCCTCTTCCTCCCTCCCTCCCTCTCATCCTCCCTCCCTCTCATCCTCCCTCCCCCCCTCCCTCCCTCAACACTTGTCACCGTGCTGTCAGCTTGCCTGCTCAACTGTAGCCACAGGACCAGCCTGGGGACCGGATGGATGGCATGGATGAATGACAGAATGAAGGAATACAAAATGAAAGAAAGATTTTGAGGTGTAAGCCAGGCTTGTCAGCTGAAGCAAACAACAGAGGAAGATCCATTTCTATGAACTCTAATCCGTCCTGTAAACGTCTTCTTTCTCCTGCCACAGCCTGAGTACAAAGAAAACCTGGAGCAGAGAGACTTGCTCTCTCAATCCTGTCTATTCAGCCTGTACCACTACAGAGAGACAGAAAGAGAAAAACAGAGAGAAAGAGTAACAGCATCCTGGTGTCTTGCCAGGAAACATGGGTTACAGTGACAGACGAGACACGAGCGAGGCAGCAGACCGGGCTCATTGTGTGTGTCATTATGAGGACCAAATAAACAAATGTCAGTCATATAAGGAGCCAGTTTGCGATTAAAATGTGAGCATATTGCAGGAAAATCTCACTGCAAAACAGCAAACATCTATTTTCCTTGATAACCAATAAAAAAACAAAACAGTTGCGATATTTTCCAGCACAGCTGGCAAAGTTTCTATGATCTAAAACATCAACGTCAGGTTTTGATGTCAGTTCCTTAGAATCAAAGAGCTTATTTTTTTAGAGCCGCCATTTTACTTTCAACAACCATACAGGGAGAAATCCATCACAGGAGGAACGGAGCCAGATTTATCCACTTATTCATGGTTAATCCAGTTAGTGCTTGAAAATAATCTGGTGTTATTGCTGTTGCTCATATAATTCTCTACTGCACTGTTTTCGAGATGTCCATTACATGAACAAACAAACGTTGAGTGTGCTGTATCGCTAGTGTCACTGACTGAATCACTAACTTTTGCATTGGAGCGTGTTAACATAAGATAATTAGCACTAAACATAAAAGTACAGTTAAGAATGATTTGCATTTGTTTAGCAAGAATTAGGTCAGTAAGTATTGGACAAACTGAAATGTTGACCTGATGATGTGGGACAGGGGTGGGGCACCTTTTTCCTATCAAAGTCCATTTTATTTTTTACAACATCCTTCGAGGGCCATACTAATTATTGAACTCATAACCTCAAATCTTTTTAAGACGCAGCCCATTAATTTCACCTTTCTTTTATGCCTTGCAAAAATGCAATTTTTTTATCCATGTATCTGGAGGTTCCCCACCCCTGATGTAAGAGTTCATCCTCTGGGAACCATGAATGTCTGTACAAATGTTCAATCTGCTGAAATCCAAAAATATGTTTGTAGGGCTAAAGAAAATGAAAACACAAACTTTTCCCTACTGTTTGTGCAATTTGTGTCTAATCGCCCCAAACTGTCAATGTACCGCCTGTACAGACATTAACTGTACATCATATGAAGTGTGTATATGTGTGTTTGTGTTCAGCTCAGTCTCTGACTGACTCATTGTCTATGTATCGTACACAGACAATAGACCCCCTTTACACTTTGCATTAAAATGCATCACATCTCCAGCTTGTATTTAGATGGTTTAACCTGATTGCATTTACACCTGTTATTAATATGTGTCTCCAGTGTCCACATAGAGATCTGATCGCTTTGTCCAGCTCAAACAACCGAACGTCACATCTTCCTCTCGTTTGCGTGGAAAGCAGAGAAGAATGCTGCTTTATTCAGCTGCTTTATTCAGCTGTGGTTGGTGCCACCACTTCCCAGAGGACGATCTGGATGCGGGAATGCAGTCTGCAGTCCAGAACTGGCGGTAAAAGATTGTGATGCCGGCCTTTACGGATGAAGAACTTCAAACTTATGATCTTATTTGCGTAAGACTTCCTCCTACATAGTTGTTGTATGTGGATTGTAAATGCAATTGCATTTACACTTTGTTCATAGTGGTCAAAACCCGTCTCTGACAACCTCCAGAGGTGGTTAGACTGATCCGATCACAACATAATTAGGTTGGATTGTACCTCCGGGACAATTTGCAGGCTAACTAAACTAGCTTCTTGTCAGTGCTCATGAAAGGCGATGCGATGGCTCACCTTGAAAATACAACAATAAAAAAAAACAGTAGCCCAGGACGGACATACCAAACTCTGGCTCGAGGAATGTCCTTTGACGTGTGTACATTACCTGCAGACAACCGTAGTTGTCGGTAAGGATGGCCTCTGAGCGAAGGTCCTGAAAGATACCACGCCGTTACCACGGTTTTGCACTCTGCGGCTAATTAGCACAGGGAGTGTTGAGCGGAGTGGCATTCAGTTGGTTGTAATCTGCAACCGTAACAGTTTGCATCATCAAAGTGATTCATAATTCAGTGATTAACTAAAGTCGATAAACAAGTTCAGTCAGGTGTTCTCACTTTCTGTGCTTTTATTGTTGAGCGCTGTCGCTCTCACCAGCAAAAGCATCCCAGGACGATGACGCATAAAAACGTGTAGAGCAGAAGAATCCCCTGAAGGAGTTTTCTACTTGGGACTGGAGAGAGGTTTAAGTGAAGGTAGCATTTTGGTACATAGGAGAGGTTTGATGGAAAGAAACTGTGTGTGAGAATTTCAGGATGTTGCAGCAGCAGAGGGATTATCACATGATGACTCCCTGTAGAACTGAAAGACGTCCTCTGCTGCCATCCTGTCATGTTTCTCCGCTCAGGGCTTATTTTATGACTTGTTTATAACCGTAATCTAAACCCCGAGGTGTGAAGTGAATGCTTAAAAATAATCTGACTACATCTCTTACATCAGAGCCTACTCTGTTTCCACACAGTTGTGCTCGCTGTTTCACAACTCGCCTGCAGTCGGTCAATAATCTCACGTGGTTGGTTGCATTCTGTTTTGTTTGTGTGGGATGCAGGTTGTGGTTTCGAGGACTGGCTCAGAACAAACAGACCTCCATCTGCTTTGAGTTTTCTAGTTGTTGCTTGCAGAGGTGTATCAACAGCAGCCTAACGGGTTTTATTTGGAACATACTGCCAGAGTTACAGCACCAGCCTCGTAATTACAACAGGGTGCTGATTTGGTGGATTGTCAAGAGGCCCTCCAAGTTATAATATCCTTCTAACTCTTTAAAAATAATCTGCAATCTGCAACAAAGTGTTGCTTATGGCTAGGAAAACCTCTTATCTTTAAATATTATTTTTGCAAAACACTTTACAACAGTTATGCAACAATTCTTTCTGTAGCTTAGAAGTATTTCAAAGATCAACCCACTGCTATCCTCTGCTGATTTACACAAGGTCGTTCATGTAATTAGTTGCTCCTGCCTGACTCTGGAGTCTTGTTCAGAATACCAGCGAAGCTACACTCTGGTGCAAAATGTAGTTTATATTTTAACGTTCCCTGGATCAGCCCTCTGTCAGTTTTTAAAACCATTTGGTTGCTATAGAAGTGTGTTGCATAAAGGCAGTGTGGTGCTTTATTCTCACATTCTGTCACTTGCATCGTTTAAAGGGACACACCGTGTTTTGTGCTTCGTGTATCAAGCTTATAGCTCGTAAATGGATCTTCTTTGACACATGCAACATGCAACACAGCATAAATAAGTCACATGATCCCTCCAGCCACATTTCCACTTCCCCAAGCCCCTTCCTTGTCATCCTCCACCTGTCCACTAGATGCATTCAGACCTATTCAGTCATTCACCTGCTCACCTGCAGTATACCGTCCCCTTTTCCCAAGTCAGTTGCCAGCTTGTCTTTGTTACTTTGTGCCATTGCTTCCGAGCCTCTGATTTGGGTTGGGATGTTTTTTCTACGTTACATAACTTAAACTAAATCCACATTGGGTTTTGGTTTCACATGGGACATTAACAGTGGTCTCCTGTGTTTGTTTGACTCATCCATCACGTCCATCAAGTTACTACGTCTCCTGACTTCCGGAGCACTTGCTCTGAGCGTCTAATATTGCTGCAGATGGGTTTACATTGTAGTTACTTAAAAGCCTGTTGCGTCTCATACAGACGCTAAAGGGTGCCTTGTGCGTCGGTATTGGTATTTAAAGCCCTGGGAATAAGACTGCGTCTATTTTCAGTTTTACGTTGGTCATGAACATCAAATGGTAGCAAACTACACTAGTGACAAATGTAAGTTGTGTATTTATCCGTACTTGGCAAAAAAAGAATGAAGAAGTGGAATACCCCGCAGGAGCGGTTTGAGAAATATTTTCACCATTGGAATTCATTCAACTGTAAATCCAAGCTACAATCTTTGTCGAGGCAGCAAGATCAAAACTTTTCAAAACCACCTTCCAAACCTACAGAGGTTTATTTTCAGTGGAGCATTCCTTTACTTGTCATTAAAGTGTGTATGTGCTGCAAGTGTGTGTTTGTACGATATTGTGCGATCTAGATATGGGCCAAAGTAACTATCTTCTAACTGCTGCTTTCTTTGTTTGCTCTCTCCACATCAGCAGCCACCTTCAGTCTTCAATAAAACAGGGCAGAAGCAGCTGGACGCAGCCACACAAACACACACACACAGATGCTGTAAATAACACAAGCCTATGCCCATTTCCAAATGTGTAATCTGCACACACACTGAGCCAGATGATGAATCTGTTGCCTGCAGCAGCTGTGCGTTACAGCGATGTGGATTAAGATACTGTGTCTGCAGACAAAAGGAGTCACCTCCTCAGTGTGGGAAAGCCATTGTAAGATAAGAGGAATCTCGTCACCTCTGTGTTATTCACAGCCTCCTGCTGCCACGGGGCTCTCCAGTATCTCCACCGTAGATAATGAGAAATAAATAAACCATAGGATATCCATGCATACGCTGCAACTTACTGTGGCAAGATGTTACCAAAAAGACAAAGCAAGTGTGGCAGAGCTGAAACATATAAAAGATGCATGTTGTCTTTTTGCTCTACACTCACACAGCACATAATATCAATCCAGCTTTCACATATGGTATGAACACATTACATATACATTCCACCCGCTTTGTGGTATCGCTGTTTCTGGAGATCAGTGCTAATAAATAATGCACGCTGCTCAGACGCGGCACGACTGCTGAACATACATACGCACACACACACACACACACACACACACACACACACACACACACACACACACACGCGCGCGCACACACACACACACACACACACACACACACACACACACACACACACACACACACACACACACAGAGTATAGCGCTTTTCCACCAGCAGTCGTACAGTACACTTAAGGAAAGCATTCATTATATTACAGCAACACTTACATCCCCTTTTTGTGTTAATAGTTTATCTGGAGAATGACACTATTGCATTGGACAAAACACGTTCTGGACTCTCTTGTTGACATTGGTCCCTCAGGACACAACAAAACCCCCACTGATGCTCCGCTGCGTGCCTGCACACTCACAACTTGAGGCTGAGTTTGTCGCTCTCACTCAGCGTTAACCTTCACAAACATGTATGTCAGCATCATATTACAGCATGCAAAAAGGCTTAAAAAATACAGAGGTGAAGAAGAAGAGTTGTCTCACCTGTATGCATGTGTGTGTGTGTGTAATCTTCTGTCCTGGTTGTGTGTGAAGCGCAAAGATGAAACTTCTGTCTTACCAGCGCTGTTGGATAAATCTCTCCTCCCTCTTTACTCTCTCTCTCGTACTCCTCCCTCTCTACTCCCACCCTCCTCACTCGCCTCCTTGCTCTTTTTTCCTGTCACTCGCTGTTTTTTCTCCATCTGCCTCTTTCTCCCTCCTTCAGTGTCTTCCATCAACGTGCTGCTATCTTTGAAGCTGCATCCTACACACATACAAACACATCACACCACCATACACACAATATATATGCTAAGGGGGGTTGTGATCTGATGAGGTTTTGGAGGTGCAATGCGTACCACTGCAGTGAAGCTGCTGCTGAGATGCTCTGTTAAATTAGATGTGTGTGTGTGTGTGTGCGTGTGTGTGTGTGCGTGTGTGCGTGTGTGTGTGTGTGTGTGTGTGTGTGTGTGTGTGTGTGTGTGTGTAGTCATGTTCACAAGTGTTTGCTAGTCTGTGTGCATGTGTTTGTGTGTGTACACAGATAAATAAGAGGGGAGAAGCAGTCGTGCCATAATAACCATTGGGCTTCGCTGCCAACTTCCTCCCTCCTGCTCATTCTTTGGAGTCATTATCTCACCTCTGGGAGGAAGGGGGTGGGGCAGGGTTGAGATGGAGAAAGAATACATGTAATGCTCTCAAATTGAAATTCATCCTACCCCGTCTCCCTTTCTAATCTCATTCAAATTCCACAGTCTGTTGCTCACTCATATTTAAATGAGCACTTGACTAAATCCCTCCTGTGCTTTTGCTTTTCTTGGCCGGCATTTGGCAAGCCGCCGCACTCTGTTGCATCCGAGCATCCTGGACGCTTCTCAGCAAACTGGCGCATGCTTTGTGTTTTGGCCAACGCACAGAAATAGAATTAAAAGAGTGGGAAGCACAGCCACGCAATGAGGCTAAACAGGTCTAATGGGCAGGCTGGCAACATGCGTCTGCTCTGACCAGGGGAAGGTAATGAAGCGTGAAGCCACCAAAAGGTCAGGACATGTCCACGCTGGCAGAAGGTTCTGTTTACTCTTCGCAGATATTCTCGTGAGTTTGTTGCTCACACAGAACCACAAAAACATTATTGTTTATACACCTATCTACATTCTGTGTAATTTTAAAATAAACTCACCGGTATTTAAGATGTTTGATTATTGATGAGACGTGCCCACAGACGATCTACAATAACCTCTGATTCAACAACGTCAGGACGTCAGTGTCGTCAGGAGTATCTCAACGATGAGGCTTTTGCGACACATCGTCACATAAATGTTTCACTTGAGTCATGTGAATAGTCTATTCACGTCGTGTTAGGTGTGAACACACCATTTGTGATTAGTTATGCCAAAATGACAAACACGAACATGATGTCTGACTGAATAACAAAGTAATACAAGATGGAATTTCAGTCTGATTATCAGACTAATCTTAGGTGGGTTCAGCAATTAAATGATGTATCAGTGTTACTGATGCTATATTAAATGATATCTTGTCATGTCCGCTTGAGACATTTACATAAATGTAGCTGATGGAAACATTTCTTTGTTTCCCAATTGTTACCGTCTGGCTCAAGGCCGGCAACAAAGAGGGAGGCCACACACATTTATAACAATCAAAAAGGTTTATTTAACTAACAAACATAAGCATAACAAAGCAACTAATGGGATGTGTAACCAGGTAGGTCATCAGTTGTGTTAGCAGTGTGTGGATGGGTGAACATATAATGTAATGTGTGTTGTAAGGTGCAACAAACCAAACAAAAGTAACACATGCTACAGCAGGCCAGCTGTCAGAGAGACCTCTGATTAGAAGTGAGCTGTCCTTTATGGCTTCTGCAGGCCCCGCCCAGATGGCAGGTACCAGCAGACACTCCCTTCCAGCTCCTCTGTGAGTCGAGTTAGATACGCAGCCATACTAACGAGGGTCGTCACACAATATTTCAAGTACTTGTTCACAAGTTGCACATTTTTATATGGAAATATAATATATTTATATATATTCACCTCAGTGTCCCAGGGTTGGGTCCATGGAGGGACCGTGGAGGAGGGGTTGTCAGGTTAATACATTTCAAATCCTTTGGCTCTAATGATTAGATGTTAAATGTTTTTTTAAGACTGTAATTATGTGTACTTCTTGCCACACGTGATCAAGAAGTTGAAATGATACAAAAAAAAGTTTGAGCTTGGCTGAGGTAGAAAAGTTACAAAAGACGTATTTGCTTGACCACCACGTGTCCGTTTATCTAAATGGCTCAGCAGAAAGGTTATGTGTTTTGGGCAGGAGCTGAATCATCTTCCATTTCCCCACATGGACGTCTATTTACGGGCTCTTTATTCTGCCATCTGCCACCTTCAGCAGTTGTTTCTCATTCTGCACCATGAGACCAGCGTACAGGAAGGGCTCAGCTAATGACTCATCTCAGCTATCAGTTAATGATGAGAAAAGGCCGCAAATTGGTCCCAATGTCCTTCTCATTTTCTCTTTTCCCCCATGCCTTTTTCTTGCCATCTCTACCCTTCCATTTGGGATTAGCCAATTATCGAGAGATGAACAGCGCCAATACCTTGCTCTAACTTTCTGTGCCAATGGGAAAAGAGAGTTTGTGTTTCTGTTGCTCTTGGTGAGGGAATGTCAGATAGTCTTCACTGGCATTAATTAGTGAGAAAAGCATCTGCTGCAAATGCAACTGCTTGTCCAAAAATCTTTGAAATATCATCTCTTGGAATACAAATTTGAATAGAAGAGAATGTGGAAAAACAAGAAGAAGCAGATATGGGATATTGCATCATAAAAAACAAAAAGCTGAATTTCTTTATTTCCCCCAGTGTTAAAATTAAGACTTGTCTTCAGATGGAAGGTGATGCGGAGCGTAGGAAGCTCCAGGCAACCTTAATAACAAATCATCAACTCATCTGTGGAATCAAGGACACAGCGATAAGCCTGCAACAGGACATCTTCATTCTCCCTGACATTATGTTTTATTACTGATCCATGAAACACAGATGGACAGAGGGAGAGATGAATGGAGGCATGTATGGGGTGAGGATGGATGGAGGGAATGATTAGAGAAGTAGGGGGAAAGAAAAATAGTCAAAATCCTTGTTGTGGAAATTTGCAGGGAAAGCCAACTCTTTACTCTAGACATATTTAATGAAAGCAGACTCTATAATCTATGTAAAATACATGCATATATGTTAGTTTTTAAATTGAACTTTCAGCATTTGGGAGGAAGGCCATTCAGAAAGTATTTAACAGACTATTGTTAGCACTCTTTCCATTAGGCAGCATCAGGGTAATGGTGCCCTGATTAGAATCATGTCGAGTAACTAATGTACAGAGTCACAGAGTAACGTGTGTGTGTGTGTGTGTGTGTGTGTGTGTGTGTGTGTGTGTGTGTGTGTGTGTGTGTGTGTGTGTGTGTGTGTGTGTATGTGTGTGTGTGTGTGTGTGTGTGTGTGTGTGTGTGTGTGTGTGTGTGTGTGTGTGTGTGTGTTTGTGTGTGTGTGTGTGTGCATACATACAGTATAATGCTTGAAAACTGTCTTTTCCTCAGCCTGGATTTATGTCTCTGTGGAAATGTGTGCAAATGTAAATACGGGTGTAAGTTGATAAGTAAGTGATCGAGTATTCCTCCATGGCAGTGATGTAACAAGCTGGTTCCATTAAAGAATCCTGATTTCCCTCTGGTTAATTATTCATCACAGCAATCCAAGAGCGCTCAGTGTCTTCAGACTCCATCTCAACCTCTGTGGAGGGAAGTCGTGCCTTCCTCTTTCGAGAATCCTTCAAATATTTGAATATGTTATGGTTGTATTGAGTTGCTTTTGATTTGCTTCGGTGATTTTTTGTATTTTTTCTTCAATGTATCTATCTCTATACAGTATATATTTATATATATATATATATATATATATATATATATTATTTTTAATATCTTAAATTGCTTTTTTTATATCTTGGATCCATATCTCATTCTTAACTCCCTCATTTTCAAAACACAGATGGCAGCCAGACGTGCGTAATAACCCATATATCTCTTTGGTGTGTTTGCATACTAACTAGTTGCCTTCCTGTAGCCATAAATCATCAATCTGTCTTGTATATTTCAAAGACTCAATTAAGAAAAGATCAAGTCTTACGATTGACCTTCTGCTTACTGCAGAAAAAGGATTCTGCTGTTTAGTTTATCTTCCACAGCAGAATATGTTGTTGGAAAATGAATTTTGCAGGTTCTTGGGGTTGTTATTAACATCAAGGTCTTTGGAGATCATTGCTTCAGGTTGCAAGGGGCTCTGTCACTGTGGGCTGCCCTAGTTTCATCATTAGGTCTGTTTTTATGGAGCAGGCTGGCAAACTAAATATAGCTGCACAGTGGGCTCAGTCACACAACAGAACAAAACCAGCCCTTGTTGTTGTTGATGGTGATAAACGCCGAAGATGCTGTGATGAAGATGAGTCGGAAACAACGCTTTCCTTAATTCCAAGTTACTTGGAAAGAATTTGTCTCCGATATATTGTTGATATGTTTGTAATATTAAGACCACTCTGCACACTCGAACATGAATAATCTAAAGATGAGGAAATTCACGTTGTGTTAAAGTTTAGGTTGTAAAATAATTAATAAGATGCTGGCTGGGACGTGCACTATATGTATATATATATATATATATATATATATATATATATATATATATATATATATATATATATATAACAGTCTCTGTAGTAGAATGTCCTGATCAACAGTGTCGAAAGCAGCACTGAGGTCTAACAAGACACGAACAGAGACAAGTCCTTTGTCTGATGCCAATAGAAGGTCATTGGTAACTTTCACCAGTGCCGTCTCTGTGCTATGATGAACTCTAAGTCCAGATTGAAAAACTTCAAATAAACTATTATAACTGTTTTGCGACTGCTTTCTCAAGGACCTTAGCGAGAAAGGGAAGGTTAAAGATTGGCTGACTGACTGGCTGACTGACTGGCTGACTGACTGACTGGCTGGCTGATTGGCTGACTGTCTGACTGACTGACTAGCTGACTGACTGGCTGACTGACTGGCTGACTGACTGATTGGCTGACTGACTGACTGACTGACTGGCTGACTGGCTGACTGGCTGACTGACTGACTGGCTGACTGACTGACTGGCTGACTGGCTGACTGACTGGCTGACTGACTGAATGACTGAATGACTGACTGGCTGACTGGCTGACTGGCTGACTGGCTGACTGGCTGGCTGACTGACTGGCTGACTGGCTGACTGACTGACTGGCTGACTGGCTGACTGACTGGCTGACTGGCTGACTGGCTGACTGGCTGACTGGCTGGCTGACTGACTGACTGGCTGACTGGCTGACTGACTGGCTGACTGACTGAATGACTGAATGACTGACTGGCTGACTGGCTGACTGCTGACTGGCTGACTGGCTGGCTGACTGACTGGCTGACTGGCTGACTGACTGACTGGCTGACTGGCTGACTGACTGGCTGACTGACTGAATGACTGAATGACTGACTGGCTGACTGGCTGACTGGCTGACTGACTGACTGGCTGACTGGCTGGCTGACTGACTGGCTGACTGGCTGACTGACTGACTGGCTGACTGGCTGACTGACTGGCTGACTGACTGAATGACTGAATGACTGACTGGCTGACTGGCTGACTGGCTGACTGACTGACTGGCTGACTGGCTGGCTGACTGACTGGCTGACTGGCTGACTGACTGACTGGCTGACTGGCTGACTGACTGGCTGACTGACTGAATGACTGAATGACTGACTGGCTGACTGGCTGACTGGCTGACTGACTGACTGGCTGACTGACTGGCTGACTGACTGGCTGACTGACTGAATGACTGAATGACTGACTGGCTGACTGGCTGACTGGCTGACTGACTGACTGGCTGACTGGCTGGCTGACTGACTGGCTGACTGGCTGACTGACTGACTGGCTGACTGGCTGACTGACTGGCTGACTGACTGAATGACTGAATGACTGACTGGCTGACTGGCTGACTGGCTGACTGACTGACTGACTGACTGGCTGACTGGCTGACTGACTGACTGGCTGACTGGCTGACTGACTGGCTGACTGGCTGACTGACTGACTGACAATACTGGCAATACACAATATAAAGAATAAATAGAATACAATAAATATACCAAACTAGTACAACTAAACTATTAACATTAGAGATTGTATGGACCCAGTTTAGAGGTGAAATACTGCCCCCTATTTCTGTGGAGCAGGTGGCTCGAAATTGCACATGAAACCTTTAAAACAAACAAATAAATAAGCAGTTTTAGTAACAAGACAATTAGTGCAATTAGTAATCAGATAGTCCTTAATCCTGCTTTTAGACTATTCCTTACTTATAAATGAATCTGATTTAAGGTGTCTCTGTAGCTCAGACCAAGATCAGGGTGCAAAAACCTAAGACCTAAGAGGAGTAACGTACATTGTTTGTCCGCAGGTTGCAGCTGCTGATCAGCAGAAGGTAATGAATGGGGTCTTCCCTCCAACGCTGTATCCACTTTTTCTTTATACATCCATGAGGTAAATGATATAAGCCGTGCGGTCATCCTGGTATACAGTCCTCCAGTACTTCAGTGTCTATCTTTAGCTCTGGTAGACAACACAGTTATTAGTCTATCCACTTTTCCTTTTAGAAATAATGGACTGTTGAAGGACATATCTGTGGTAGATATTTTCAGACCTTTGATCACAACAGTGCAGTGAAAAAAAAGATAAAACAAGAGTTCTTGGCAAAATCAGTCCGTCTTATCGTGCACTCCCACACATACATTCACAGATCACAATCTATTGTACTGTCAGTTAAGTGATACTAAAAACACAGCAGTCAAATTCTTGAATATATGGAGGTGAAATGTTGCGTCACATTCAGTCTGAACCAGAGCTAGAGACTTGAGTTAAGTCACAAAAGTAAGAATGTGAGATTTGACCTACTTGAGACTTAACTCCTTTAAAGGTTCAATGCGTAATGGCTGGTGGAGGGAAGAAAGCAAATGCAGAAAGACCTTCAACCCCGAACCAAACATCATGGATTTACTTCCTGCATCCTACAATCAAGATAATATTTCCTACAGACCACTCAACCAGAACATTGACCCTGTAAAGACCACTTGGATAAACATCCACCCAATATTGGCCATCATAACTCACCTCTTAGCCAAACAGACACTAGCTGGCATCAACTTTAATCCCACTGTTGACTCTGATCTCTACTGAAATGTGGAATTGATCAAAGGACAATTAATATTGTGTATTAGTATGTGTGTATATAACTGTATGTGTTTGCTTTAGTTATCCCAATACATTTAAGATAGGAAGTGTACCACTAATCAATTCCAACACCTTGATGACACTAACGTCATGTTTAGTTCTATTCTGCATGTTTCACTCTCAGAACGTTATAGTTTCTATCAAAAATGGAAACCATGCAATTGTTAAGGTGCAACAAACATTGATTAAAAGAATAACAGCATGCAAGAGCTAAACCCACCTGCCCATGTACAGAAGGGGACTGACCGTGGATGTGTAAAGAGAACTGGATACAGCGTTGGAGGCAGGGTCCCATTCATCCCTGTGAAAGTTGCTCAGTGGAGCATGAAGCCATAATGGCTTGACTTTCAGGTATAAAATTACCCGGATCTTCCGCATCCCATAGAGCATATGTGCACTTGCGTTTTCCTTAAACACCACCTCCCAGCCGCTCTGTCTTGGCCGATCTGAGTTCAGTCACATGTATAGAAGAGGGGAAATAACTCTGGATTTGGTTATTAGGACATTTTACAACTTTTAGGACCTAATGATTTAAATATCGCTTTTCAAAAGTTCATGCAGGGAAGTTAATTTACCCTAAAAAAATGGCATCACGTGACTGACGAAGAAGTTGTAATTCTGCGGTTTGGCCACTGCGGAAATTTGCTTCAAAGCTTGGCGCTCTTCCTGTGTGCATGGGACTGACTCTGCCGTCCAGAACTCTGCAATCCCGGTGATTGGCCGGGATGCAACTTCTGGGCTGGGCAGACTGGAACTTCTGTATCTTATCTAAGAAACCACGCTATTGCCTTTCTGCTGTTTTGCTTTGTTTGCCCTCTTCTTGCTTTTCACACTCTTTTTGTTAGAAGCTTGCTTTTAGCAGAGGTGAAACCTCAAACTCCAGAGTCATGAGTTCAGACTCAAGACTAGGGGACCTTAAACCAGGAGCTCTCTTCCAATGGGAACTTTTAAAATCCAGACCAACCGATTTAACCATAATTACCAGACTCAGTCCCCAGCTTCTCACCCCAGCACATCTAACTCCATTCTCCACGAGAAGCCTACCCACATAGCAAGCGACTATTTCAATGTGTAACATCAGTTGGCAATTAACGTTGATTTGACTTGCTGCTTCTCGGGTAACAGTAATCTCATCTGTTTGTCAGGTTCATTATAGCATCTACACAATTGATAACTAAATGTGCCCATTTTTAATTCATAATTCCCCCTTAAAATCATAAAACTATTTGAGTGCACAAGTTCCCACACAATCTCTTGAAGATTGTGTACAGTTAGACATGTGTAATTAAACCTTGCACTGTCCATAATGTATAGAAAATTCCCCAAACTTCCAATCTTGCTTAATCTCATAACAGTAATGCCAAGTAGCCTACTACTGGGTCCATACAATCTGCATTTACAGTCAACAGTAGAAAAAACAATTTGCAGTATTTTGACTAAACCGCTGAAAACATTGGGAGCTGCTCAAAATAACACTGCTAATCTCCACATGTGGCGCTACGCTACGCTTCTACGCTACGCTTCCACGCTATAGTTAGTTTTAGCAAGATTACAGCCACAACAAAATCATATACATTATATATACATTTTAAATATTTTTCGGTACGGTTTTGCTTCTTTTTCTATCACTTTTCTTTGTGGCCGAAGGTGGTTTCTTGCAGGGAGCAGGTGGTTGGGATGGTGATAAAGTGCATTTGCCAAGAGCTTCAGCCATCTTTGTGTTTACTCTGCCAATAACCGGGGGCTGTACTTTTAAGGTGATTCACAAGCCCCCAGGGAAGCTTTACTTGTTTGTCCTCTCATCTTGAAATGAGGGCAGACTGTATGCTACAGCTACTCACTATAAGCACTATTAGTTTTGAAAGGAAACGAAACCTGGAACACATGTAACTGACTTGGACTTCACCCCAAATCAACTCAGATTTGTACACGGGTTTATGACTCATTCATTGCTCATTCATACTTGCCTTTAAACCAATGACTTTTGCAGAGCAATTGCATCCGTCAAGACAGATGAATGCAAATTCTTGGTAGATTACTTTGTAACATGATAAAAGGATAATTTTACAGAGCAGTAATGTCATAATCATAATACTATTAACTGCTTTGCAGTTATTTGCTGTCTAGTAAGCCTTTAAACTCATCGATCTACGACTCAAACTGACATTGCTGGATCATATTTCATTGTCTCGCTGGTACCTGAAGCGAACACGTTCATACCGATGCAGTCTCTTTTTTTATTTAAATGCAGGGCTGTATTTAGTCTAAACGCCCACCAACTGTGTTTTTATTGAACAATGGTTTAATCCAGGTAGCTATGTCTATGTTCTATGTCTCATTACTTCACAGGAGACTACTGCAGAGTAACAGAGCTGTGATAATGACCGTCACGTTGAGCTGAAGGTTTGCAGAGGAGATGTCTTTGTTAGATGCGTGTCACTGAATAGAAAAGAATACTGAGGCTTTCCTCAATTAGTTTATTGTTTTGAGGAGGTGTATGTTTGCTACACCATAACCCAGAAAACCTTCGGTCCACCTTAAATTCCACCCACACAGGTGATTTTACTTATTTTGCCTGATTAAACCTTCTTTCTGGACTGTGTGGCCGTGTACAGATTGCGTTTGATTGACATCTTTTCTGAACTCCTTTAGTTGCAGCTTTGCTTTATCATCTGGAAATACAGTCATTTTGAAAGTACAGTTAAATATGTGATGGTTCAATTTCAAATGTGATCAGATTTGTTGTCCTTCTGCTGACTTGTCCAAGTCATAAAAGAAAACTCAAAACTATTCTCTGGTTTATTCTCTTTCTCGCTAGCTTTACAGACATATATCCATATACAGTATTAATGCCTGTGTATAGCTCCTGTTAGTGCATGTGTGTATTTCAGCCAGTATGAATTTTTTTTATAAAATTCCCCGAGAGGGATTAATGAAAGCCTTCATCTTCTTAAATTTCACATGGCTTTGGTCAGCTCCTGTTGCTCAACAAGTAAAAGTGACTAGAAATTGCTGCCTTGAAAACAGACTGCCTGAAGGTGCGACTGAGGTGATACGTTACAGAGCCCATGTGAGCCATACATTGTATTATTACTTCTGATTAAAGAAGGTTTAATCAGGCAAAATAAGTAAAATCACCTGTGTGGGTGGAATTTAAGGTGGACTGAAAGTTTTCTGTTCGGGGGTTATGGTGTAGCAAACATACACCTCCTCAAAACAATAAACTAATTGAGGAAAACCTCAGTATTCTTTTTTATTCAGTGACACGCATCTAACAAAGACATCTCCTCTGCAAACCTTCAGCTCAACGTGACGGTCATTATCACAGCTCTGTTACTGTAAAACATTAAAACCGACGCACATATAATATTTACTTTGAATGTGAAATCTGCTGTTTATCATACCTCCATGTAGTATTTTTAAACCCTCAAAGTATAAATCAAGAGCACATCATGTGGCCTCATTCAGGGACACGTTTTTCCTTCTTCACACAGTATCTGATGGATGATGGATGTGAGGCAGGGAATAGTGTGACTGTTCAGAGCGACTTTCCAAATTCCTTGAATGTGACTTTTTTTTCATGTTCGATTCAGAGCTGTGAGTCCTCTCAGACAGACCTGTGCCAGCTGTATTTTTCCACTAGCGGCTATAATCCTGTTAGTATAGTTGATGCGTTTCAGTTGGAAATGTGTGTGTGCCTGTTCATTCACTTCAAAGATGGGCGGAGTGGCTGTCACAGTGTGAGGGCAAATATCTTTGTGTGAGACTTGAAGACAGTGATGGCAGGCAATCATCACACACGCAGACACACACGCACACACACACACACACACACACACACACACACACACACACACGCACACACACACACACACACACACACACACACACACACACACACACACACACACACAAACACAGGTGGCAGTAATCTCTCTGCTGACATGACCGTCTCAATCTGTCTCTCTGCCCTGAGGCCTCCATTGCAGAGCTGATTCAATTTGCCTCCATCAAAATGCAATTTTTCTGCTACACCGTCACCGCTCACCTCTCCTCCTCCTTCTTCCCTCCCTCATTCCTCCTTGAACCTCTTCGTCTTCTTATTTGACTCTCTCTCTCTTTTCTTTTCTCTCTCTCTCTCTCTCTCTCTCTCTCTCTCTCTCTCTCTCTCTCTCTCTCTCTTTTCTCTCTGCCATTTACTTCCTGTCTCTTGCGTCATCTCATCTTTCTCCCTCTCTCTGTTTTCATCACTCAGACTTTTTTTCCCCTCACATTTTGGATCCTGATATTTCCCTGGGGGTCCTTGCCAGCCTATCTTGTGTGTCTTGTGTTGTTTCTCCCTGGATGATTGGGGAGACGGTGGTAACTCTAGCCTCTCACAGGCCAAAAGATGCTCTCACATCAGAGGTTAGAGATGATGGTGTATAAAAGAAAATGAGGGATGGCATGAAGGTTTCATGCCCGGGAGCCTCTCTCAGGCTCTCTTTTGGTAAACGGCTAGAAGAAGCTCTGCCTCGGCTGGCTGACGGCTTCATAAAAGATGATGATATGCATGTAAAATGGTTTAAAATGGGGCACTTTAAAGGGAGACTACACAGTTTCATCAAATAAAGCTGTGAACACTCCTTCCACTCGAGACATGGAAAGGAATGGGTATGAATACATTGTAAATAGAGTAGTGTAAGGGTTCCTGCTGTCCGTTAAATTTGTATTGCTGTTTGTACTTCCTGTTTTATTTTGTGTTACTTACCTCTCCTCTCGTTTCAGTGTCTCCACTTCCTGTCGTTAATGCTTCCACCTGTGTGTCGTTACCCCGCCCACTTCCTGGTGTATAGTCTGTGTGTTTTGTTCCCCTCGTCGCCACTTCGTCTTTGTACCTTTGTGTCGTTCCAGTACCCATACCCAGTTCAGTCTCTGAGTTGCTGCATTTGTGCCCTATTCCCTGTGTTCAGATCGTATCGTTACAAGTAGAATAGAACAAAATGAAATACAGAAGAGAACAATATTATAAGGTATTTAATCTGGACTAGATTTGTAGTTACCATTGAAAAGTCCAAATGGCTAGCTTTGGGAGTGGAAATGAGTGCATGTAAGCCCGGTTCTACAATGATTGAGCTTTTGAAAACAGAACCAGGTGTACGCTCAGGTTTACAAACCTACATGCGAGTACCAGATCAATTGTTGAATTCATTTTTGTAAGTGTTAGTTTAATTTTACTTTCTCATTTTCAGAAAACGTCACTTTACAAAAAACATTAGTGTTCATGATGTGTTAAAAGCATGGACAAGAACAATAAAATCATCAATGAAACATGTAATATTTTGTTCCACCTGCTAGTTCAGGAGCTTCTTAAGATGATCTCAACCTTCTAAGAGGGAGTACGAATATTAATTTGCGCTCAGTGTTGCCAGATCAGATTGACAGATTTAAGCCCAATCACAATTTAAAATCCGCCCAATTCAATAAAAAACAGCCCAAATCATAACCTTACCACAAAGCAACCCATAAAGAGTGCAGTCACACAACCAAATAAAATCAATTGCCATGTTAATGAGGATGACATCAAGGTAAGTAGGTCCTCTGTTATCCCTAACGACGATTGAATACAACTCTTGTCAATCAAATATTTCTCAAATGAAATTAGTCGATAATGTAAGTGAGTAGACTAAGTTTACTGAATCTGTGTTTTTGACCATGAATTGACAGCTTGTTTGGTAATATTGTTTTCACAATATTTTCAAAATGTTGACAAATGCAGCTCAAATTTCATCCACCAGCCAACCTTATTTTTCCAGCCCAACTTAATCAAAAGTAACGAAAACTAGCCCAATCTCGCAGCACGGTCTACGATCAGCACTAAGAGCCTCTTTTAGTTACAATGCTTTTGGGAAACACGTCTTAGCTTAAGATGTAAGATGGATTTTGCGATCATCTTAGCCTTAAGATGCTTTCGAGTAACGAGGCTGTGAGCAGTAAACCAGCTTGTACAATAACAAGGCTCTGGCTCTGGAGCATCTGAACGGAATGCTGCCATTATGTTATTCATTAAACCTGTTTGACATTCAAAATGCCTGCTGAGAGAAGTAGCAGTAGGGTGTTAAGGGGATTTTGGATCTATTCTTAGTAGACATGTCAAATCAAATCACATTTATTTGTATAGCCCAATATCACAAATTATACATTTGTCTCAGTGTGCTTTACAGACTGTACAGCATACGACACCCTCTGTCCTTAGACCCTCGTATCGCACAAGGAAAAACTTCCTAAAAGAAACCCCATAATTAAAGGGGGAAAAATGTTAGAAACCTCAGGGAGAGCAACTGAGGAGGGATCCCTCTCCCAGGACGGCTTTAGAAGGTTTCCCGGTGTCCAGCAGGACCAGGGCAGCAGGCGCAGCCACGATTCCTGATCCTGACGTAAACTTTATAAGTGGCAACCGGCCACAGAAACTCCGGGGATGATGCCCCGGATGCTGTGTTAGTAACATACATTTACATAAATGCATACAGATAGAGAGGAAGAAGAAGAGAGATGGAGGGGAGGAGAGAGGAAGAGAAGAAGGAGAGCAGGTAGGTGTCCCCCGGCAGTCTAAGCCTATAGCATCATAATTAGGGGCTGATCCAAGGCAAGCCTGAGCCAGCCCTAACTAGCTTTAGCTTTATCAAAAAGGAAAGTCTTTAGCCTGCTCTTAAATGTGAACACAAACTGGAAGCTGGTTCCACTGGAGAGGAGCTTGATAGCTCCCATTGTGCTCTTAGAGATTCTAGGAACTACAAGTAACCCTGCAGTCTGGGAGCGCAATGCTCTAGTTGGTTTATAAGGTACTATGAGATCTTTAAGAAATGCTGGAGCCTGACCATTAATTGCTTTGTAAGTCAGGAGAAGGATTTTGAATTCTATTCTATATTTTACCGGGAGCCAGTGCAGTGCAGCTAATACAGGAGTAATATGATCCCGTTTCCTAGTTCTTGTCAATACACGTGCCGCTGCATTTTGGATCAACTGAAGAGTCTTAAGCGTGTTCATACATGTTTGACACTATCACTATTCTCTATTGGGTAGCTGTAGGTCGTAGTAGCACACTATTATGATGATGGCTACGATGGAGCGCTTAGCACGTTCTATAAGGTTTGATCGGCGTGTCTCGTTTGGGGAGACACTTCTGCCAAGATGGGAGGGGGTAGCCTGGTCCGTTTACCACTTAGGGTTGTTCTATTTTGTGTGTGTTTTCTTTGTGTGTTTTTTCTACGTGTCTGCTCGGTCTATCAACATTGCGTTCACTCCTAACATATTGTTATTCACTATGTCTCATTCTGCTTATATGTATTATGTCATTATGCTAAATCCCTTACGTCTTAAGATGTCGTTATGGCTCCGCCTAAATTAGTACAGCAGGACGGGGGTGGACTCAGATTTTGTAGCTGGAATTTTAGAGGCCTTAATAATCCTGTTAAGCGCAGGAAAGTATTGCACCTTCTCTACCACTTGGGGGACTAGATCATCTATTTACAAGAAACCCATCTCAGAGTTTTTGATCAGCCCCGATTAAAAGGCAGTTGGATAGGTCATATTTACCACTCTTCATTTAAAGGTAAATCTAGGGGGGTAGCTATTATATGTGATTGCAGACCCAAATGCGAGGTACTTAATTGTTAGTGGTAAAATGCATAACACTCCAGTGCTTCTTGTCAATATATATGGTCCAAACTGGGATGATGATGGCTTTTTTTTAACTTTATTCTCCACTCTACCGGATATATCCTCACATTTCCTTATTTTAGGAGGGGATTTCAACTGTTGGCTGGATCCTAAACTGGACCGCTCCTCTACCCGAAGTTGTATGCCTTCGAGGTCTGCTAAGGTTGTCCTTTAAAGAACAATTTGCTATATCTGACCCCTGGCGTTTTTTCAATCCCTCGGGAAAGGAACATTAATTTTTTTCAAATGTACATCACACTTTTACTCTTATAGATTATTTTCTTGTAGATAATAGAATTCTTCCATCTGTAAAATCTATTTCACATAACGCAATAGTTATTTCTGACCATGCCCCGGTCACTATGAATATACACTTTGCAGGATGTGATAACAACCGTGCTCCATGGCTTTTCAATAACCGTTTACTTTCGAATAAGGACTTTGTGGAATTTATTTCCGCGCAGGTAGATTCTTTATTAGTATAAGTAAGACTCCCGATATATCCGCATTGGTGATATGGGAGACCCTGAAGGCGTATATCAGAGGTGAAATACCCTCTTACAGCGGTTATGAGAGGAAAACGAAGAGGGAGAAACTTAATAAATTAACAAAACACATTGCACAGCTGGACACAATGTATGCCGCCTCTCCTTCTCCAGATTTATATAAGGAGCACCTCTCCTTACAGACTGAGTTTGAGGTTTTAGCTACGGATCATACAACGGAAATGCTACTGAAGTCCAGATATACTTATTACGAGCATGGGGACAAGGCCAACAGGTTGTTAGCCTATCAACTGCGACAGGCATCATCGTCTCACCAAATTCCCCAAATTCAAACAGCTTCGGGCTTAACAATTGATCCTAAGGAAATTAATGATGAGTTCAAAGATTTTTACACATCACTGTATACTTCTGAAAGCACAGCTGACTCCTCACACTTGGATAGTTTCTTTAATAAATATTATTTTTATTTATTTATAAATAACTATTATATACCCATATTCCCTGTTAGTAGTAATCACACAGAGTAAATGAAGTATAAACACATTTCCTTCTAATATTTTTATGTTTTTTTTGTATTTTCTTCTGTACAATAAATAATAAATATTATTTTGGAAATACATTTTATTTTGAAAAAACAAACCATGGGAAGTGACGCATCTAATGAACGAGGCGCTCATTTTCTATACGATGCGCGCGCCACCAGGACGCTGAGCTGGTCCAGGGTCAGTCTGAAACAAAAGAAGAGGGTGGGTTAATCTAATGCTGAGAGCCCGCGCTAAAACCAGGATGTGTCTGAACTGTGATGAGCGCACGAGATATTAAGTTATGACTGTTTATGATCACACAATGTAAAGACCGATCAGCTGATTTCACAGATTGCAACACCTGTTCATGGACTTTTATCAATGTGACGATGTTCACAGTGGATATATTTTTACCGGAGACAAACATGTGGACATCTGGCAATGCCTTAGGAGCGTCTTTTTCAAAATATTGCTGAAAAGAGGATATTTATGAGGCTTTATAGGTAAGTGGGCTCAAAGTTATGATTTTGATTTTGACTGTACTTGCTAGTCTGAGGAGCTTTATGCGGATGACCTTCTTCTGTACATTTCAAACTTGTCTGTGTCCGTCCCTGCCGCACTTGCCACACTGGACTCATTCAGATTCATATCAGGCTATAAACTTAATCTAGGTAAAAGTGAATTATTTCCTGTAAACGCAACCGCATCTAAATACCCTTTACATAATTTCCCATTTAAAATATCTCCATATAGTTTTACATATCTTGGAATTCAAGTTACAAGCAAATTTAAAAATCTCTTTAAGGCCAATTTTAAACCTTGTTTAGCGCGTATGCAGCAAGACTTTGAACGCTGGTCACTGCTCCCTCTAAATTTAGCTGCCAGGATCAACTCAGTGAAAATGGATATTCTCCCAAAGTTTTCTTATCTGTTTGAGTGTATACCTATTTTCCTCCCTCAAACATTTTTTTGAAAAATTGATAGCCTGATTTTGGAGTTTATTTGGAACAAAAAACCTCCAAGATTACGTAAGGACTTTTTACAGAGACTAAAGTCTCTTGGAGGGATGGCCTTGCCAAACTTTAGGTGTTACTACTGGGCCTCTAACCTTAGGATCTTGCAGTATTGGCTTAGATCTGATACATTCCACCCCCCTCCTGCTTGGTTGGCTATGGAATCCTTCTCCTCTAAACCTGTATCACTGACATCTCTAGTACACTCCCCCATCAACTTCCTCTTCTCCCCATATGTTAAAAATATAATTGTTAAAACCTCCTTAAGGATTTGGAACCAGTTCAAACGTCACTTTGGTTTGCAAGCTTTTTCTACCTCCATTAGTTGCAAACCATGTTTTCCCCCCCTCCATATCGGATGGTGCATTTTCCATATGGTCCAACCTCGGCATTAAACAATTCAAGGATCTATATGTTGATAATACATTTGCATCTTTTCAAATTTTGAATTGTTCCCTTTTCCTAAACATCATTTTTTTAGATACCTGCAAATTCGTAGTTTCGTTAGCAATAAATATGCCCAGTTCCCTAACCTCCCTGATGAAACGCCTCTGGATGCTTTTCTCACTCAGGTCCCTGTCATGAAAGGTATGATCTCATATATTTACAGTCAAATCCAGACTTTATCTTTGACCTCTCTGAACTCTGTGAAGGCTCTAGGAGGATTTGGGGCAGGATATCTCTGAGGATCTTTGGGGGGATATTCTTGCACGTGTCCACACCTCATCTGTCTGTGCCAGGCATGGGTTGATCCAATGTAAAGTTGTTCACCACACTCATTGGACTAAAGTTAGGCTTTTCAAAGTCTATGACAATATAGACCCCTCCTGTGAAAAATGTCATCAAATACCTGCAAACCATGTTCATATGTTTTGGTCGTGTACATCTCTACGTAACTACTGGAATGCAATTTTCAATACTCTGTCAGAGGTAACTGGGACACTTATCGAGCCTGATGCCATTACTGCTGTCTTTGGCATCCCTCAGCTGCCTTTGCCTAGGCTCCAAGCTGATCTGATATTTTTTGTAACACTATTGGCTAGACGTCTAATACTGATGAGATGGAAATCCCCAAGACTGCCTTCCCACACGCTGTGGATAAAAGAAATGTTCAATAATTTACAGCTTGAAAAAATCCGATATACATTGAGAGGCTCTTCTGAGAAGTTCAAAAAGATGTCGGGCCCTTTCTTTGCCTATGCAAAGGGAATCACCTTCCCAGATATCCCTGAATAAGATCCCTTTCTCTCCCTTATTTCTATTTATTAATTTATTTTAATTCTGACCTGAAGGGTGAGGCCTTTATTTATTTATTTTAAGTTTTCTGTGAGATGGGTAATATGACCAAGCAGACTGTTTATGTTTGTTTTGTTGTCCTTTTTTAGTTGCATTGTATTGTATTACAGGTAATTTAGCAGACACACTTATCCAGAGCAACTTACATTGAACTAAATACAGTCTCCCTGGAGCAACTCAGGGTTAAGTACCTTGCTCAGGGGTACAATGGTGGCAGCCCTGGTATTGAACTCCTGACCTTCTAGTGTTTTGTTTGGCAGGCGTACCACTAGACCACCATTGTATCGTATTGTATTGTACTCCTATAACATGGCACTGTCACACACAACTGCCAATTTGTGTATAAAAAAATCAATAAACAAAGTTTAAAAAAAAAACTTTTTACGTTTTAAAAGTTTACGTGTTTTAGTATGAATGTCGAGAGAAAGTGGCTGTCTGGCAGAATGGATGGTGGCATACAATGTGACTGCATCTCTGTATTCACTTGTACTGTTCATGATCTGTTCTCCTTGATCGTCTAATAAACAGTGTAAGACATCACTTCAGCCTCCATCAGTTTCTTTGGTTTCCAGTACTTAGCTCTTTAAGAATTTCCTTCACATAGGGTAGTATTTATTTGATTTCCATTGTTTTGGTCCTGACACAGTTATTAACTATTCATCAGTAATTATTGATACACTATTTAACTGTAGTGTGACTGGAGATTCATGCTCCTATGATACTGCTTCATTTGAATCATTTGAGATTCCAGATTTAAAATGTTTCTTAGTGACCTCATACAAAGTACATGTGAAAGGGTATCCTTTTAGCCACGGCTAATTACTAGGAAAATGTGTTAATTACTTTTGATAATAAAGGGCAATTCACATTTTTCTCCAAAAAGTAAACAGACAAACGGAAAGCTACTACCTTTAAGCCTCCCCACAACAACATGCTGCCTCTGGAGCGAGACATATCTGCAGTATGACTAGAGCTATTAATAATTGCTGTTAGCAATGAGTCACCTTGGTAAAGTATTTTAATACATTGTCCACAATTTGAAAAAACATGTTACCTTGAACAAATGGAAAGAAGTCTAACATGCATCTATAAACTTTTTCTCTCAACTATGATGGAAATGCATCAGAATCAGAATCAGAAATCCTTTATTAGTCCCACGACGGGGAAATGTTCGTTGTTAAAGCAAAAGAACAAGAAAGTAAAGTGGCGAGTACACAATTAAATAGAGTAACAGTAGTATAAGTACAGAGTCGTTGATAAAAAGAGTATATTGCACATGACAGTGATAATTGCAGAAGTTATAAAAAGTGCACATGGCATTGATAATTGCACACAGTGGTGAAATAGACTGTAAACAAAGTTCACCTGCTAAGACATTTTAAGTGGCAAGCTACAACACATCATTACACTGAGTTATTCTGTAATTACAGAAGGAATTTGAATCAGTTAAGGATGTAAAAACAAATAGCTGTTTAAAGTAGCTTAATAGAAGAGTGCTGTTAATTTCCGGGCTATTTGGAAATGAATGGGAGTTACTGAACAACATCAATTTGACGGAAAGTATTTTAAAATAGGTGGCGTGTACACAGACTTTGAATCCGTCTGCAATTGTCCTTTAAATCCACAAACAATCACTGGAAAAAGTCTAGGATGTTTTGTTCCTTCTGAGACAATATGCTGCAACACATTTAACAGTCGGACATCTCCAAGGACTGTGTGAATGATTCCCACGAGCTGCAAGTGATAATGAACATCCACATACAGGACAAGTGTTTCTGTAAACACACAAGGACCACAGAGGAAAAATACATCACACTTTATCACATTTGTTTAAATAATGACTGTATACTCAGTAAGTAGACCATTGAGTATTGTTCCAAGCTAATGAGATGGATTTCCATTGCCTTAATTGGCCCTTAGCCCCACCCCCTCCCCTTAATTGCTCTTGCTATGCCTTTTAAGCTTTCCACCCAAGCACTGTGTGTACACCGTTTACATTAATGGTGGCAAATGTATCCAAATTCTTTGTAATTTTTGAAATTAGATAAAAGCAGCTCTTCAAGTTTAGTCGGTGACCATCGATTTCAGCTCAGGTGAATATAAATTACATGTAGGTTTTATTAGCTGTACCCTGCTAGATCATTATGTTTATCTGAGCTCTGTGTGTTAGTTGGAAAGCTGCAAAATATTGTTGATTATTAATTTCATGATACCACATATGTACTTGATAACAGCAAAAGGTTTACATGTTCATGAGTCATGTTCAACCAATCATGACTCAATTTAAGCATCATTTAAATATCAATACGTGAGAACATGAAATAAACTGGAGCAGGAATTTGATTATTTCTAATTATGTTTCCATACTAATTTCAAAACAAACTCAAATATTTGATTTGATTTTCTTATTCTTTTAAAATTCATTCATTCATTTAAACTCAAATACATCCAAAATAGATTCCCATAGAGAGAATGTCAGAAAGCTGTTTTAGAAGACAGCAAATCAGTAAAAAAAAAACTTAATACATTTATTTTGATCTGCATGACAATCTGCAGAGAACCACATGGATACAGGAAGAAAAAGGAGAAAAAGCGGAGAAGAATTCAAGGTCATTGGAGTGTGCATGTCCCTGCTGTTGTTGAGTAGAGACAGAGCTCCCACACTGCTCTCCAGGGGCTCTCTGATAGGCTGGCTCACTGCCAACATGTTACCATGTGAATGAATGATACAAAGACGGATCGCTTCGAACACTACACAAGTCATGGTGCATCTGAGTGCTGCCTTACTTTATCAGAAAAGTACAAGAAGAACAATACTGCTAAAGACGGCATTGATGGAAAGTGAATAAATAGTTCTTTCATAAGACTGATTTGAACCAACCAGAAAAATCCATGTTAAGTGACTGCGACTGTTATTGTAGAACAAATTTATTGTTTATTGTCTCATACTTTACACAACAATCTCCCTTGGGATGAATAAAGTCTATCTAATCTCTATTCTTATTTTAAGCAATATTTCGACAAACATTTTGGGAAACTTGTATGTTTTATTATTAGCTGAAAAGATCAGTTTAATCTATGTGTAGTCAATGAAGAGGTAGCTGCGGGTATTCAGCTTAACTCAGCTCAAAGACTGGAAGCAGAGACTGGTACCCAAAGGTCTTATCTTATAAATCGAAAGCTGTCTTATTTACATGTACGTATGTACTTACACATTGGAGCTAAACACCAACAGCATCTCAGAAGTCCTATCTCTACATGAATTTTCCATCATTGCACAGTTTTGTAACTCTGAACAAAACCCAGATTTACTGGTGGCTGGAGTCTGAGGATTTCACACCAAATTAGGTGTTTAGTGCCGAGTAGTGGGGCGGTGTGGAAGTGTCACTTAAATGGCCAATTTGAGTGACACTCAATTGATTGACTTGTAGGTGTAGACTGGCTTTAGGGTACAATACGGAGATTGAATAAATACAGATTTGTTGCCCACAGAAGTGACAACTCAACTTTTCTCTGATCCCCTCTGGACTACACTTACTTCACAATGACAGGCCCTTTGAGGACAATTCATTTTTTTGGACTGCGTAAATAAATATGACGTTACTTTAAGGAGCTGAAGTGACTGTAGACCAGTGGAGTTGAACCTTTTTGTAAACACAGTGGGATCTTTTTTTCATTCTATACCATACCAGAGAACAACTTCAGCTGATGTAACATGCAGAGCCCCCAAACACAGAGCAGTTGAAAGGGTTTCTTGGAAAAGACAGATAGTGGTTTTTGTGATACTGCAGTAACCCTTGTGGCACATTGTTGGCCTGTTTGCCAGCGTTCTGCTCCATCACACTGATCACAGCTGACAGAAGCATCTAAAGCTGCTGAGCCGCAGCTCCTGGACCAGCAACTATCGACTGGCTGGTCATCAAGGCTCTCAGCCACCTAAATTGAGCTTCACGCATAAACGCACAGACACAAAAACCCACAACACTTACAGTGGAATCCTCATTAAAGAGCAAATCAACTCTGAATCATCGCTGCACTACACGCCGGGCCACACCCTGGTCAGGAATATCAAAGCAGGTATTTCCAATTAGCTGTCAAATGCAAAACAACGAAATTGGAGAAAATCCTCATACCAGGTTATTTTATAATGAAGACCAGTGTTTTCACCCCTCAACCTGCCTCATCCGCTTCTACAACCTTAGATAATTTCCTACATTTAGCAGGATCCATCATTGATACACAGTTAGGCTTTACATCGAGGTGGAGACAGTGAACATAAGTTTGAGGCTGGAGATAGACTGTTGTCCAGGTGCTTTTTCTTCAAATTACTCAAATGTCTGGAGAGGTCATTTCACACATTATCAACAACAGATCGTGAATGCCACGTTGCATTCTGATCCTTTTCCCTAACCCCTTGTGGAAATAGAAATTGGTCTCCATGTGTCTTCTCAGATAGATTTCTCCCAGTGCGATTTAACATACAGCTGGAAGCCCTTCGCTCTTTGAATTGGACAGACAGACTCCAAATCCAGATTTTATATCCCTGAAAACTGATAACTGATCAACTGCAGGTGTTCTGGAAATACATAAAATGATTGTCAATGGTGAAATAAATATTCAAGTCCTTTACATAAAGCCCCCCTCCATACATAAATGTGTTTTGATTATTGTTACTTCACCTGGATGTCTGGGCTCCACTGTGCAGAAAGATACATTCATTTATGTTGTTGTCACATTCATCAGCTGATGGAGGAAAGTTTCTCTCACTTTAATGTCTGTACATACAAGCATGATTCTGTGACATCACAACCAGCTATAAAGTCAATCATTGGTCTTTACACAGATGTAGAGTGGAAACTTGAAGCCTCCTGTGAACTTATACAGAGAACTGTTTTGAAACTAAAACAGTTTGCACATAAATAGATCAGTGATTGACCTTTTAGTTGGAAAGCCATATCAGGCATAAATTATTTTTATTTAAAGAGCATTTTTTATGTCATTAAATATGTCTGGAGGGGATCTTTGTGAAAGTAGCAAACCTAAAGGAAAATACCGTGTTAAAAAACACAAAATTGATATAATATCAATATACAGTATATCATGTCTATTTACAGATGAGCAGACGCGGAGCAGCATTAGCATTCATGTGGGAGCATGTTTCTGACCACTTGATGAATATTCACTCTCCTTTTAGACTTGTTTTGCTTAGAGGAAACATCTGGCTCTTTAGCCACTAAGTGCTCCACTACATTCACCAGCGTGTCTCTAACTGTATCTGTCTGCTGTATTGTGCTGAGCAGGTTGTGTACAGGGGCTTTTTTTAGCTGTTCACTGAAAACTGCTGCCTGCTGCTGCGGGAAATAAAGCTCATGAGAGTGAATTAGAATGGTACAGTTGCAGGCTGTATATCCAAAAAAACAGTGAGATGCTAAAAAGCGTGGATCTGCAGAGTCTGGTGATAGTTCTCTGTGGGTTCAACATTATGACCTTTCACACAAGACATTTGACCATACTTAAACATTTACAATAAGTGAAGTAGCTTTAAAATTGTTATAGTGTGGGAAACAATGCAATTTTTCCCTCTGACATGTAGTGGAGTTGTAGAAAACTGAAATACTTATTATTATTTTATTCTATGACATTCTATGAAAGCTTTATTGGGTTTTAAACAATTGTTCTTGCTTTAGGGACCAGGCATCAGCACTTTATGTGTGATATATTTACATGAGTATGTCTTTAAATCTACACTGTATATATGTATTTCAACAGTTTGGTCGCAAGGTAACTCTTTTGTATGCAGAGCCCATATATCCGCCCCCCCCACCCCTCCAGGTTCTATAGAGCTTCGTAGGAGAAACTCTTCTCTCATTACCTCCTTCTGAGACTCCGCTAATGACAGCGCCGCAGCCAGAACACCTCGGCTACATAATGAGCTCAAATGAATTGTGCTCTCTTCTATACCGACCCTTTGTATCCCATAACAAAGAGTGTATACTGAGCACAGCCATAACACACACAGTGAGAGGTTGGATGTGATAGAGAGCGAGCTGCTCAGACATCAAACACACGGTGGATTCAGTTTGTGCCGGGAGCTGCAGCGCTCACCATATGAATCCACTCAAACATTAGCATCACGTCAAATGGATTAGACAAGGACATAGAGTTTAATTTGTTCATAATGTATCAAGTGTGTTGAGTAGAGCAGAATAGATAATTACAGTTTACCTTTTTGAGCATTTTTGGTTGCAGACTTACATTTCTTTTATTAAAATGTTGGTTGAATATCAAATTTAGGACTCAAGACTTTGGACTTTGGATTGTTTAGGCATTTTCCAAGTTTCAATACTTTACTGTATCATCAAACAGTTACATTTGCATTCACGTTAACTTAACATTTCAATGAACAAATAGGCTTTCAGTAAAGCACAGAGTGTCTCCTCTACGTCTATAGGAGCTACACCAGGTGAGGTGTGCAAGAATTAACAATTAATAATCTGAATCTGCAAAGTAATTAAATCTGTCAAATAAATGCAGTGGAGTAAAAAGTTAAATATTTCCCTCAGAAATGTAGAGTAGTAGAAGTATAAAGTAATGTAAAGTCAATATATATATATATATATAATAATATAATATAATAATAATAATAATAATAATAATAATATAATAATAATAATAATAATAATAGTAAAGTAGGCCTACAAGTACGTCATTTGAGGACAGTGTTGAAATGTTTTTGGAAATAGTAAAAAAGTGTCAATTACATGATAAATGCAAAAGTAAAAAAGCTCATATTATAATATTAAGCCAGTGAAATAATTCACAACATACTGAAAATACAGAATAGTAAAGCAGATTATGAGATATGTTATAATATATATATTTTTAAATAATAACAAAATAAGTGGAGTAGAAAAATGTGTACTGATTTTGAAAATGTGGCACTGCCTCAGCCGACCTGACGCTGAAGGTTGTTCCGTTATTTAGAGGTAAAACAGTAAAAACACCGTTTCATTTTGTTCTGAGCCTGGACAGCTTAATTTTTAGTAGCTAGATATACTAAAGGTAGAATATGGTGTTAAAAGATAAGAAGTATCAGAATTAAGAAGCCAAACTCTATAATCCAATGATAATTAACGATTTTAGTTCTAAAACTAAAGTCAAACAACTTGATTATTTTCTTGCTTCACAGTCCATTTGAATAATTCAGTTACCTTTATCGATTATTCATAAAATGAACTACTTCACAGCCGGGCTATTGTTCATAAGTGTTTTCCTAAATGTGGTTTTGATTCTGAGTTAAAATGATGGAAAATCAAAATCAATTGCTCGTGATAACTGCGTTGTAAATCGAGCCTTTTAAGTGTGTGTCCCTGTGATTGTCTGTGTGTGTGTGTCCCTGTGATTGTCTGTGTGTGTGTGTGTGTGTGTGTGTGTGTGTGTGTGTGTGTGTGTGTGTGTGTGTGTGTGTGCCTCAGAGGAGTGATCTATTGTTTGATATAAAAAATCGTTCCCTCAAGACATCCCAGATTGCCTCTGACATGACAGTTGGCCCTGATGCTCGGTTAAGTTTTCGGGCAGATTCTCTTTCTACTCTCACCATTATTTTGCTTTGCCGGTGTATTAACTGCAGGCTAACAATAGGGCCAGATATGAGATAGGAATGTTAGCCTGGCAATATATGCCATATATCAGCATAATCTGAAGCCTGCGCGCGGATCTCCTCGCTCCTCGGAGTCCAATTATAGAGTGTGTGTTGTGTGAGCAGATCCAGCCAGTAGCAGCCACGTCCTCTCATCTTCGCTCTGACACCCACACACACACTGACATATACCCTTCTATAGAAACGCATGGGCACACACATACCGGGTAGATGAATTGTACAAATGTAACGAGGCATGCTGTGCCGCTGCATTGTTGTTTACTCTGTCAAATGTTCTCTCATAGTTAACAAGGCAGAATGTAATTGAGCAAAGGGAGGAAAATCACCACATCACACTCTCTTCTTTTCAACCCTGCGTCTGGTCAATGTATTTGTATACTTCTAATTTGATGTACCAATTCCTGCCTGGATTATATTCAGTGTGACAGCCTATAAAACAATAAATCCTCACAATTAAATGACAAAATTCCTCCAAGAATGACCCATTTTCAAATCTGACGCCTTTCAAATCTGTTACAAATCACTGTTGCGAAACATTAAAGCGTTGTCTAATCTTAGAACATTAAGATTCAGTTGGGTTAAGGCACAAAAACTACTTTCTGAGGGAAAGATCCTGCTTTGGAAACAGTCATAAACTTGCTGAGACAAGTGGTGGTGTCACAGTTTCTAAAGGTACAAATTAGCACCGATGTCCGTGAATATTTTCTCTGTTATCATAAGGATGAATCCTACGGGCTCTGGTGATACCCTGACTTTTCCAGCAGTACACTTTTTGGCTTTTAGTGTTGTGTCTTTACTGTTGGATGGATTGCCATGAAAGTTTGTTCAGGTATCTGTTAACCACATGATGTATCCTCATGACTCTGGTTCACCCTGACTTTCCATCTTGAGCTAACGTTTGTGGCTTTGACTGAAATGCCTCAGGATGATATGAAATATCGTGACTGAATTAATGACATCTTTTGCCATCATTAGGTCAAAATTTCACGAGTTATGAAATTCCCATGAGCCTCAGCTACACATAGTGTTTAGCGCTAATTAGTCAAATGTAAGCACGCTGACACACTTAACCACAACGTGTTAGCCCATAGCTCGGAGCCCCACTGCTAGCATGGCTGTGGACTCTTGATCTCATTTGAAAACTGAGTTAGAAATCATTGTACCTTAATTTACCTGACAAACAGTTCAGCTGCCTTTGAAGTCAAACATGTCTTCGTCTACTTCTGCTTCTGTGCCCTCATTAAAAGCATCAACAGACAAAAATGTAAAAGAAGCGAAGGTTAGAGGTTAAAGTCTGGGTGTCTCAAAATTATGTGTTTTAGTAGTTTTTATCACATCCAGCTTAGCGGTGTGTGGCCCTGTGGAGTCTTTAAAGCCACCGATCAGAGGCTCTGAGTCTGTAATGACACCCAGTGGGAGAAGGATATTGCTCATTGCCAAGGACCTTCTTCCTCTCTAAACATAACTGCTTCTCATCCTCCCTCCTCACCTTCAGACCACACTTTGATATATATTTTACATGACCTGCCACTCTGTCTTTCACCCTCCATCTCCCTCAGTATCGCTTCCTCGCTAACCAAATCCCCCTCCCCCTCCTTTTCATCCCTGTTCCCAGATTCCTTCAACATCAATTTTCTTCCCGGGAATAAAAAAATATTTTAAAAAACAACATATCTTCCAGCAGATTTAGAGAAAATGTGCACATCCAGTATTTCTCAAGCCTTTGTTCAATTGTAGAAGACCGTTCACCTCCCTTGCACATGTTGCTCGACCAGCAGATGGAGGAGGAGGGAACAGTTTGGCACTTTTGAAAATGTAAACACATTTTTTTCCAACTGACTTTAAAAGAAATCACACCACTCCGACCTTTGATATTGCTCTATTAGCTCAAATTTGAACAGAAAGCGTGGGTTACAAAACGGGGAAAATGTGGAAGTTCACCAGGCAGGTTTATCGTGTTGCATTATGGCAAATATAGGCGTTGTTGTTTTTTTAGACTAAAAGTAAAAGTGATTTTGATCATTCTTTGTAAAAATCTGTCCAACCTTATTCTAGTGCTATACTTGTTAATTTTAATGTTTTAATCCAAGAATATAGGATATGACCTTTAACTTTCACAGTCACTGCAGCTACAATTTAAAAATGTAAACATTTCCCAACAAACTTATGGAACGTTGATTCAATAATTGATAGACGCATTTCAGACACTTTAAAGTGGACTATATATTTCATATGATTTGAATAAGAAAGAGACTTGTCTAGTAGCATTGAATCAGAGGAGAGTTGTTGATCTAGCAGGAAGCTGCAGTAGTGTAGAAATGATGTTCTCTGAGTAGAGTTGAGTATGTGTGCTTTCTTTTTGTTTCTTTGCTCCCGTTCCTCTCCTCTTCTTTCCGCTAGCATTTCATCACCATGTCTTTGCTCCCACGTGTTTCTGAGGTGTATTTGTGGTCCAGAATCTGAATCAGGTCAGATCTCTCTCCATCTCCATTACCCTCCTCCCTCCATCATCTTTCAGTTCATCCATCCATCCATCCATCTTTTCTGGTCCCTTGTGAAGCTGATCCTATTCACACCCGGGGAGAGTGAAACACCTATCAGAAGTGTATGTGTGAGGCTGTGAGATGGAGAAAGTGAGACAGACAGCGAAAGAGAGGTGAAGATGCAACATCAAACCAGATGGGCCAAAAGGTGCAGATTTAGATTTGATAGAACACGAGGGAGACACAAAAAGAGGACGACAAACAGACGTCAGACTCAAATTTAACTTGCAGCTGGAGCTCCATTCTCTCTGTGTGATTCGGTGACAGACTAATCAGACTGATATTGGCAAGTCCTGTTCATCGCCTGGAAGAGTTCTCCTTCTTTGCAAAGCTCAATGGAAATTAAACAGCGTTTTTGGGATGTACACACCTTTGTTTTTTTGACAAGAGTTTGATGAGAAGACCGTGTAAAGTATGAAGCTAGAGCCAGCAGAAGATTAGCTTAGCTTTCCACAAACACTGGAAGCAGAGGGAAATATTCAGCTTTGCTCTGGCCAAGTGCATTTATTTATTTTTAATTACTGTTCGATGTGTGTGAATGTCAGGACTACTACTTCATTTAGTTATACTTTGTGCAATGACCATAAGGGAATTCTATTTCATTATATTATAAGTCTGCATACACATTTAAAGCTCACTTTTTAACATGTTCTATATCGTTTGTTGAATTCTGCTCATCTAGCTCTTCCCAAACTGTTGAACGAGTCCTTTATGGGAAGTCGTTGCAAAAAAAAATCCAGCGGGCCAAAAGTAAACTGAGAAACTGCAATGTATTATCTTTGTATTATTTAAAATTGAATGCAATTGTAATGCTTAAATAAAAGAACAAACAGGCTTCCCCTCTCATTACAGTCACAGCTGAACCTATTTCTATGATTTCCATGACTATATTGAATATTTATAACTATACTCCTGTGGTGCAGTAATGATGTCGCTTTTACAGTTTCCATGACACTTTTCTTTAATGTTAACCTCACAGTCTACTTTAGGGCTGCAACCCAATTTTTGGAAAACAATGGCAATAAGCGGGGAAAGTGTTTGTGTCCCAAGATGATTAATTAACATTAAAATAATTTTTTGGTATTTATGTTTATTTCATGTATACGTTTTAAAAGGTTACAGTCTGCGCTCCACACAGATCTGATGTCTTTGTTGCTTCTTTAACTTCATAATTTATTTGCCACTCCTGTTTCTGTTGGACTTTCTTGCATTTTGTTTTTATCAATACAACAACTTTTCCACCTTAGTGTAATGCAAAAATTTATTTTTTTGCAAATTAAAAATGCAAATTAAAAACAGTTGGATTGAAACACACAGGATTTTGCAGTTTATGCTGGCGCTAAACCTGCACAAATAAGATAAAAAGAAACTGTGTAATTCTCAAAACACTCGCAATGCACCCCTAAGCTAAGCAAATAGCGTCTTGATGCGCCTGTGCTATCTGCACATATTTAAATGAGGTAATATGCATACATTAGACAAAATTCTCCCATTTCTATGCAAACGAGACCTCATTGCAAAAACACAAAGATCAGCGCTAATAGCCACACAGAGTTGCAGTGGAATTATTAGCATCTTCAGAGAGTTGGTGTTAACTGAAGCGCATTAAAGGACTCATTTATTTTGGAATGAAATGACATGAAAAATAAATAAATATAGTTCCCTTACATGTCATTTTTGAAAATACATGAGAAAAAAAACAAGAAAATACATGAATATAAAATAAGTTATTATATAAACGAATCTTCCTCTTAATCCTCTCTCTTAGTTTAGAGTTTCCACATGTCCTTAAGACGTCTTCAATTCCACTGTCTGAAAGTAGGGATAAAAAGGTCTGAAATACAATTGAACTGTTCTTAAAATCATTCAAGAGGGTCGTTGGAATTTATAAATGTTTTCCTCGGCAGTCAGAATTTACTAATCCTAATTTAGTGATTACTGTTTTACAGTATATTACTAGTGTATTGTTTAAACATGTCTATCATTTCATGTCCTTAAAGTAGTTCTAGGACTTATTTTCATTCATACTAATTTTTCTTCTGCCAGTATGACCGCACAATACAAATAGGTATTCTATTTACTTCTGTGTGGTCCTGAAAAGTATTACATTTAACTTGAAACCTGCAAAAAGCCTTTGGGAGGTTTGGATGGAAGTGGCACACTAACAAGCCCCTTCTGACAAGACCTCTGGCTCAGGCTGACTCTGACTCTCACCTCTCACAACCTCAAGCTCATTTATACTTTGCCTATTATTGAATTATTGATTATTGAAATCAGACAGAAACATCCATTCTTTGTGAATACTCCCCTTTGTGTTTTCAGAGGGGCTTTGCACTTAATACTTGAAATATTATGGCATTAAAGTTGGCAGAATAATATATATTTTAAACTTTGGAAAAAGCATCAGTAGCTTTTGAACGAAGAAACATCAGTATCAGCTTTCAAAATAGTGCCCGAGTCCTGAAAACATGAAAGAGCTCCATGTGACTCGGATAACATCATCAGTAGCTCAAACAGAAAACCTTTTGTCTGCTGTCCAGGGGCTCCAGCTACAAACTGCCCCATTAGTGGTGAGTCTTGACATGAATTAATGAATGAATGAATGAGTGTGTGTGTGTGTGTGTGTGTGTGTGTGTGTGTGTGTGTGTGTGTGTGTGTGTGTGTGTGTCTGTGTCTGTGTGTGTGTGTGTGTGTGTGTGTGTGTGTGTGTGTGTGTGTGCGTGTGTGTGTGTGTGTGTGTGTGTGTGTGTGTGTGTCTGTGTGTCTGTGTGTGTGCGTGTGTGTGCGTGTGTGTGTGCAGAGTCTCATTAGTTTGGTACACCATCCACCTTCACCGACGCATTCTCCCCTCTCCTCCGTTAACGTGCTGTTGCTAAGATACCAGCCGCTCATCTTTACTCCTCCACACACAACCACCCTGTGTGTGTGTGTGTGTGTGATAGTGAGAGATGTTTCTCCCTACCTCCTGACTATTCTTGACAGACACACACACACACAGACACACACACACACACACACACACACACAGACACACACACACACACACACACACACACACACATCTGTATAAATCATACCTCCACTCTCGTCACCTCAAAGGTCACCGTTTGACAAGGAACAAAGGTGTTTTTTTCCTCCTGCCTCCCACTCGCCTACAGACAGAATCCCGCCTCCTGAAACCTGGAGACAAATTAAACAAGAGCGTCGGACTGACCCGAGAGCAGCTTCAACAACAGTTATGTCCCAGAACTCTTTAAACAAAATGCCATGATGCGCCAGTTGTCCGTTAAAAATAAAAACATTAGTGTGTTTGTCTCAAGACACTCAGCATATGGCCATCTGTAGAAATCCAATATGTGGAGGTGCAACTCCCATGAGTCTTTGACAGAGTGCCAGTGGTAAAGAGTCATGTGATACAGTATGCTAATAAAATAATGTCTTGTGTTGAATTAATCAGGAGTTTTACTTTCCACTACAGCAGTAGATATACTTTCTTGTTTCAGATTTACAGAAACACTGATGAAAGTAACGCTAACTGCTAGCTGCTGCTAACAGCTAACAGCTAACTTTAGCTGCCGTCAGCTAGTTAGCTGTTAGCTGTTAGCAGGTGTGGAATGTAACTAAGTACATTTACTGAAGTACTGTACTTTATAAAGTATAAATTCAAGGTACTTGTACTTTACTTCAGTATTTCTCTTGTTTGCTACTTTGTACCTGTACCTCACTACATTTCAGAGATATTACTTACTTACATATATTACACGACAGCTTTAGTTTCTTTTCAGATTACAGTTTTTCATCCCCTTCCTGTCCAGTGAAAACCATGTGTCTCCAGACATGTTGAATTTTAATGTTTGTGATAAACTGAAGGATGAAGTGTTCCTTTATGTGTTGAGATAATTCTCCTACTTCTTAAGATCAATAAATTATTTTAAAATCCTGCTGTATCAGCTGGAAAATGAATCGTCACAGAAACTCATGAAAAGTTGACTTTTGAGAGCTACGTGGTTCTTACAGGACAGAGACAAATCTACAGACATGTGATGATCTTACAGAATATGATGCATTGCTTTGGATTAAACTACCTAGCAGTTTGTAAAGGAGTTTAAAAAAACAGCACAACATTAAACATTTACAGCAGAAGAATGTAACCTTCACATTAATGCAGCAGTAATATTAATCCAGAAACCTCATATATAATAAACACTGAAAGGGAACATTGTAATGCTTCTATACTATTCTCCTTCTAATACTTGCATACTTTTACTCCTTTGCATGCTGGACCTTTAGTTGTAATGGTGTATTTTAGTACTTTTAGTCCAGTAAAGCACCAACTTACTTATACACTATATACTTATACTTATTACACCACTGCCAAAATGAAGCAGAAGGAATCTGAGGAGAGGCTCTATTGTGCAACGATGCAAATGTATACGACCTGCAAAGCGGGTTTCACTTGACAGCCCAGGACATCAGCGGTTTTCGGTAGCTTTACTAGCTTAAACTGGGGAGGTAATCAGTGAAAAAGCCTACCTTAAGTAATAAATACTGTTATTACTTCTACGGTATAAAAGCATGCTGTGATTTTACAGTATGTCAAAAATGACAGTGGTTAGTTCTTCAGTAACCTTAATGTGATACGACTTAAAGCAACTTGCTGGTTAATTGAGTAAAATATCTATAGTTAAAATGACATGATGTGCCCTTCAACAAATAACCAGCTTCTTAAAAAATGACTCCATGTCAACAGATCATCTAACATTTTGCTTCCGGTCACCGCAATCTATTGTACTTAACATTAAAATAGCCCTGATATGTAGTCCAAATCTTCCTGCTTCTATAATCACTAAGTTATTCATGTAGCTTGTAGCTGAGAAAACACGCCACAGAAAACCATTGATCGCATGAGCTCAGAAGTGATGTAATATTTACCAGGAGACCTAAAGTGTTGTAAAATGTTCCACCTCGTGCTCAGACACACACACACACACACACACACACACACACACACACACACACACACACACACACACACACACTCACAGTCAGACTCTGTGGGGATTGCCTGTGTTTGTCTGTACACATTTGTACCCATATGTGAGTGAGCGAATGCCTGCAGCACATTAGATGAGAGGGACGGCTCTCGGAATAAAGCTTTCTGTGGAGAGCCACTTCCTGCTAGCGCGAAATGTTTCGCCTAATTTTAGTTTTTGCCAGTAAAACGATGAGAGCACGCTGAGCAGGGAGACGAGTCCCAACGCTGCAGAGTGATGAGTCACTTCAGTCAAAAAAACAGCAGAGAGAGACCAGTGAAAAGAAAAGAGAAAGAGAAATTATCTGTTATCTGACTGTCCATGCACTTGATATCAGCTTCCAGTTTGATGACAAAGTTGGGGAATATTTTGCTTTCTAAGCACGTAAAATGTTGCCTTCATGACATAGACATTTTGTTTTGAGTTATTAAATGAGAATGTTCTGAAAACAGATTGCATTTCTGTTGGTTTCCAACAGCTTTGAGCACATGAGGAGTGTGCCTACCTTTCTGTCACGAACATTTTTGAGGAACATCCTAGACCTGCCATTCTCCACCTGCCCACCCTTGATCTTTCCCACTTTCCCAAATATGCTATCACACATTTAAATTCATACAGAGTTTAGCCAGTGATAACAAAGAAAGAAAGAAAAAGTATTCACTGTTGATTCACAATAACAATGCCAACTCACAGTGGACAGGACATGGTTTGTGTTACTTTGTTAAACAGAACAGCCAACGAAATTATGGGGATGCATTCACACACACACACACACACACACACACACACACACACACACACACACACACACACACACACACACACACACACATATTAACACTTCACAATCGCAAGGATGCCTCCCAAAAGTGTCTACTGAAAACAGTTCATGAATTTGGTCATGGTATGTAAATCCATTTAGAAGTTACGCACATTTTTATTATAGTCTCCTCTCATCCCCGAAAGATGAATTGGTAAAGCAAAATGCTGTGTATATGTGTGAGTTTGGTGCTGCAGTCACTTGTGATGGGAGGCGATGTGGAACATTATGTCTCTAAAATGACTTCTGGATCTGCATGAACCACCTTGGGGCTCCATAGCAGATGACTGACTGAAAGTATCAAACACATCTCCATCTACTTACAGATCAATCATCTAACATATTCCTTAATAAAAGCTTTTAAAGAAACTTTATCCAAACCAAGTACTACCAGTAAAAGGTAGTCTTTTAATTAAGAAAAGTGACAAATCGAACTAAACGACAGACAGTGCTGATCTTAGGGCATGACATCACTGCATAGAAAAAAGCCTAACACTCTAATTGAGACATTTGTGCATCGACATGCTGACTCAGAGCTGTCAAAGCCTGTGCTCGTGGCTGCTATTCCTGACACCAATTTGTCACAAGCTTGTCTTTAACCTGTAGGTGACAGAGTGTGAGTCGGTGCGACTGAACAAGCTGGAGACATTTTGGGAAATTCAATTTCTGAGACATTTCTTGTGTATTTGTGTTTTTTATGCTACTTTATAATTCGACACCTGTAGTTACTAGTTACTATTAGTAATCTTTCAAATTAAGATTTTAACATAAAAACAAAACCTATGACAATCTTAAAAATATAGAGCATTGTTGGAGATTAAACGAGTGTTTCTTACACCTTTTATAAAGAAAAACGTTTTCATGTTTCAGATGTCCGTGATTTGTTATGACGTTTCCCCTCTAAAGTTAAGGTTTCATTTCAATAACTGTTCAATGCTTAAAGACTCAAAATGCTCAAATATGTCACAATTGCATGATATATTTATCCCTCCCATTGATCATCTCATGACCCCGAACATTAATGTTTTTACCCTTTGGAGGGGCCCGACCCCTATGTTGGGAACCACTGGACTAAACTAGCTAATTGTATATAAAGTAGTTAAAACTAGCTTCACTTTCAGCAGCTACCATATTTACACATTGATGCATCAGTATTCATTTAATAATGTTATGATATATCAGTCAGAGGGTGCATTTTACTGCAGAACGAGTACTTTTACTTTTGATGCTTCAAAGTACATTTGCTGATAATACCGTACTTTTACTAGGTTTAAACATTTACTTCTAATATATTTTCACATTGGTGTACTGGTACTTTAACTTAAGGAAATATCAGTGTACATCTTCCACCACTGCTGAACAAATACTATTAACTCTGCTAATGCACCCAGTACGACTAAATCCACAAAAAAATGAAATTAAACTATAGAGCATAGGTCTTCAACAGGGGGTACTGCAGGGGGGTCGCAAAATTGTTTGTAGATAAAGCAATAAAAACAAATTTAATTTTTTTTATGACAATTCTTTTGTTGCTTTGCGCTTTCACATTCCCTCCTCCGCTGTACTTTGTGAAGGGTGGTGACACACACCTACAGTAACAGACAGAGTGGAGGAAAGGAGAGGGGTGAACTAAAATAAATGTAAAATAAATTTGCGCACCCAAACGCCCTCCGTCGCACGGACCTCTTCAAGCCTCTTCTGTACAATATATACAGTAGGGCAGGGGTGTCAAACTCATTTTAGTTCAGGGGCCACATAAAGGTCAATTTGATCTCAAGTGGGCTGGAGCAGTAAAATCATATCATAATAACCTATAAATAACAACAACTCCAAATGTTTCCCTTCGTTTTAGAGCAAAAAAATACAAGTACATTCTGAAAACGTTCACATTTCATGAATTATCTTTTTACAAAACATTATGAACAACCTGAAATGTCCTAAGAAAAAAAGGTGCAATTTCAACAATATTATGCTTCAGTTTATTATATACACATGTGCATTACAACGTACAGATCACAGTGTATCTACACACAACATTTTGTCACAGGTATCTGGAACAGTATTTAACTTTATGATCAAAACAACACATTTTTACACTTTGAAAAGTCATCCTGCCAGCCGGATCGGACCCTCTGGTGGGCCGGTTTTGGCCCGCGGGCCGCATGTTTGACACCCCTGCAGTAGGGGGTCCCTGCATCACACTACACCAGTTTGGGGGTCCTTGGCCTGAAAAACGTTGAAGACCCCTGCTATAGACGATAAGTGGGCTTTTTGTGCATTTTATGAGAGTGATAATAAAATATATAACTAACTATAACTGACTTTACTGTCACCGTGCAGAACAGCTACTGAAACGTGTCTTTAGTCTTGAGACAGTCTTGGACCTACAGAGTATATCCATGTACAGTAAAACTTAAACTGATCTGTTATCTTACACTGACAAGCTGAGGAGAACATATGATCCGCACTGCACTGAACATCCCTATTGAAACGATGGCAGGGTACTGCCACCTTTTGGTGGAAATATAAAATCACTTATTTTTATTTTTGCAGATTTTTTATTGAAGAAAGTCCCTTCATGGCAAGATGAATACAAAGTCATTGAAATGATCAGTATCGGTCAACACATTGAGCCTTTTGACTTGCTCAAAATGATTGTTTCATCATTGTTTCTGTGCTAAATTGTTTTATTTTATTCTCTCAACAACATCATTGACACTCATTAAACTCAAATCCTTGTCTCCGGGCTCCCTTTGAGCCCACTCAATAAAACCATAACCAAATCATGAAGTTTGTATTTTAAATGTATACCTGCAATGTTTATCTTTCCTTGACAAGGACTTCCTGTGGCTGTGCTAATAATGACTAATAATAATGTGTTTCTGTTGCTTTGAAGCAGGGATGGGCAACTGGCGGGCCGCCAGCTCCGCGGGGGGGGGGGTGCTGTCGGAGCTCCGTGAGGGGGGGGCGCAAAGTGGCCCTCTGGTAGTGAGGACACACTTTTTATGGCCCTCCCTATCCTCAAAGTTGCCCATTCCTGCTTTGAAGTAATATTCTTAAAGTACAAGCAGATCTGGGCGTCTGGTTGAATCATGACAAGCCGGGAGTTGAAGCATCTCATCGTTGAGATCCTGGTTAGGAAAAAAAACAATAAGATTCTGATTAATATCTCAGATAATATTTTAACCCTATTTTTTCCTTCTTCTGCTGTTACACCCAATTAGTAGTTGGATGTATCCGCTGTGTTTTAGTTTTACAGTTTTAGAGAATATAGTGTTAATTTTCCACTCACAACATTGGTTAAGCTTGTTGACACGGGCGATGTCATTGGTGCTCATCTGACTGGCACATCCAAAGTTAAGGCTAGGATTGCTCTTAGCGATGATGGTTGGCTGCATGTTTTTGCTGAAGGCGTATCTTGAGGAACACAAGAACACAACATGTTTGGTATACAGAGCTGCACACACAACACAAGCACACACACTGGCTCCGGACTGACAGATGAGGTTGTATTGTTGACTTGTTGTTGTTAGTTATTTTGGGCAACTTAATAAAGTGTTTCTACAGCTAAATGCAAGTTAAGACTTTTTTAATGTCACTCGGGATGACATTTAAGTCCAACGTTACATTAACCAAAATTGAAGAAAAAAACAACATCAATTACTTAAGGCCCTGTCACACAGTTCCGTATGGCAGAAACGTATCCCGGCGTATACGAAATATATAAGGTAGTAGTATAAGCATAAGTAGTATTCGTTAAGAGCATGCAGTGTTACGCTGGGGTACGTTGTTGAACGCTGAGGCCGTGAAATTGTTTTGAGCATGTTCTGTCACGCGTTCTACCCACTATTAGTTTGTTTTCATTTGGTTTTACCTTGTCAGTAATTCTCTTATCATTTCAGATCCTGGTTCATCCTCACTGCCTGCAATCGACTTATTCCCCTCACCTGGTTTCCACAGCCCATCTCCTCACCTGCTTCTCATTCCCTCATTAGTTCTCTCAGAGGATATATACCAGGTCTCTCCCACTTGTTCCCTGCCAGATTGTCTTGTGTTTTCCTGCCAAGCTCTCCAGCGATCGTCTAGTTGACCTGTTTAGTTTTCCTGACCTGCCCGTTTTGACCCTGCTACCTGTTTCTGGACTCCGATTCTTCTGCCTGCCCCTTCCTGGATTTGTTTGCCTTTTGGACTGATTTACCGGTATTTGACCCTGCTTGGATTACTGAGTAAACTGAACTATATTGTATTCTGCCTGTCTCTGTGTCGTGCTTTTGGGTTCAGTTCTGTCGGTTCCAGCGACCCTTACATGTCCAAAGTTTTCGGACTGTGCTTCATAGGTTATGCATACGTTACTCATAAGTTACGTTACATGACATTACGTTGATAAACGTCGGCTGACTGTAAACCCTACAATTTATTGATAACAAGTGGATAACCTATTCATAACCTATGCTTAACCTATGTCTGAATCTGCAACGAGTCTCGACTTATTCAGACATATTTAACCTATGTTAAACTTATGCCTGACGACGGAGTAACTTATTAAACGTGTTTCTACAGTACAGCTAGCGTTCAGCTAGCGTTTTGGGAGCTTATTGGGGTTTGAATATAGTATATAGGGTCCCTGTGAGTAGCTCATTCTCACTTCTTCACAGCACGTCTTGATGAATAAATCAACCCATCATCAGAGAGCATGGAGGAGGCTGAGACAAGAGTACATTCTAGCCGTTCTCCAGCATCAGCATGACGTGAACCAATTGGCACTTTTCCAGCTCTTTGCCAATAGGAGAAGGAGAAGAGGGCAACGGAGGAGAATCTGGACCAGAGCATGGATCGGTAGGTGACGGCAGTTTTGCTTATACGACCAGCTTCTGGTGGAACTCCGGAACGAGGACAACTCCTCCTTCATCAACTTCGACGAGCTGCTAGCCAGAATGAGTCCCAAGATGACAAAGCAACATACTGATGATTATGTTTCTGTGAGATTGGCGCCGTATTTATAGACATAAGTCACGTGATCGTTCGAAGGACGCAGACGATGCGCTAGGAATACATTTTGCATTCATCAATTACGTTGGCCATACGCTCTGATACATTTTGTATAAGCAAGTGTTCTATGATCCGTCATCTTCATCATCACTGTGCAAGCAGAGTTTGAGAAAACGGAAAGCACTGCAATCATTTTCTACATTTTCACTTTTTCAATAAAGGTTATAAGAACATTTAATAGAGAAAAATTAGCATGTGACATGTTAGAATAGATAAGAGCAGTGGTTCCTAACCTGTGGTTGCCAAAGCTTCATGGGGGTGTCGCAAGGCCTACTTGATTTTAAGGGGTGTAAGAAAAAACTATTTTTTTTAAATGCACAGTTGATCTATATCTAAGGGTTTTATTCATTTATGCGAAGAAAACTAAATTAAGTTGTTTTTGGAGTTTGGAATGTTCTTTAAACCATAAACTATTTATTTTATCTAAAAGGAAAAGACACGGTGAAGACCTGAACACGCAGAGCCTTCATGCTAAACAGCTTCATCCTGCATTAGAAAAGTTTGCAGTTGAAACAACCAAAGAGCTAATAGAACAATGACCAAGAGTTACAGAGAAGAATCATTGAATTTGTCTAAAAAGACACCGATTAAGAATGTCTGATTGCCACATCAACGCATGGTCACTCAGTAAAGTGAAACACTGGCTGTACAAGAGTTGTTTTATCTTTATTGGTTGTAATCATATAATTGAAACTTCTACATTGACTGCTATTCACTGAATGATCCAGCATACAAGGAAGCCTTCTGATTTGGTAGAACAAGCTATGCGGCTGGATTGTTAGTGCATTGTTCTTGTTATTGATGACTTGTTTTTAATGTGTTGATCTTGAGTGTTTTGTAGCAGCAATTCTTCTGTTTGTGTGATTTTCCCTGTATCTGCATCTGTTGGTGAGTGTGTGTGTGCAAGTAGTACTATATCATTAACAAAATCTAGATCCTCCAACTGTTTGTCCAGACTCCGCTGTATGCCGCTTCCGCTTTTGTTTGTTACTTGGTTCATGATCCAGTCTGAGCAGAGGAGGAAGGGCGAGAGCAAATATCCCTGTCGCAAGTCAGGACCTTGAAGGCCTCTGACATTGCATCTCTTGGTAGTCGCACTTCGGCAGGATGCCATATTGCGGCATCATTTTCTAAAGGGCCTCACGATCGACGAGAGTTCCATCCTTGTCACATTTGGCTTTGTCACTTGTCATAAACCCTTGTGTTCACTTTGCTTCTACTTCAAAGGCTTTCACTCCTTTTATCTAAGGCTTCAATTTTACAACCTCAATGTGAAAAACATTTTTGGTCGACTTCAGACATACAAGTCAACTTTCCATCGACCTCTTTATAGTAAGAACAAATCAAACGGGTGTTGTCTGGGAAGAAGATTTACTTTGTGGTCCTAGTTTCTGGCTGAGACAGGTCTGTATTTATGATAAGAGACTCAGAAAAACATCAGCACTGGTCATTCGTTCAAATGTAGAAAATGTTACAATTTGTTTTGCCCAGCGACCTCTTGCAGCGCTGCAAATAACTTTCCTCTCAATAGCAAAGGCAGATGGAGCATAAAATTGTTACACCGCTACAAAATGTTTTGCAGGCTTAAACAGTCAACGTTTGTTTATTTTAACCATAGAAAAGTATCCAGAGGAATTACATATTCGACGATTATGGAAGTACTATTCTCTTGGTGTGTTCATTAACTGTAACTAGGATCTTTCCTTAATCTTAACCATACAGTAGTCTAAAGATGTTGTAGAGCGCGAGAGTTTAAAAAATGTTTTATGTTCAATGTTTTTTACTAGGTTGTTTTTGAAAACATTGTCATTGAGCATAATCCGGGATTTTGCAGAATCATTTAATATTAAACATTACAACCACACGTAATGGTTAAACATCTCTGTGGAGACTCTTGTCTAGTGATGGCAGTGTGATACTGAAGCTTTGATACGTGCTTCAAACTCTGGACTACCATTACATAGAACCACTGCTTCGATGCTTGCTTCAAATCACGTGACATGACGTCCGAAGCAGTAACCGCTTCATTTCCTGAATGAATCACCGGACTGATTCGCTGCCACTGCCTCGTCTCGATTCTGACTGGTTGAGACAGTTTTGAATTTGAGCGCCTCAACACTTTATAACCGCTCTAAACAATGCACAATTTGTGGGTTGTTGTCGTAAATAGAACATGATATTCAGTCTTAGATGTGTGTGTGTCAAAGAATTTAAGGCAAAGATACTTTTAAATCCACTGTAGCCTTGCACTTCGCCAGTAGAGGTCACTGTACCTGAAGCTTCGAGTAATGAACCTATTTCCGAAACAATTGGCTGAAGTGGTTCAGTGCTTCACAAAAGCTTCATTTGTCCATCACTACTCTTGTCCACAGTCAGGGATAAGGATGACAGAGAGGAGGTGTAGTGTCACACACACAGCTTTATTCTCAAACAGGTAAGCTTTATATTACAGGCACAGCTGACAGGTACGCTCTCCTGTCCTTCGCTCTGCTGTCCGCTGCTCTCCAGGCTGCGCTGCGTCGTGGCCTGAAGAAGCATCTCCGTCGACTCTGGAACCCAGCCTACTGCAAGAGAACAGAACCAGGCCATCACCATGCATTTATTATGTGACTGATTACCTGATTCCGTTCAGCTGTCTTGCCTCCAGCTGGGACACTCCTGTCTCTCCCCAGCAGCCGGCGCCCTAACCACACCCCACTGTCACAATCTCATTCCAAAACTATGAGCATCCATGTGCTGCTAGAACAGCCTTCACTCTTCTGGTTTCAGTATTCCCACTAGATATTAAACCTGACTGCAGGGATTTGATCCCATTCAGCTACAAGAGCATTCTTAATCATGAGAGATTAGAAATTGCAACTAATTAAGGTCTTTGACACAGCGTGCACACAACAGGAAAAGTTGAAGAGATATTTGAGAAGTGATTACCATCGTGACGTTATTACTTTAGAGGGGCAGTCACACAATGAGCTGTACCAGACACTGATGGTGGTGAAAGAGTGAAGAACAGTTGCTTAAGATCTGGATGGATTGGCTCTGGCTGAGTTGGAGAGGAAAATATAAATGAACTCAGTGAGCATGAAGACAATCTTTCTGATTCAACTACAACTAAACTTCATTAGTGAGGTCCAAAACTGCTGTTGAGTGATAAGGCCTGGCTCATGTTGGATAGGGTTGAGGTTAGTTCTCTTCTTCCACATAAAACTGGGAAAACAATTATTTTATGGCCGGGGGGGGGGGGGGGATTGTCATGATGAAACAGGAAGGAGACACTTGGAAGCACACGGTTGTCTAAAATATCATTGTATGACGTAGTATTAAGATTTCCTTTCATCAGAGCTAAAGTGTCAAGCCCAATCCATCAAAAACAGAGTGTGGATTTTCCTTTTTTAGGTATCAGGACTTGTTGCTGAGAGTTTTAAAAGTAACTGGAGAAACTTGAAATACAACCATCATCAACTATCGACCAGTGAAACCCTGAATCTAAGGAAGTGTTTGATGATTTCACTTCCAAACAGAAGTTCTTTGAAATTGAGTTTCTCTATCAGCAGGTTCCAGCAGTGAGTGACATGAGACAAATAAAGCATCCATTTTCTTAAGGTTATTTTCATACAGTAAGTTATAAATGCTTGTTATAAGGAATAACAGTGTCTGAAAATATGTTTGTGTGTAGTAAGTGAGCGTGCACAACTGTGTAATTATGTTTGTGTGTGTGAGCTAATAAAGCTTTGCACGTAATATGAAAATCAAGTTGATAGAACAGTTCTATAATTGTGTGGACGTCAGAGACGAAATGAAGCAATACTCTCGACCCCTTGTTAACTTTGACTCCCTCATACTATTCTACAGCAGAACTAAGCAATCCCTGCTCCCTGCTGGCCTTAACGGTGTATAGCACTTGACAATAGTTAAAGGGAAAATCTACCCAAAAAATCATTTATATAACACTATTACAATGATTTTGAACACATTAAAGCGAATATCTACAAACACAGAGAGCTTCGATTATGGAAGACAGCAGAACATTAACACTACAAGATTACATTAGACTGAATTTGGCTTCTTTGTAAAGTCCTTTTAAAATGAAGGGCTTTTGTGTATACTTTAAGCGTGACTTTAAGCGTGTATACTTTAAGCGTGACTTTAAGCGTGTATACTTTAAGCGTGACCAAGTGATTACATCTGGAAAGAAAAACACATTACTATATGCTACCCTGTAACTCAGTCCTTTGTTTATTGCCTCTAATAAAACTTTACAAAGTACATTTAATACAACTTTAAGTGATCAATATAGGGTCCAATCACATTTGAATCAATCATGAATCATGTGAGTTTGAGATACCAACAATTCATATGATTTATTCTGTAAGTCAGTGTCACATAAGCACAGGTGTTCAGGAAGTGTAACTCCATCTTTCTAAATCAACGTTTTAGATTATGTTGCTGTATAGATTTTTAGATAAATATTGAACTTATACTCAACAATAAATACAAATCAAGAATGCTTATAGGTCAGATATTAACAGTCAAATAATTGTATGTAAAATGATCAACTAAAGACAAAACAAAACATGACATCATGCACTGATTCTGTATTTCATGTGTCTCTTATAATCCCTTTTAGTATTCAACATCTCCAAGGCCAAGGAGCTGTGCTGTGGGAGCAGAGAGACAGCAGACTCACAACCACCTCTTTTCAAAACACCTCAGTATTGAAGGCCAGCTGATAGAACAAGTGCCATTATTTAAATACCTTGGGATAGAGATAAAAACCTCCTTGCCCTTTTTCCAGCACACTTTGTGTACAAGAAAGCCCAGCAGCGTCTCCGCCTGCTGAGGAAGCTGAGGACTTTCAGTTTTACTTGAATCCATACTTCATCATTTCATCCTGGTATAACACTCTCACTACCAACCTCAAAGCAAAACTCTCCTGCATAACTAATCACACCAACAAAATATTTAATTCACCTCCCCTATCTGAATTGTACACACGGTCAGTAATCACGTAAGCCACTCTGTTCACGCAGGACCCCTCTTACCCCTCCCCCAATCCTTCCAGTTACTGCCAACAGGTGGGCGCTACAAAGTCCCAATGGCCCGGAAAAACATCCACAAAATGTTTGTATGCCTTCTGCCATCACCATTCTTATCAAATAACAATAGGCAGTGTATTCTGACCAGTTAACACTGTTATAGTCAATTGTAGTTTGAACAGTTTTAATCCTATTTTAAAGAGAATTTATGTTGCTTTGTGACAATAAAGTTGATCTTATATTGTCTTATCTTATCTATATATTCTTAAGAAAGGTATTTTAGATGTTTTCAGACGTGGCATTTTAGTTAGTTTAACTGATTTCAGTTATTTTAATCTGCTCAGGTGTCTTTGTCTGATATGAATTAGTATTTATTTGAGCTCTATCTATCCATCCCTTGCACTAACAGTCACTATTTCTACTTCTTAAGATACTGTTTTAAGGCACACCAGTTTGGGAACTACCGTTCTACACAGTAGGCAACATTGATTCTATTCTTCAATTGGTGACAGATAAACTGAGGGTGGTGAAAATCTTGAGAGAGACACGACCTCACGCATTCGTCCAAACCCAAATGCAGGGTAGAGGGGTTCAGAGAATGTGGTGTGGAAGGTGTAGAGTTTGATCCGTTTGACCGAAGAGACAGCGGAGGGGAAACAGTAGAAGGACAAAGTGCCAGCAGGCCAGTCCAGATACACTCCTACTCTGTTGGAGACAGAGGTCGGGGGTGTATCTGTGTCTTTTGGTGTGTTATTGTGCCAGGCAGTGTAACTCTGAGCAGTGCAGAACAGACTCCAGGACTGGTCGTTCCATCCAATACAGCAGTCATCGCTGTCGCCTCTCCTGTTGATTCCTCTGTATGTCACTCCTATATGAACCCTTCCTTTCCACTGGACCTCCCAGTAACAACAACCAGTCAGACCTTTGCTACACAGCACCTGTTTCCAGCTGTCAAATCTCTCTGGATGATCAGGATACGGCTGCTTCTCTGTCACCACCGTCACCAGTCTGTTGTCGTCAGAAAGGGAGAGGTTTCTGTCTGCTGTGTTTGGGTCCAGTGAAAGCTCACAGAAATCTGATGGAGGAAATATAACACAACATTAAGTTCACTGCCCCTTGCAACCGCTACTGCAGCTTCCACGTCGATTGAAAATGACATTAGTAGGACAAATACTGTACATCACTCACTACTGATTGGTACGGACAACACTCAGCCAGGCTGAATGAAGTGAAACTAAATGACAGTTCAGACTGATTATCAGCATACAGCTGGTGTAATGATGATGCACTTTTACTGTATTTACTGTACATACATTACATGTGTTGATCTTCACACCTAACTCTTGGCAAGAAAGTGAATAACAGTATTTACCTAAATGTTCAACTATTCCTTATTGCATAATATAATTCACAAGAGGATTAAGTCAACAATCAGATTATTGACAGTAGAAGGTTTATTAACTTACACCTATAAGGTACAGGGTTCAGTCGACACTTTCCACAATGATCAAGCCTGTGGAAGAGGTAGAGAATTGTAAATAACAGAGGAAGACGAATGGACACAAACACCACATGTACAAATATACAACAGGCATAATGTATCTGTACAATAACTATAATATGGTTGTGAGTTCAATACCAGGGCTTCCACCATTGTGCCCCTGAGCAAGGTACTTAACCCTAAGTTGCTCCAGGGAGATTGTCCCTGTAGTTAGTTCACTGTAAGTCACTCTGGATAAGAGTGTCTGCTAAATGACCTGTAATAATAATAATCTACTCTACTTGAGAGTTTTCAGTTCCCCGTGTGGGTAATCCAGTCCAGCACATAACTGCGTCACTCCTGAGTCTCCTGGATGGTTGAAACTCAGGTCCAGCTCTCTCAGATGGGAGGGGTTGGACTTCAGAGCTGAAGCCAGAAAACAACAGCCTTTCTCTGTGACCTTGCAGCCTGACAGTCTGCAATCACATATAAAAAGCGTTTAGATTTACACCCTCGAGTACAACATCTCCCCGACTGCATGACCCTGCACCAATCTGCCTGTCAATTCCATGCTCCCTGTTACCCTCATTTTAGAAAAACATTCCACTTTCTGCAACCCAGTGACTAAGTATGAGAATGTGCTCAGTTGAATACTCAACTCAATTGTTCAGTAGTCATCGCTAATATTTTTGATTTATCACCATAAGCCAAAAAGGAGAGCAAACAATGAAATATCATCTCATGCTACATTCGAATACCCTGGATATTTTATTCACTTTACTGATGAATAATGTGAATGTGAATGGTTATAAATGGTTATGAATCTATTTAAATGTTAATCTAGTCAACAAATACTGACCTGAGAATCTTCAGTCTACAGTGTGGACTCTTAAGACCAGCTGAGAGCAGCCTTACTCCTTCATCCTGCAGGTCATTGTTACTCAGGTCCAGTACTCTCAGGCTGGAGTTTTTGGAGCTTAAAACTGAGGCCAGATCTACACAGCTTCTTAATGAGAGGTTACAGCCACTCAACCTGAAGAAGAAAAAGTAGTTTGAGTATAAAGTGTTTCCTTGTTCTCAGCCACATAAATTATCATATGTAACACATTTATGCTTCCATGTATCTGTACACATACAGAGCTGTTTTGGATGCTTTGACCACTGGCAACAGCCTCAGAAAACCCTCCTCGGAAGCAGAGAATTTCTTCAGGTCAAACACGTCTAGATCCTTTTGTGATGACAGTAAGATGAAGATGAGCGCTGACCACTGAGATGGTGAGAGTTTTTTTTCAAAGACACTTCCGGATCTCAGGTACTGCTGGATTTCCTCCACTAGAGAATGGTCATTCAGCTCATTCAGACAGTGGAACAGATTGATGGTCCTCTCTGGAGGATTTTCCCTGATCTTCTTCTTGATGTACTGCACTAGCGTCTCTTTGACCTCTTGTTTACTCCCTGTCGTTTTCAGCAGGCCTCGTAGGAGAGTCTGATTGGTCTCCAGTGAAAGGCCCAGGAGGAAGCGGACAAACAAGTCCAGGTGTCCATTTGGACTCTCTAAAGCCTTGTCTACTGCACTCCGGTAGAGATGTTTGAAGTTAAATTCACGTTGTAATGGCACAGTATGCACTGAGGTGAACTTCCCTCTTTTTCTCAGTAGATCGATGCCAGTGTTGATGAACGTCAGGAAGACATAGAGTGCAGCAAGAAACTCTTGAACGCTCAGATGGACAAAGCAAAACACCTTTTCCTGGTTCAGCCCATGGTCATCTTTAAAGAACTCTGTGAATATTCCTGAGAAGACGGAGGCAGCTTTTGCGTCAATGTCACACTTTTTCAGGTCTGCTTCATAAAAGATGAGGTTTCCTTTCTCCAGCTGTTCAAAAGCCAGTTTTCCCAGAGTGAGAATCGTCTTCTCAGTGTCTGTGTTCCAGACCGGATCTGTTACCCCACTGCCATGATACTTTACATTCCCCTGTTTGGTCTGAACCACCAGGAAGTGGATGTACATCTCAGTCAGGGTCTTGGGCATCTCTGCTCTCTCTATGGTTTTCAACACATGGTCCAGAACTGTGGAAGTGATCCAGCAGAAGACTGGGATGTGGCACATGATGTGGAGGCTTCGTGATGCCTCGATGTGGGAGATGATTCTGCTGGCGTGCTCCTTATCTCTGAATCTCTTCCTGAAGTACTCCTCCTTCTGTGGGTCACTGAACCCTTTCACCTCTGTCACCATGTCAACACACTCAGGAGGGATCTGATTGGCTGCTGCAGGTCGTGTGGTTATCCAGATGCGAGCAGAGGGAAGCAGTTTACCTCTAATGAGGTTTGTCAGCAGCACTTCAACTGAAGTTGACTCTGTAACATCGCTCAGGATCTTATTGTTGTGGAAGTCCAGAGGAAGTCGACACTCGTCCAGACCGTCAAAGATGAACACAACCTGGAACTTTTCAAACCTGCAGATTCCTGCTTCTTTGGTTTCAGTAAAGACATGATGAAGAAGTTCCACCAAGCTGAATTTCTGTGCTTTCAGCAAATTGAGCTCTCGGAAAGTGAATGGAAAGATAAACTGTATATTGCCGTTGGCTTTGTTTTCAGCCCAGTCCAGGATGTACTTCTGCGTTAAGATAGTTTTCCCAATGCCAGCCACTCCCTTTGTCACCAGAGTTCTGACTGGTTCATCTCTTCCAGGTAAAGGTTTAAACATATCCTCATTTCTGATTGTTGTTTCTGAATTTGTCAGTTTTTGGGATGCTGCTTCTATCTGTCTGACCTCATGTTGATCATTGTCCTTTCTACTCTCCCCTTCAGTGATGTAGAGTTCTGTGAAGATCCGGTTCATAAGTGTTGGGTTTCCTGCTTTGGCAATTCCTTCAAACAAACACTGAAACTTGTCCTTGAGTTTAGACTTCAGTTTACGTTGGCAAATTGCAACAAGAGTTTCTGAGGAAGCAACGTATAAAATCAGTCAATGGATGTTGTAGTAAATATCTGAAATGTAGTACACCTTTTGACGAATGCATACATTTCTTAATGTTCTGGTTCTGCTCATCATAAATGACCTTAATTTGAAATAATCAAAACTACTTTATTCAGGAATCCAATTCCACATCAATAACCTTATATGTTGATATTATGCTAATGTTGGTCCAGATCTGGAGTTCATAGATCTAACAGAAAAATGCCATATCTCAAGGAATGGTATGTTATTCATAAAAGTATCTTACTGCTCTGCAGAGAGTCTGCCAGCTGCTGCTGCTTCATGTTCCTCAGGAAGTTTATTGCGAGCCTCAGAGATGCATCTCTGTTGCTGTTTCCCTGCTCTTCTTCTTCATCATCCACAACTTCATCATCTTCTTTCAGCCCCTCCAAGTGTTCTGAACTTTCTAGAACTTTCTTGAACTTCTTCAACTCGTTCCTCACGAAAGTCACAATGTTCTCGTCAAGAAGCTGGAAGAGTAAAGTGTAACATTTAAAAACGTTATACAATAGTGGAAACAAAAAGCATTGTATTCATCTGGCTCTGCTGAAAGTCGACTCATCGAAAAAATGACACATGAAGACTGTTTTGACCAAACCTTTTCCTCTATTAACATTTACATATTTTATCTGAATTAAGCTGCTCCTGTGTATGACATGAAATGGATTTTGTCTTCAACTGGCCTGTCCTCAAGTGACAAGAGAATATCCAACCGCACATTGCACGTAAGCCACTTGGAGCTCAGCCAATGCATGAACAGTAAGTGACTGTGACGACTTAAAGAGGTTTGAATGTCTGGGACTTTCCAGAGAGTGAAACTAAAGAAGGCTTCTGGTAACCAAAACAAGGCATACACAGAACGTGCAGTTGCCTTTGAATTTGTACTTGAATATGTACAATGTCGATCTTGATTTTAATAAGACATAAATCACAGCATTAATTTTCACTCACACACATACAAATTCAGAGCATACAATTAAATTCAATGATTGCACCATATGTTGTGAAAGGCTGTACATTTACATACCATGAAAATGGAGTCCAGATTTTGTGGATGTTTCTGGACAGCCCTTTTTTGTAGAACTACTGACCTCTCCCGGTGAGGTCTGTAGACCCAGAAAACATGAGGTCATTTCACACGAGTCACACTCTTTCAATGTAGGTGAACATTGCATTGAATCATGCTCTGCCCACTGAGAATTCTGATTGGCTGGAAGGTATGAATTCCCGTTTAGTAACTGTAAAACCCAACACCCGTGATGCAGATGTATGTTTTGGGTTGGAAATTAATTTGCCAATGTAATGTGACAGCATCAGTGAGGCTTAAGATAGCTAAAGAGCTTGGAGCGAGCATTATTTGTGCAACCAATGCGACCAAAACAGAACATCAGAAAAGCAGTGGTGGAGGAAGTAATCATTTAACAAATGGAAATACCCCATATGTTCTGTGCACCCCACGATTATAATGGATGATGTAGGGCTAAGAACCACCCGACACAAAGCATCCTGTAGGATTAATCTAACTGCAACTCTAACCCTTACATGCCAAGCTTTGACCTAGTCCTCAACCTGAATCTAAATCAAGTTATAACCCTATAGCTCTAAATTCCCATTTAATAATTACAGCACTTTAGCATTGCCAATTAATCTAAACAACATGTCTTTGAATTGTTGGAGGAACTCCGGTTTCCTGAAGAATGTTGATCGACCGCCAGGTACCTTCCAGTAACTGCCATCAAAAACAATATAGCTTGTTCCGTGACTGACTTCCTTGAAGTCACCTGAGTGCAGTTTTGCTCATTTGAATACCAGGTTATCAATTGAATTTAAGTCCATTTCTGAGTTCAGATCTCTTCACCTGTAAGTGCTGTAATTCTTACCTTGGCTCAACAAACTTCCCTCCATCCTTAAACCCAATTGGCTCCCACATAGACCGGCCACTCTTTAGGGACACACAGCTGGGTCCAGGTGAGTCTGGTCTCTCCTGCTTCACTGGGCTTCAACACAACATAAACATTCAACATTCAAATTCCAGGTCATGAGCTGAAGTCCCGCTCTACTCAAAAATGTGGTTTGTTTATTGTCACTTCACTTGGATGTTTCGGCTTCACTATGCAGAATATAATACACAGTTTAACAAAAGGAGAATGTTTTCACATTAATCTGGAGAAGGGGGGAAAGTTTCTCTCTGCTCACCTTGAATCAGGAATAATACAGGTCAACTGCAATAATGAACTCATGTTTTAAAGTCTTACCTTGGCTCAACAATTGGCTCAATGTTCTTGAACTCAATAGGTTCACTTTTAGACCGGCTAGTCCTCACCAACTCACAGATTGTTCCAGGTGAGTCTGGCCTCTCCTGCTCCCATGGGCTTCAACACAACATAAACCATACAAGTTGATTTTAGAGCTCTGAGAGGTTGAACGGTCATAAACAGTCAGGGAAAAGTGAATCTTACGTCTTAACTCTGGTCTTGCTGTCATGCTGTTCTGACAGAGTGACTTCAGAGGTGGAGACCCCATCCTCTCTCTCCTCAGACACATTCATGTTGGAGCGTTCACCTTTACAAAAACAAGCATGGCAAGGGCTCCATTAAACCTCAAGTGATATGATCACCCCAACCAGTATGTCACGTTTATTACAATTTGATTTGTAGGTAGAAATTCTTACCTGCCAAAATTCAAATCCATATCAAATGAAAAACACTGTAGAAAAGTGTTTGAACAGAAAACTCTCCTCATTCTCCGTCTGTTCCTGAGGGTTTGTGCGTGTATTATCTATCACATCCTCTTAAGTTTCACCCACAAACCACTCCAACCTGTTTGCAGGTGCCAGAGAAATCACCTGACCTGAGTTCTGCTGCGTCTACAATAGATGGTGGAAATGAACATCATTCTCGTACCCTAACCATAACTGTTACTTGCCATACCCAAACCTTTGAGCTTGTCTTAAAGGCTCTGAGAAAGTATAAGTTATGAAGTCCTACAGGAAGACACAACAGATTTATTAATTGTGTCTGTGCTCTTCCTATTGGTTTAAAGATGATGTAACATTTCTTTAAATCTTATTAAACCACACCCACCCGGCTTTTGAGTGTTGAAGTTTTAATAATCTATAATAATCTATATATATATATATATATATATATATATATATATATTATTATTATTATTATTATTATTATTATTATTATTATTATTATTATTATTATATATAATAGTGTTTCTTTCCCCTAAACTTTAACTTTGATAGCTGCTTATTTAGTCATGCATTTTTTAATTTATAGGGAAATATTTAAAAGAAAGTTTGAACCCTGACTCAACCTTAACACTAAAACCAAGACTTAACCTTAAAATATGCTAAACAATTCATCTTAAAGACCCAGAAAACATAGTCCGTAATAATAATTTATATAAATGAGGTAGACAATATATTAAACTTATCTTAGTCATTTTAATAATAAACAATTCAACAGCACTCCAAAATCTCTAAAACAACAACCGAACAACAAAACAAAATCATTATAACCTTCATCAAGGGAGGACTGTTGAATTCGACTGTGTACCTAAAAAACTGTAAAAACTGGTTTGAAAAAAATGCATGAATAAAATGTATTTCATGCTATTCAAATTTAGTTGCACTCTTACTTCATGCAGGATTTTGCAAACAAAAATAAATGTCATAATTATGCTGTTAAGTTTTGAATTCTTAATTTTGCTCAACAAAGGGGATTCTATCTTTCCTCCTCAATAGTCTCGTCGTTAGAGTGGAGGGCTCTGCAGTTGGTGATTAAAACCGTCAAGAACATCATTGGTATCTATCGAGCATTAGTGATATCAGTGAGGTGCCTGCAAAGAGACCAAAGGATATTAAAAGACAATATGCACCCCAGCCACAGCCTCTTCACCCTGCTGCAGCTTCTTTCCTCAGGCTGTGAGTCTCCTCAATGCATCCTCCGCGCTTCACCATAAATAAATGGCATGGAACTTTCTGATATGCTGGTTGTGCATACAATATATCACCATACCACTACCCTCATTCCCACTATAAACCGAAGTCTCTCAATGTATATACGTAGTATACTGTATACTAATTTGTACATAAATAACTGTATATGTTATGTTATTTTCTTTTCTTCTATTGTAATCTTTTCTAATTCAAACCTCTGCTGGCTGTTCTTAACTCAAAACTAAAAGTGAGCGGCATCTTGCAGTCAGGGCCCCTCAACGCTGGAACTCCCTGCCTGAGGATGAGAGACTTGCAGAATCAGTGACTTCTTTGAAATTACTTCTCAAAACTTATCATTTGAAAAAAGTGTTTTATTAATGCTAGCGCATCATCTGATTTTCAACATGTTTTATTTTTTTATTATTGTTGGCATTTTATTTTATTTTAACTTGTATTGTTCTAATTGTCACTTGTATAGTACAGAAGTATAATAAGGAACAGAAGTGACTAAAATGCAAACTGTGCAATCCTCTGAAGAAACGCGCGCACACGCACACGCACGAGCAGATGACAGGTCAGATGACGGTCACATGGTCCAGTCAGCTGATGCCTACGCTAACAAGCCGGACTGACGGTTCTCCAGCGGCAGAGACAGATCTGACGGTCAGACAGGATGCCTTTCTCCGAGCTCTATTTTAACGTTGATAACGGCTACCTAGAGGGGCTGGTTAGAGGATTCAAAGCCGGAATACTGTCCCAGGCGGATTATTTGAACCTTGTTCAGTGTGAGACCCTGGAAGGTGAGTTAAAACAGGCGCTAGCAAAACGGCTATTAGCTAGCCGCACAGGGCTAATTCAAGCTAACGCTGCTGTCAGTCTTAAAGCTAGTTGGCTCGGTTTACGTCAACGATAATGTTTATTTTAATTGCACTATCCAACACTCTGTTTTTATGTTTGTCCCTTAGTGGTAGTCAATAAGCGTCACAATGACAATGTGCACAGATTAAATGGTATTCGGTATTTGTTTTTTTATAAAGCTTACTATCCTCTAAATCCTAGCTAGCTAGGTACCTAACGTAATGCTAAGCCAATAGCGTTTTTGTCGTATATTGTTCAATGACGTACATTTTTAGAGGAAGTGAAATTACAATAGAAATATGTTTTACACAGTTACGTTAGACACTACAGTTTTGACCAAATGGCATGTTTCATTAGCTTTATTACTCTGACACTCCCGCAGTTTATTATGGTCGTTAACGATTAAAGTCACTGCTTGTGACCGTTTTCTGGTCAACATCAATATGACTGAGATTGTATGACAGTTAACTCTTACTTGTAACGTTGTAGACAAAAGGTGGTATGAGTAAACAGTCTGTAAAAGGATCACGTAGAGTGATTTTATTAACTTCCATAAAATAATAATAATAAGCTTTATTTGTATAGCACCTTTCATACAAGAATTGCAGCCCAAAGTGCTTCACAGCAGAAACATAACAATTTGACCGAATAAGAGTATTTACTGTTGATGTAAATGAGTCTGAAGTACCATTACAAAATAGAATTAAAATAATATGAAATAGCCAGAATTAAAATAGTCTAAAATAGAATTAAAATAGTATAAAATAACATTGACACACCATTCTTATAAATGTTTTAAACTATCAGAGCCATATTTTGAAAATATGAGATCAACAATGGGCCCCTGTGACCCTTCAACTGGTTTACTCCCTTTGCTACCCATTCCTGGTAGTCTTTGTATTTACGTTTACAGTGTCAACCTCTTTATTGACCTTTTAACGTATAAAACACAGACGTCTCTGTGAGTCCAGATTCTTTTGGCAAACTCTTGGTTAAAGCCCGCTTCATAAACAAACCCCTGTTTGTTAAGTTTTATGAAACCTATCGGTTAAAGACAGTTTTTCTCCAATATATTCTTTAATCTTTCACTTTTCCACTAATTGTGTAAAGAACATGTAAACACATTTATCAGAGAAACTTCCTCTTGAAATTAAATGTTATCAGTCACATTGGATTTTTCTTTAGTTTAATTTTCTTTTTGTTGAAGTTACATAAAGTATTTAAGACAAGCCTTTATTGATCTCGAGTTGTGCAGCAACACAGGGACAGACATAAATACAGGTACATAGAGAAAGGTAAAAATATATATAATGTACGTTAAAATGTATTGATATGGTATAGCATTATGTACAATATAGGGCAGCAATATAGCACAGTATATACAATTTAATATAGTATGATTAATAATATAGTTTTCACAACAAAGAGGTAAGCTTCACTGTGATGGTTTATACATGTCTATATCAAGTCTCTACAAATGAATGCATTTTTATACCAAAGTGAAATTAAAACCAATATTTTATCTGTATAATTAAACGGTTAAATTGGCAAATTCACTTGAATTACTTCGTTGGGGCACACCTGTACATAGGGAGCTCTGATTCTCCCAATGATGCTCCTCACTGACCGGTGAAAAGAAGTGCCTGATGCCATTTATGATATCTGTCTGCTGTCCTCACCAAGTTAACAGAGGGGTTTGTTTTGCATAGAGAATTGGACATTGTAAATTGGCTGACTGCAAAAAAACTAAATTGGCTAAAACATGCACACATAGCAGTATGGGTCTGTTTATCATGTTCTGAGACACAACCGTTTGTAGATGAGCCGCGACATTTCCAAATTCATTCGTCCTGCAGCTTGATTTTTAGGTTTCTTTCGGACTTAGTTACTTCAATAAGAACAAGGCTTTTTTCTAATCAGCTTGTGTCTCTCCCGCAGATCTGAAGCTCCACCTGCAGAGCACAGACTATGGCAGCTTCCTGGCAAACGAGGCGTCTCCTCTCACCGTGTCTGTTATTGATGACAAGCTGAAGGAGAAGATGGTGGTGGAGTTTCGCCACATGAGGAACCAGTCGTACGAGCCTCTGGCCAGCTTCATGGACTTCATCACGTAAGCAAAAAACTGTTTTAAAATAACTTCCATCGTTTTGAACTATAACATTTCCTGTTAAATGTTTCTCATGTAGGTTTAAAGTTGCAGTAAATGTATTTTTCATAGTGTATTCTGTTGTTTGCTGCTTGTTAACACTTAATGTATGTAATTCACGGAGCTATTATCTTTAGACTGCACCAGTACAACATAGTGAAATATTCTGGATGTCTTGCATGTGAATAGATTTCCCCAACATTCAGTTGATACCGACCTTTTTCACGTGAGACCCTTGTGTAAACCATGACAATGGCTACCATAGTTTGACCCTGTGATGTGATGTGCATGTTTGAAAGTGGCCTTTTCTGCAGGTTTGTCAGCCAGGGGATTGACTGTATCAACATTTGTAAAATGCTGACAATGTTAATGTGCATCAAAGTGCTCATTAGCTACAAGTCACACATTTAACAATTTTGAAAAAGCATACCGTAAGTTTTCCAGTTGATTTCCTACCAAAAAGACAGCCACTGGTTTGAGTTCATTTCACTACATAATGACAACTAGCTTGGAGATATTTCTTTGAGGTTGCCAATCCCTAACAGTGAATATTCAGTCACCTTCCTTTTCTTTGTCAAAGTCATGTTATCTTGTGGTACTACAGCTGCAAGCAGGGACTGTTATGAAAACCTGTTGGTGCATTCAAGTATGCTCTGACGTCTGAGAACTGATGGTCAATAGCTGTAAAGCAATCCATTGATGACTTATGTTGTTGGAAAAGATAAAAGCAGACATAAACACAATTAAAAGTGTCTGTGTCTTGCGTTAAAATACATTTTGCTAGTAGTCGTTGAGTGTCCTTGAATGCACCAGCAGGGACAATCTTTATAGGGATTCCTGCCTGTAAATGCATTACAATGACTCTATTAAATAAATAAAGGTTCATATAATCATTTTAGCAGCTTTTCCAACACTAGCTGTGTTAAAACAAAGTAATCTGATTGAAAATTTACGCATTTTTCACACTTAACTAAAAGTGTCAGGTTTGGTGTTATTCATCATAGTTTTCGGCAGGTTTCTGAGAAACAAATCCGGGTACATCTGTCGGCCATTAAATTGATCAGGCTTCAGATTTCCTGTTTCAGCAGGTTGCTTTTTTTATTCTGTACTTGCTGTCGGACGTATATGTTAATTTTAAACAAACATCAAAAGTTAAGGAAATGGTGTTAAAAGGAAAGTTAATCCCACAGTGATTATGCTACCAGATAGTTAGCATAGAGATAGACTTGGCTTCTCCGCTTTGTCATGACAACGCCTCTCCGCTCACCTTGTGTCTTCAGGTACAGCTACATGATTGATAATGTCATCCTGCTGATCACGGGCACCCTCCACCAGCGGGCCATCTCTGAGCTGGTGCCAAAGTGTCACCCGCTGGGCAGCTTCGAGCAGATGGAGGCGGTCAACATCGCCCAGACCCCCGCCGAGCTTTACAACGCCATACTGGTGGACACGCCCCTGGGTGTGTACCTCCATTAAAACCTGTTATTAAAATAAATGAAAAACTGAATAGAAATGTCTGTTGCAGAACAGCAGATGGCACCAAAGCTTAACAAAGCATTCATCATGTTTTATATTATATTATATTGTAAATTCTTTCTTTTTTTCTTTTCAGCTGCTTTCTTCCAGGACTGCATATCTGAGCAGGACTTGGATGAGATGAACATTGAAATAATCCGTAACACACTTTACAAGGTGAAGCATATTATAGTTATGATCATAGTTATGATAAATGTACTTAATGCAAGTGCTTAAAAAAGGGTGGAGGCAGGATGAACTGAAACAGCAGCAAGAGATACAACAAGGTACATTTAATGAAGAGACTCTAAAAGGCAGAATATTACAATTCTAACAGATTTTAGATACGGTACTCACTAAAATTGCAATTTTCTGTTGAATATTGCAGCTATGTAATTTGAAAGACAATATTCATTGAGATTAGTTGTATATTATAATTTGATATGTTTTTTGATATGTAGTAATATTTTAAACAACTGCAATGAATTTGTTTATGTATTTTTATTTGTTTTTTTGGTTGCCTTACATTTTGGACCCTGTCCTCTCAGGCTTACCTGGAGGCTTTCTATAAGTTCTGCTCCAACCTGGGAGGAACCACGGCCGACACCATGTGTCCTATTCTGGAGGTGAGTCTACGCTCCATAAAGCGTGAAACAAACAACTCAAACACATACACACGCTTAACCACACAGCTGGTTCATTTTAAAATCTGCTGGTCACTGATGTCTCCATTTGTTTGCTGTTTGTCAAATTTGGGCGCTTTTTGTTTTATAAATTAGCATTTTGTAGTTTTTATTCATTAGATTGTTTTCTAAAATCTGATATCTCTGATTTGTATTATGTAGAAGTGTGTTCAGGTTGACTCATCCGTGTGTACCTCTATATGAAAATGCTCCACTGACCTTCTCATTTTTGCTGCAGTTTGAGGCCGACAGGAGAGCCTTCATCATCACCATCAACTCGTTCGGCACAGAGCTGTCCAAGGAGGACCGCGCCAAGCTCTTCCCCCACTGCGGCAAACTTTACCCAGAAGGCCTTGCTCAGCTGGCCCGGGCAGATGACTACGAGCAGGTCAAGGCCGTCGCTGATTTCTATCCTGTAAGTCCAAAAACCAGCTGCCTGCTGAGATCACCTCAGGTGTGAGATATTTGACTTCTGTACTTGGACGGATCCCCCTGATTTCTGTATACAAAGTTAAGGAAATGCAGTCAGTGTACCTGAAGAGACCATTTTTAAATCAGGAGAGACTATTAGTCTTTGTCAGTCTTGTATCTCCAGTTCCCTGTTTTTTGTTTTCATGTTGGTGTCTGTTACAGTTACTCACTATCATTGTCAATATCTCTGAACCTCGTGTGTCCTCAGGAATACAAGCTGCTGTTCGAAGGTGCCGGCAGCAACCCAGGCGACAAAACATTGGAAGACCGTTTCTTTGAGCATGAGGTGACACACACGTGATCAGACACGCACTCAATCCCAAGTAGAGAAGTAACGTACACCTTCTGTGCACAGTGTCCAGCATTTATATTCGAAACGCGAGGTGTATGCTGGCCGCTAAGTGTCCTGAGGCTGAACAATTTGCAATAATCACAGTCACGTTTGGCTGAAAGTATATGAAACCTGACCAAATGATATTTAGAGATGGGCAAACGTTTTTACCAACATAAACAAATGACACAAACAATCATTCTGGGTATGGATATATTTGTTTTGTTTTGTTTTGACCAATTGTAACCGAGATAAATACAGAGTGGGACATTTTACGGTTGAATAATCAACTTGCTGTCTGGTGGACAAACTATGCAATGGAGACGCTGTTTCTAAATAACCTCAAAACTACTTTGACATTTCTGTGCCCCAAGTCCTTATCAGCAGACACGTGCGGATACTTTCTGCAATAAGCTAATATAGGCCGATTATTAGGAGTGTGCTCGTCATGATCAGCTCTCATCTTCCTGCTTCTTTTCCTCTTCCTCCTTGCAGGTGAAGCTGAACAAGCTGGCCTTCCTCAACCAGTTCCACTTCAGTGTTTTCTACGCCTACGTCAAGCTGAAGGAGCAGGAGTGCAGGAACATCGTGTGGATCGCCGAGTGCATCGCACAGCGACACCGCGCCAAGATCGACAACTACATCCCCATCTTTTGAGCCTCCTCTTCCTCTCTCTGCTTTCTTCCCATCATCTCATTCAGTCGTATGTCTTGAACATTGTCTCCAGTCCCACCTTGGTGTTACGTGGTTCTGATGCTTTGATGCTAAATGTTCTGCATTCTTCACTCGCAGGTGTAAATTGATTCTCGACATCTGAATCTCCTGTTGTAATGGGAGTTCCAGCCTGGCTCATCACTGCTTACAAAGTGAAACACATAATCAACTTAAATACAGAGTGTTTAGCTGGAAAAGAATCAGAATGAAGGAGCCTGCTCCAACAGAGGTGGTTTTTGCTTGTTTAATCAGCTCAGCAGATAAAGGAGGCAACTCATTTGACTTTCAAACAATCGCGTCTGATTGTCTAAACTTTCTAAAGTGTGTTGTTTCTTGTGGCACGCACTGTCCACCTGACACACGGGCTAAATACACCAGAAGAAGAATTTGCAATTCACTAAGTTCAGGAATGAACCTTCCAGCCACCAGGACAGAAAAGCCTTTATTTGTTTTACCCTGAACTCCCAGCACAACAAACACCAACCATCTTTTGAGATGATGTTAATCTCCAGGCTCATGAAACACTTAAAGGTGCACTTTACTGTATGTTTTGGATCTATCACCTACCAAAAAACAGTAAAAAACAAAACAAAAGTTAATGTCCCAATTGTGAACGTAACACGTCCGCAGAACTTCAACCAGTCATTAAAACATTCCTCTGCTCAGCGTCAGTCTCCACCAGGTTCTATATAACCTGTTATTTCTGTTTTAGTGCTAGCTTTTGTCAGCATGTCTGATCATTACTGTGGTTTTCCCCAAAAATCTAAACGAGTGAAGTGTGTGTGAGCCTCCATCTGATTTGCTGTCTTAACTAGATTGTTGTTAGATATTAAAAATACAGCTGCTGAACAGGAGCTTCCAGTCCTCGCCGTCCCTGTTCCTCTGTGAACTCTTGAGTTTCTGTAAATTAACGTACTGGAATGAGGCGATATCTTGTGAGTATTTGAGCGACTTAATGTTTAAACTATACAAAGATATATAGATATTTAAAGATGAATATATGATTTGTTTTATTTCATGCTGTAAAAAATGTTTTGTTTCTGTTTCGATCTGTTTCTTACTTGTGAAATGTGTACTGTAAATGTGACAAAAATAAATAGACTAAACTGCATTAATGCAGGTCTGGAGATATAAAAACAAAAACTCAAACGGCTTTGAAATATATTTGACTAGTTTGACGTGTTTGTGACAGATGGAGAGAGAGAGAAGTGAAGTTTTCAGAGTAGGGATAATTATAATAATTGTATGTGTACAATATGTATGTTTGAAGAGTCAGGTTTTGTAAATGCTAATAGCAAGGCATCATTTTAAATCCATAAAAACTTTTTTAAAACCTCAGTTGTAGAACTTAGTCAGATGTTTGCTCTGCTGCAGACAAGAGAGCCAGCAGAATGCTGTGTAAATTAAAATGTCTAAAATACGTACAACTAGATCTTACGATGGGATCACTCCACCTGCAACGCAGGGTGTAAAGTGGGGGGGGGGAATGGCTTCTGGTGCCCTTTCTTGAACCACATCCATCTTCAAATTAACCTTCATATTATCTCAACTACACACCTGAAACATTACTTGACTGCATCTTGCACAGTTGTGATTCAGTCACAGTGACAAAATCTGTCTTCTCACAGACATAAATATTAACACCTTGCAAAGTACTCCAAACCTCTAGATCTACTTCAAATGTAGCTTTAGGCACAAATATCTCCTGATGAGATCAGATTGAACGCAGGCTCATCTCTTTACATTTAATTGAATCCAATCAGGCTGTTGAGCTCCAGCTGTTGTAGCAGCAGCCTGCAGGGCTGTCGGTGAACCTGCGACTCTTATCAGAGAGTTTCTGAACAGAACTGTGAGGGAACAAACGCATGAAACCCATCCAGCCATGACTTTGCAGCTTAAAACCAAAGCTCGACTCTTCGACCTGCACTGCTCTGTGGGCCTGACGGATTGGGACATGGACAATGAGCTGAAACTGACAACAACCAGCGACCAGTATTACCATGGTGACTGTTTCACTTTACTCTGTAGTTTGGCTTCACAGTAGGTTAAATGGTGATTGTCATTCACTCACATTAAATCCATACAGCACACAAAATCACGGAGGAGGAATTAGTTAAAACGGGTCATCATCAGAGAAAGTCTTTGTTACATTCAGGAACAGTGACTTGAGTCTGGAGGTCAAATCGACTGATTAAAAGTTCAATATGTGCGTTTTGTCAGTGTGCATACGTTTGTGTGTCAATGTGTTAATCTATCACTGATGACAGATGACAAACTGAATGATCAGTATGTGGTCCAGAGGCCTTCTGCAAGAGCTTCAAGAAGAAAAGATGAATTCATTTGGTACGATAAAACGTCAGGTGAGCCGAGATAAAAAACATCCAAGTTTCTCAATGAATGTTTGTGTATTACGTGCTGATTCAGCAGCAGCCTGTCCAGTCGAGTCGCTTTAATGCAGGATTTACTTTCAAAGCTTTCTACTTTTTTGTTCTAGTACTCTGTTTCCCCACTTTTCAATGCACGTTTTGAACATCATTCTTATCTTATTATAATTATCCTGTGTTAAGTTTCGGTGATGCTCACCACATGTGTGTTGTGTATCCTCGAGGCTCAGAAGATTAGTTTATTTTGGGAAACGCACTTTCTTGTTCAGTCTTAGCTGAGAAGATTGATGTCCGTCTGAAAGAGAGTGGCATCGCTCTTCTCTTGTAACTCTTGGCGAGAAAGTGAATAAGTGTACATGTATTTCCCAAAATGTCACTCTTCCTTTTTGTTGTAGCACATTGAATGGCTTTCATTGTTCGTTCTTTCCTTTAGACACCTTTGTGAAGCCAAACCTGTGGCTGCTGGTGAATCCCAATATCGCCTGCCCGATCCAGTACGGAGAAAATGCAGCACATCTCCAGACTCTCTGTGAACCTGCTGATGAAATCAAAACGCCTCAACTGAACCCTGCAGGGACCCAGCATCATCTCAGCACAGAGCGCCACAGGTTTGCCCCCCAGAATGCTCCTCTCCAGGAGGAACTGCTGCACTCCACTGACTACATGGTACAGATATATGGCACTGTTCTGTTTTACTGTGCGTCTGTGTGTGTTGGGAATGTAATCCCACCATCTTTGCCTATTAGATCAAGAATAAAGAAGTCTCCTGTGCACCAGCCAAGAACAGACGCAAGGGAAGAACCCCGAAGGCCCGGGTGAGAACACTGGGCTGATCCACATTCCTCCAGCGGGATATAGGGAGCTCTATAACCACTTCTTTTTTTAAAAGGCCTAAAAACCTATTTTCACAATTATCATCTTTATATGAGTGATGGGCTTTTACACAAACGTATAGCGTTTTATACAGGTGACTTCTGTGTCATCTGTTCTCTTATCCCTGGTTTGAAGTGGGTGCGGGCTCTGTTGGGGAAAATATAGAGTCACCTACTTCTGTGCACCAATCAGCATTTAGCAATATTTAGATCAAAATGTGGAGACAGTTGTCAATCTGATGAAACAACAGCCAGACTGACCCGATGAAGCAGATTATCAGAGTTAATCTTAACCCTCTATGGTATGCATGGTGATGCCAGTTTTGAGAAAAAATGTTTAGTGATTTTTTGTCATAGAATAGACCGAATAGACATCTAAAGAAATTTCCAATAAATCATTTTGGGGGGGTCTTTGTGGGGGGTACGTTGCCTTGAGGCAGCACCGTACCGTAATGGTAAGTAATGAAAAAAGAGTTATTGTTTCAAATTTGAACAACATTTATTTAAAAACGCATGGAAAATACTAAATAGCCTCAACAGGTGCATGCCACTTAAAATATGAAAATAGTTATTTTTAATATTTGAACAAGATTACATGTCTGAACGTTGCCTGCAGGCAGCATTGTACATTGTGGAACCACCCATTGGAATGAATGGGTCGAGAGTTTAAGCATATTATATCTAACTATCTCACTGCTTATGGAAATTCATGAAGCAGTTCTTCTCAGCAGTGAAGTATACTTCACTTAAGTGACACACTTTGAACACTGCACTTTCCCTATACCCTTACAAACAGGATATTTGCACCGGCCCTTTTTCCCCACCCACAGAGGCCAAAGGTCAGGGTTGACCTGACACAAAGGCAGGGGCTCTGCCCTTCTTCTCATCCAGGTCTCAACATTCTGTGATGGTCAACCCTCTTCGTCAAGACTTTCCTCTCGTTGCAAAGGCAACTTGCAACTTCAGCTTTGAACTTCAGCAAACTGTACACTTTTCTTTGGGATGCCAAAGTCTTGCAGTCCCTGCGGTACAGGAGCCACACATTCACTAGAGTCAGATCCATCATTTATCCAATTTACCTTAATGGTACGGTGTTGCCTTTAGCCAACATTTGCATTTTATCAAGTTTCCATTACTTAATTAGCAAATAAAGTACATTAAACTATCAGAAATTAAGCTTTACTTATCTATTCTTGTGAATATATTTTTTTCTGGATTGAAAAGGGCAGGAAATTACGTTTTCAGACCATTTTTGAGCAGAAAAATGGCTGAGCTGATCCTTGTGCAACAGACTGCAAAGAAAGTATTCAGCATGGCCCCCAGAGACTCATGTGATATTTAAACACTGCAATTGGTTCCTTATGGTCCTGCCTCTTATTAAAAGTATTGCATTATACCTGGGGATGTATTGTGGGAATGTAAAAGGCCAAACATGGGTATGTTGCCTGGAGGCAACAATGTACCATAGAGGGTTAAAACATAACAATGCTTTTGTCCAAACTTTCCTTTTGTTTGTTGCTTAGCAACGTTGTCAATAAAAATAAATGTAGTTTTTTTTTTTTCCCAGATGCTCTGTGAAATGTTAAAATGAAGTGTCATGCACGAGCACCAGAAGAGTAATGAATGGGCTTTTAATTTGTTTTGGCCTCCAGGACAGTAAGACCCTGAAGCCAGGATGCTGGCCTCGTCCACCTGTCAACTACTGCATCCTCATCGCTTTGGCGCTCAAGAGCAGCCATACTGGGAGCCTCAAAGTCCAGCAGATTTACAGCTTCACCAGGTCAGAATTTGATAGTTTGGTTAAAAAAAAATACACATATGGGTTTGTTAAGATTAAGGCCCAATCCCATTATGTTAGACAACATGCATTATGTAGGCTAATTGGAATGCACCTAATCGTACATCTTTTTGAAGTATCTTTAAGGCAAACAATTGTCCCTTAAAGTGCCTTTATGTAACTTCCAATAGTCAAGTTGCATTGGAGCATCCCCGTATTCCTCAGATTCCTCCCTGTCCTTTCCCAGAGAGCACTTCCCCTTCTTTCAGACGGCTCCAGATGGCTGGAAGAACACCATCCGACACAACCTTTGCTTCAATAACAGCTTCCGCAAAACCTGCAACCAGCTGTGCCGAGATGGCAAGAGGAAGTCGTGTTTTTGGCACCTGACTCTGGACGGCCACCGCCGTCTAAAAGACGAGATTCGCACATTGACGGGAGAATCCTTCAAGCAACTGGGGAGGAGCATGTCCCGCCCAGGTGAATGTGACAAATTACTCTCAGGGAATGAATTCAACATCTCTAACACAGGTGCTAACACTGCGGTCGCTCTTCACTGGCCACACTTACAACAACCTGTAACTTCAGCTCTTACTGATGTTACTTGAGGGAATTAAGTGAGTGATTTAGATGGTATTTATGATCAATTCAGGTCAACAATTCACTACAGAATACCTTGGGGGTTTGTAAATATTGGACATTGCTGATTTTGATTTTCAACAAAGTGCTGCAGCAACACACTTGAAACAAGTAAAATTGAGCTCAACGTTTATAAAAATGAGTCCTGTGGGGCTTAGTAAGTTACAAAGCTTTACATTTTAAGACTTAATCAAGTGAGATGTTGCATGTGACAGACAGGAAATATGTATTACTAATGACTGTTTTCGTTTTGTTTCAGATGTAATTCAGAGTTTATTTGCACTGTGATTGCTGTTTTAAATCAATGCATAATAAAACCTTGTATGCAGAGTGTGTGTGTGTGTGTGTGTGCGTGTGCGTGCGTGCATTTTGTTTAATTCTTGTAAATATTTGGAAAGCATTTTGATTGACCTATAAAAGATATGAGCAGAATTTCTTTTTTTAATTTGAAGGGTGGTTGGATCCAACAAGTAAAGGAGGACAATACTAGTGCTTCACTTGTTTTATTGGCTCACATGCTTGACTTTGAAATGAAGGATATGCTAACCTTTTCACTTTTACATTTTCTTTTTTTTTTTTATTCTGCTCCATAGATTTTGGGAGATTTTAGGTGCAGCCTTCTTTTACTCCAAAAGATACTTGCACAAAGTCATGGTTTAAGTTAAACATTCCTAAAAAAATTTTTTTGTGAATTTGTTCAAGTCCAATTGAGAGCGAAGGGTTAGGGTTTGACTTGAAATGGGAAACGAACGGTGTTCACCTGTGTTAAAAGGTCGACTATAATAACGTCATCTAATTTTCTCTTTTGCGCCCGACATAATTTCCACAACCACTAGAGGTCGCTGGCACTTGGAACATAATCACACATCATATTGATGCACTTTCAGAAACAACTGATTCTGTCTGACTGGTTCTTCTTGGAAGGGCAATCTGTTTTCAACAAAGTACAGATTTCTTTCCCCCACTGTGCTGTTTTATGTTGAAATGCTCTGTTGGGTAAGTTTGCTAAATAAATTCTTAGCTATTTGAGTTGGGACAGGCGCAGGACTAACAAACATGGCAACCTATCAAGTGTCAGCAAGCTGGACTACAAAGACCGATAGAGGATTTTTGAGGCTGATACCCATATTGACATTAGATCTTAAAACGTCCAATAATTATATATCGACTTGTGACAAATATTTTTGATAAAGTTTCCTTACATTTGATATTCAAACAGTTTAGACCAACACATATATCGACTGTTGAATCAACTTATCACAGATCTATAGAATTTAGAAACTTTAAAAAAAAAAAAAAATCGTTGCCATTTTTCTTCTTCAATTTCTGGTCATTTACTGGCTGACATTCATGCCAATGCTGATATATCTGCAATGAGCTAATATCAGCCAGAGTTTTAAAATCCTGTCTCACTGCTTTAAACCACTTTGCAATGTTTTCTGATAAGGCTTCAAGTTACTTACTGGACTTTTCAGATTTGATTGTTATAGTCTCACTCGTCTGTCTGCTAAACTCGGCTCTTTCAGAAATTAATGTGATCAGAAAAATGTTTTTATTATGTTTTATTTTATTGTTCCATCCAGTTCAATATATCATGAGCAGTGATTTAGAACCGTGACTGAAATGTTGATTTTAAGCATCTTAGGAAGTCTTGATGGTACTTTGAACAGAACAATGATGCAGCAGTTTTATTTGCCTGCTTCCTGGTGTCTTTTGAGCAGAATATATCTATATTTTCCAGCTCTGTAGGTAAATCTCTGCTTCATTTGCCAACAGTCAAATGGTATCTGGAGATGGAGCAACAGGGAGGTGATAGTTGTTTTAAGTCTGTCTGCTAGTCAAATGATTGTTCTGATATGTGGAACTCAAAGTATTGAGATGTTCAGCTGCATGTTGGAGGCTCTTTGAGCAGCACCGGGTGATTCTAACTGGACACGTCGCAGCAAAAGAGATCGCAAAACAAGCATCAGGACAGGTAACTCCGTCTCAACACATTAACACTGGGACTCAGTCGAATGTTTGTTAAGGTGGTTGACAATGATTTAATTTGATTAGTGTCTATTGGTGGTTTTAATGGTCTTTTGCGATCAATGAATTCTTTGTTCTTTGTAAAAACATCAATATATTCACAGATATGCTTTGGTCTTTAGTCTGCATGAGACATGGAGAGATCCATGACTGCACTCATCTGCTGTGCAACTTTTGAAAAAATGTCATGTGTTAATTCTCACTATAAAAACAACAGCACAGCATGGTTCAATATGCTTTTTGTACGACAGAACTCTGATGATGATGAAGAGCGCCCTCTCAGGACCCTTCCTCCTCCTCCTCCTCCTCCTGCTCCTCCTCAGCAGTACTGTGTCTGGACTTGGATCAGTGGTGTCGAAATATTACAATTACATCCAAACTCATCTCACCTGGCAACAGGCTCAAAGCTACTGCAGGGAGTGAGGCTTTACTTTTTTTATTCACATAGCTAATAGTAGTTAGAATTTGTAATTGGGATTATACAAAGTAAAGCTTGAATGTAACACTTGAAACTAAATAGAATTAAAACGTGCAGGGGATCACCAAAGTCGGTACCATTCATCCTCTTGGAACCATGAATGTTGTTCTAAATTCCATGCCAGTGAAATTTATTGACGTTGAGGACCGACCAACACTTTGGTTGAGACGGAAATATTACACCATTTGTTGGATAGATTCAGAATATATTTACAGACATTTATGGTCCTCAAGCAGGACCTCAGAAATAACTCAACTATTGAAAGGATTTCCAGGAAATTTGGCACAAACATGCATCCCTCCCTTAGGCATGAATTCTAAAAACTTTGGTGATACAACAACTTCTCATTTAGCGCTGTCATTCGGTAAAAATTAAATCTGTCAAATGTATAACTTGTTAGTATATTTTTCTGATGTATATAAAAAACCCTTTTTTATGACCAAATATGTGCAAAACTAATGACTAATTCCATCAGCCTCAGCTGCCCTTATTGTCTAGTGATAATTAGAAAATGTTAGAATGTGAATCGTCCTCTAGCGTTTTGTTTTAAATAATTAGTATTTGTCGTTGCAAATAAAACCTTTTTTCTTTTCTTTACTTTAAGCTCAACTTACTACATTGACTTGGCCATCATCTATAGGCAGTCAGATGAAGACCTTATGTACATGAAGACATATAGTGCATGGACCGGCCTGCACAAAGAGCCATCCAACCGTTGGATTTGGTCTAATGAAGAAATTTTTTCATGGAACCACTGGGCACAAAACGAGCCAAACAACGGCGGAAGATGTGCTATCGTCTATTCCAGCAATCAAAGGTAATGGTAGACTGTTCTTTCCCTGTTTTAAAGACTACAATGTTTTTTCAAGTTAAGCAGATTATATATTATATTATACTGTAGGTATTTTTACATTTTGTCAAGCAGCCCCAAGACTACATTCTTTAAGGTTAAACAGTTGTATCTGTTGTTGTCAAAGTTATTGTAGTGTGGTAGTGGAGGCGTGAGTCCTAATTGTCTTAACAATCTCATTTTCACAACATACGGAAATGGATGGCTGCCAGGAGTGTGGCGGTCAAGAGAGCTCAGTGCACTGCAACGTAAAGGCCTAATATCTACCTTCTAATAATGAGCGTCGGGATCTTCATAAACACAACGTTATCTGCCAAAGTTGGAACAGTTGTGGTTAGATTGACATGGAGATTTCTTTATCTGTGTTTTTGTCTGTGCTCTTCTTACAGAATCCGGTTTTCACATAGAAGCAATTTGCCTTGGTGTTTTAGTCACAATAAACATAGTAAGAGGAAAGAAGAATGAACTAGTGCTGCAAGTTAAAGGTGCAATTGATAACGTTCAGTAACTAGAGGTTACTAGAACTAGTTACTAGACTCCCCTCCAACTTCCATTGCGTTCATGTCAAAAGACTGAGGTTGCCAGTTTGATGCACAACCTGCATATTTCATAGAAAGTGTCGGTGTAGATTCCCAGTTAGTTAACTAGCAAACCTTAGCTTTAGCTTACCTGTTCAAGAAGAAAAGCGGCCGCCTCTGCGTGGCTTTTCAACCACTAAAACCTCTTCAGCTGACTCAAACAAGCAAAAGCAGAACTAACGTTCACCCTGGTCTTGTTCCTCCTTTTGTAAATGAGCACTAGGAATTAGAAGCGATTCCAGGCGCATACCGCCATAACGTTTTTTACACATTATTTGGCAACTACATAGCTGACGACACAGACATACCACGTAATACCAACGTCGTTATACTATTGGCTCACAAGACTTGTTAGCAAAGGCACTGGTGGTAACCAGACGTCAGATATCTTACACAGGTAAACAAAGCATTAATTTCAGACCCACATTTTAACATTTTTAATAATGAAGTCCCAATCTTCATTTCTCTTCATGTTTATTCTGCACCTTTTCAAAAGCTTTGAGGGTGTATTTTATTTTATTTTATAATATTCGTCATCAATAACCTTTAAGCATTTTTAAATATAATGGAACATGTTGATATTCCTTTCAATATTCTGATTGTGTAACTTGATATCATTGGAGATATTAGCTAGACACTTACAGAGTTCTTCTGTTTTGAGTCCCAAGGTTTTGTATGACTTGCAGTGTTTCGGTATTGGCTTGTATTTTTTTGTGATTCCATTGTGTTTGTAATGCTGCAAATCTGTTGTCAAATTGGTGAGTGCGTTTCTTTGTTTTCTTGTGTTTTGTTTATTTGTATGTGTCTTCTTAAGTTGCAGCACATTGAGCTCACTTGGCCTTCATATATGAGAGTAGGGACAGCACTCAAATATTCTTGATTTGATTTGGAAATTGGTCAGTAGTAGTGCAAACGTTTTGTTTTTTGTAGAAAATAGGCTAAATAATCAAAAACAACAATATGGTCCTAATATGACTAACAGTCAACTGTAAACACCTTTTGAATACTTTTTTCCAAAAGGACAAATTGGATTTATGTACCAACTTCTTCCTCTTTTTAATTCTTTTCATATTTCTCTTGAAGGTTTTATGACCGCAATTGTGGAGACTTCCTCTTCTTCTTCTGTCACAAGAAATACGGTCCCAGCTCTTTAAGATACACATTTATACCGCAGTCAAAGTCTTGGCTTGAAGCCCAGCAGTACTGCAGGGAAGTGTTCCATGATCTGGCAACTTTCAGAACTGACTCCGATCTGAACTTAGGTGTCGTTGAGCAGGACTTTCCAGTGTGGACTGGACTGCACAGAGATGGTAAAGACTAACAAAATTGCAACTTTACAGGATTTTCTGAACTATTTTTTTGTATTCAGTTATTTGAATATTATATCGAAGATGGCACCAAATCTGTCAGGTCACCCTTCCAAGTAGCTGAAGATGTTATAATCAACTTAATCTACCTCTTGAGACACATCGAAGGGAGTAAAAACACTGCCATGTTGTTGTTTATTAGTTTTTCTCTCTCAATACAGTTCAACCCTCCGTCCTTGTCCATAAAGCTGATGGTGGGATGGATAGTTGACAAAAGGTCAGACAGACAGACTCTCACCTCACGTTTCAAAATCTTTTCTGCAGGGGGAACATGGAGGTGGAGCACAGGGTTGTCAGAGTACAGAAATTGGGCATCGAGTGAGCCAGGGAACAACGGCGACTGTGTCTCCATCTCCTCTTCAGACAAAGAGATGGCTACCCAAAACTGCACCGCCAGGTTTCCCTTTGTCTGCTTCAGGGATAACCTGGTGCTGGTAAAGGAGAACAAGACATGGAGGGAGGCGCTGGAGCACTGCCGAGCCCTCAGTTCACCCTATTCCTCCAACCTTCGCTACGAGCTGTTGAGCGTGCAGCCTGGAGAAGACCACGAGTACGTGCTGAACAGGGTCATGGAGGCCGACACTGAGGAGGTGGGTTCATATCGAGTGATACATATAAGAAATGTTTTATAGGTCCTATGTGTTAAGGTATCATCACAATGATGCGCCCATGCATTTATACTCGTACATAAACATTTACAAATACAACCATACCCCTACATACAACCGTGCATGCATGAAAAAAATTACATAAAACAACAAAAAGGTCTCAATCTTTGTCTCACATTAATCATCGCTAACAGCCTGCTTTTCTTAAAATCCTGAGGATCACATGGATGTATTATGAGTACCGATTACTGAACTCTTAAGATGGTGCACATTTCTAAAAGCTTTTCAAGCAGTAAATACAACAAAAAACCTTTTTCCCTGCTTTGCTTCTGTGTTGTGCGGCATGCTGCATCTGCTCATTAGCATCTCCCAGTCTATAAACTTCACATAGAGATTACATCATGCAAATGAAAAAGCTTTTCTAGGCTCTAGGAATGTACAAATATCAAACTTTAATGGTTTGAAAATGAATAGTACAAAGAGTTATAATTGACCTTGTTTGCAGTTGGAGGTGTGCCGTCAAGTTTTATAGTCTCTTTTATAATGATGGTGTTCTGTGGGATAAAATGCTTTGTGGATAGCAGGTGGAGGTTCATTAGATGTTTCCTCTCTTTAGGTGTGGGCAGGCCTCCGTTTCCTGGCCGGTCATTGGCTGTGGGTGAACGGGGCGAGTATGTTGTACTCCGACCTGCCCCTCTGCCCACTCTTCACGCAGCACTGCGGAGTCTTATCCAAGAACAACACGGGCAGTGTGGAGATCACAGACTGTTCTGAGAAAAGGAACTTCCTGTGTTACAGCACATACTGACAACACCACCATCATCTGCATCAGAAGGGTCACTGCCAGAAGTTCAACAAGCGTGTAGGGTTTGAAAACATTGATGAAAAATGTATCTTAGGATAGAGTAACTTTGCAAATGTTTGATCAAACTTTATGATAAACTTTCTGAAATGTTATCTGTAAACTTTGACAAATCTTCTAACTCAGCTCTTTATGTAACGAGTGTGTCTCTCATAGAATTAGTCTTGTATCGGATCAGTAAAATATGGAGTGCAAATGTAGTAGGTAGTAGGTAATAGGTTTTACGTAGCTGATTATTCTTCAGTAAATATTAGTGTAGCGCAGACCAAAGGTTGTCCATGTATATGCGCAGCCCCAACTGCAGAGAGGGTCTCATGTTAAAGAGATAGTTCCCCCAAATAGAAATATTATTATGAAAAATGCTTTTTACATAAAAAAAAGGTCAATTAGAACATTTTAAATGGTACCTTGTAGATTATGTGACATTTGGCCTCATTCTTCCTTCTATCTTCCTAAATTTGTTCTCAAATTAGTTCCAAAACAGTTCCCTAGAAAGGTTGACGTCAAATTCATTACGTGTTCTAAAACCGCAGAACTGTTGGTACCTGTTGTCTTATAATGAGGAATCCCATAGATTGAAATTGAAGTGCCAGCCAGTTCATCCTAATAAGCAGGAAATCCACATAAAGGGGTATGAAACTTCAGGGCTGTGTGCACACACAGAACTTTAAAAGAAAAGTGAGAGAATAAAGTCAAGAAAACCTCAATAGTTCTGAGGTGGAGGTTCTTCTGTGTTTATTTATTTTAACAGATCATAATGCTTTGTGAAATATACTGTAATGAAAATGATAATGAAATATTATTGTATTATATTATACAACTGCAGAATTGAAGAAAAGTCATTAACCAATTATTTGTGCATACGTGTGTTCTTGAGTGTTTAGATTCTGTTCTTACCTAAAAACAAATCCCAAAATAAAAACATTGGTGAATGTCAGGACCTCTGTGAAAACTGTGTGAAAGAAATGACAGAGTACCGTTCTTAATAAATTACTTCTTGATAATGGTTAGTGAGTGAGGCCTAATGTTTGTGGGAATACATGCTGCTTAAACTGCTATTACACAAGTGGGAACAATTACATTACAAATGGCTGTTTTATTTTTCATGCTCTTTAAATATTTAGGATTCCTAATTAATAATTATACTAGTACCATGTTGCATCTTAACAATATGTTAAAATACAATAGGTGTTTGCTTTTGGCCCGTGCCCCACCATCAAGTTTCAGTTTTGGCCCTCCCAAGGGGAAATGTTTGGGCACCCTCGTACTTTTACTGCCACTAACTTTCACTTCCATTGTATTGTCTGGTCTTCATGGCTGAATGAGCTCAGAAAAACAGCCTGTTTACAGCTTTGTGACGATGCATTTTCCAGCTGATCCAAGAGGGTTTTTAAATTAAAATAAAGTTTATATAGCTTAAGAAGTAGTCCAAACATGTAAATGAACACTTTGTGGTATTTACTTCACAGGAAGGGTATGAAGTATGAAAAGTAAAGCTGTCAGATAAATGTAGTGGAGGTAAAAAGTACAATATTTATAGATATGTATATGTATATGTAGTGAATGAAAACACTCATTTGTATTTGACAGTACTACTAAATGTACTTAGTTATATTCCGCCACTGGAATTAATAATGTATAAAGTAATGCACATGATTACTGTTTAATTGCCATGAATGGAAACCAATGGTAAGCAAGAAAAACACATTGAAACATCAAAGGCACTAAGGATATAGTTTGGCAAGAGTCGAGTACACATAATAGGTTCTAAAGGACCTGCAACTAGCAGAAATTCCTGTATGTTATGTTTAAAGATTTTATTAAACTATTACAATATTTTTTTAGGTATGAATAAAGACTTCAGATTCATTGCAGACGTCATTGCAGATTCATCTAATGAGCATCTGGTCATTTGTTTCAGCAAGCATGTTCAGTTCATTAGATGACGGACTCTGGCTGCTGAGGCACTGAAAGAACATCCTTTCCCTCTCTCACTCTCACTCTCTCACTCTCACACACACGCACGCACGCACGCACACACACACACACACACACACACACACACACAATGCTAATGTTTTTCCAAAAATTTGAGTGCAAAACTAAGAAGTTGCAGTCAAACCAAGCGGCCAACAGAGATCTAATAAAATGTGAAACCTTCCAGCTCACACACAGTATATGGATTGTGTGGTTATATTGTCAGCAGCAAATCAGCTGTAGCTGTTTATTCGTTTATTAAGGAGTTACAGCTTAGTCTGGGTTTTTTAAAATTTCATTTCATTAGTGTTTAGAGATTTGGTGCAGAGAAATAAAAAAAAAAAGCGTCAAGATTAAAATGGATTAGAAGTTAAGCTGAAAATTGACTAAGTAGTTAAAGGAGCTGACTCATTATGTCATTGACCTTTGTAAAAGTTTATGCCAGAGTTTTGTTTTGTCTGTTGATGTAGATACAGACACTAGTCTACAGCTGCGTGATCTAACAGAGCGCCTCAGACCCCAATCTGGTCCTGCATCGCTGTCAGAAGAAACCCAAACATTTCAGTCACTCCGGCATTCTTCAAATGTATTACAGAAGAAATCTTAACAAATGATCAGGTGGTAACAAGAATAGGAGTCTACGGCAAACGGCAACCTCTGGGTCTAAAAAGTGAAACCAATGCGGAAGTTCCTTAAATCTGCATTTTCTCTGATATCCAGAAGGGGGCGCCTCCACTGGTTTGCAAATAGAAGTCAGATTGTGTAGAAGTCTATGAAAAAATGACCGTACTTCTCACTTTATTCATGTATTTATGTTCTCAATCACTAGTTTCAAGTCTTCAATACAGCATGATGTTCATTTAGTAAATTCTGGTCCCATTTAGAGTAAAATAGACGATAAAGCAGTGTATGCTTTAGGGCAGTGATCTTCACTATGTTTTACATGAGAGCAACATTGATAGGACAAAGTCAATAAGAGAGCCACTTTCTTTTCCAGTCATAAAAAGCCTGTCTGCTTATTAATCTGTCATCCCACCCAAAACATACAATATGCAATGTAGTCAACCAATACATTCATCAAAAGCAGGATTACCTTAATAATAATAATAATAATAATAATAATAATAATAATAATAATAATAATAATAATAAAATAATAATTACTTAATTACCTTAAAACAATATTTCTGCTGAAGCCAAAAACAGTCTTTCTGAGACTGAGAAGGTTTTTTTTGCCCGAAACAAAATCCATGTGATCTCAAAAGATGCCTCAGTTCAGCTGTATTAGTTGTCCTGTGTATGAGCCTTTGAAATGGTGTATGAGCCAGAAACAGAAGAGGAAAGCTGCTCTATTTTTGTTTTTCCTAATTTCTCTTCCAGGTGCGTAAATTTTGTTGAATTTTGGATGCGTCGTTTGGAAATGCGACTCCAAATGACTTCACTTGAAACCAGAGCGGGTCTGTTTGTACATTAAGCACGAAGGGTTCGTGGAGGACAAATACAAATTCCTCTGTTCACTTGTCTTGAATTTTCCTTTGCTCGTCTTGTGTGGCTCGTACCTTTCTTTTTTTAACGGGAGCAGCCAAGCTAACGCGAGTATGAAGTGCAAGGTTGGTCATAATATTATCCAATTTAAATGCTCCAATTTAGCGATATAAATGATTTTTTTAGCAAATATCCATATTCATAAGCATGCTTATGTTAACATATTTGTAATGAGCTTAAGTTGATTTATTTCTATACTAGCCCACCACGTATCTACCCGTCCAAGAGCACATTCACCATTGTAGTGCTGACAGACCACCAAAACGGGCAACTCCGCAGTGAGTCAGTGTTCCGCTGAGCAAGTTTAAATATCTTGTTTCTCGTCTATATTAGCATCTTTTATCAATTATTATTATCAATTATTTGTAGGCTAATAGAGCAGACACTTTCAGTGTTCTAATGTGTTATATGTAATAGCCCTGCTTGTTTTTAGTGTTTTTATAAACTCTGTATTGACTCCATAATCATATCTATCACCCCTTTATTTAGCCCCGTGAGCCAATTAAAGCTTGGCGAGCCGCAGGAGGCTCGCGAGCCGCGCAATGAGTAACACTGCTTTAGGGTGTGGCCACCTTGTGATTGAAAGGTCACTTTCACACGTTCTTAGTGTGTTTTTAATTCACAAAACCTTTTGGTCACCTAAAAATGTCGTGATCAGCGTTTGGTTGTATTTTGCTCCACCCTCCGTGTCACACCTGGTTGCAAAAAAACAACATGGGGAAGGCCAGAAGGCCAAACGGCTTCAAAACCGCAGTTCACATCAGGTGTCGGGTGGGTGAAAAGTAACAGAAACAACATGAATAACTTGAACAGAGAGGGGGTGACTTCCATGCAGGACTCCTTTAGATGAGTGACAGTGGTTTTGTTTGCACCTTTTGTTGCAACAAAGATTGCCTTCTATCCAGTGAGTTCTTATTTTCCACACTCTTCCTGAAACACATTTAATGACAGGATGTTACAACCGTGCATCAATCAATTATTACATCCAAACAAAGATGCAATCCTGAGTCAATGTTTCCTTTCCAAGCTACATTTCACCTCCAACAAGCTTTCTACGATTAGCTCTTGAATGCTCCTACTTGACGTCACTCATATTGAATCCATTCCCTCATCTGTCTGGATCGGATCGGCAGCGTCTGCTTTCCTGCTTGTGACGCCGTCTTTATGGGACAGCTGGCAACGTTTACCTCAGTGAGAGAGACTGTTTTGGCTCAGAGAAGAGAACAGAGCTGCAACCTTCAGTCTGAAGCTCAGACGGATGTTTTCAAATTGTATAGTAAACTCATTGAACAGCAACATACCTGTCAATCTAGCTGAGATTAAACATTTGATTTCACAAGGAACCGAGATACAATGCAGAGGCAGCATGAAGGCAAACAAAGACAGTGGTGAGAGCAGAGGCAGGTTCACTCCAGGTGACATGAGCTGAGAAGACACATCTGCTTGAGTTGAAAATGTTTCAACTTTAAGCAAGAAATAAATTATGATGCAACAAAATGATAAGCCAGTCGGCCATATCTACAAAATAAACTAATGCTAATCCCGTTTGTAACAATGACTCATCTGTAAAGCTCTAATTTATAATGGATAAAGATGTAAAGGGATTACTTTAGGCATATTTTTATAAAAAACCAAGAAGCATTGCAAAACTTACAAATATAATAATACATTTTATTTTATAGGCATCTTTCATGGCACTCAAGGACACCGTACAGAACATAAGGTTAAAAACAAGGAACAAACAAGCAACAAAACAAAGTCAGACAGTCATTCACAAACAAAAAATATATGCACTGTTTTTCACCATATGAGTGCTTTTAGTGTGAAGCAGCAGCTTTACATTAACAGTAATTTAATACAGATCTGATACAGATGTAGGAGAGTGAGCATTAACAGTAAGGCTGTTAAAAAATACACTTGGTTACATGCATCCTATATATAATATATAGGGAGATTATTACTGAATGTAAAAAAAATCTAATGGCTATTGCAGAAAATGTTCAATTTCACTTTAAAGTATGGAATTATTGTTGGGGTCGCTATCGCAAAGACAACCAGATCTTTTTCAGTTTTCCTCAGAGCTACCAACAACTCAGGACACACTGCATTTGTTTCCAAACAAATTGTCCGACTAAGACGTTGATAACATGTTTTCTGTCCTTTGATTTTAAAATGAGCAAGAACATTTATCTGCTTGTTGATATATTGTTAAGGCCCTGTCACACATATCCGTATGACAGAAACCTATGCCGGCGCATACGAAAATTTGTCATAGTCCAAATACGTCCAGCTTTTCATCGGATCGGAAAAGTGAACATATACAGATACACATGTCTAACCTATTGATAGAGTATCACTTACTAATACAAAATGTATCAGACGAATACCCAACGAATGCATAACGTATACAAAAATATGGTGTATACAAAATATTGGCAACACGCTGGTTTACGTAGATATAGGGTAAGGTATAAGTAGTATTCGTTAAGAGCATGCGGTGCCAGACGCTCTGATACGTTTTAAATAAGTAAGTGATACGCTATCAATAGGTTTGACATACGTATAATAATTTGTTATGTATTCGTTATGTATTCGTTATGTATACGTCAGCTACAACACCGCTGTGGAAAAGTTGGATGTATTTGGACTGACCAATTTTGAGCTACTTTTCATATACGCCAGCATGTTTCTGCCATACGGAACTGTGTGACAGGGCCGTATGTCTGGCGTGTTCGGCGTGTCGTCTGCGTCCTTCAAACGATCACAACTTACCCTTAATTTATATCAACCTATTGCCAATATTTCGTATGCGCCGGCATACGTTTCTGTCATACGGATATGTGTGACAGGGCCTTTAGCAACATGGCAACCACTACCAGTCTGGCTAACTTACTATCCAAAGCAAGAACAACCGTAAGAAAAGAGTAAAGTACCCTGTAGTATAAATAAGTAGACAGGTCTTGTTACTTGCTGATCTAGCTTAGTAGAAAGAAAGTTTTTTATCACTCTCCCTCTTCACCATCTTTGCCTCCTCAGACTCCTGGTTACTGGACTCTTAATGATTATTCACTTTGAGTGTAGGCCTTACCTACTTACTGATAGAAGCAAGTATCAAGGGAAAATGACCAAATTAGCACAATCTGTAAGTTGGGCAGGCAAAATGCTCACCCCTGAAACACTCCTGGTGTGGTACACCGCTTTGTGGAGGACGGAGCTGGAACGCAGCGTATCTGCGCCCGGTGGAATCCATACGTTAGCAAAAGTTCTGTGGCAGTCTGTGTATATGTCGAGTGCTTTTATTGTGAAATGGAGATCACGACCCCGAGTGAGGTTTAAAGTGAACCAATCTAAACGCCTATGGTGTCATTATTCTACAGCCATTACATCATGCAATCAAAATGTACTTTATAATGATAAGTTAAAACAAACATGTTATATATTTCCACTTTAAGGATTATAACTTTTCTTTTTAGGATAGTTTGATTAGTAGTTTGTCACTGTCCCAAGTATTTACTGTTAATTCTGGGTTAGTATTGGACAATTTCAGACGATGTGCACTTACAAATCTATAAGAGGCTGTGAATATTACATGCAACTGTAATGTATAAGACTATTGATTATCAACAAATGCATATCAGCCATGCAGTTTTCCCAGGACTGTGTGAGTTGTGTTTTCCTGTTTTAACACTCAGAAACTCTCTTTAAACTGAACTCCTCCTTTGGGGGAAACATTGGAGAAAGTGTTGAAGTTGGCTGCCGGGGCGGCGCCTCCCACCGTCACCATCAGCTTCATGCCGAGCTGTTACGACAGTCAGTCTGTGTTAAGTGCTGTGGGAGTGTTGCCGTGGAGACCGTTTTGTGGAGTGTTTCAAGCTCCTGTGGGATTTTGGGGGTGGGTGAGCAAAAGAGTGTGTGTGTGTGTGTGTGTGTGTGTATGTGTGTGTGTGTGTGTGTGTGTGTGTGTGTGTGTGTGTGTGTGTGTGTGTGTGTGTGTGTGTAAATCAGTGTTGGCTTGAGATGCCTGTGTGACCTAATGCACATCTGCGTGTGTAGGACTGATAGACGGAGAGAGATTTTAAAGAGAAAAGTTCCACTTCTGTGTTTGTGTTTGTGGTTGTTATCGAGCCCTGGTGCTCTGACAGTGAGGAGACTGAGTATTTGGAGCTGGACGGTCAGATCAGCTCGTCGCCTCCAGCAGCTGCTCCTGTTCTGAGCTGCCATATCTTATTCATACCTGCGGAACAGTAACCAGATCCAACAAAACTCACTATTCTTTCAGCCTGGTTCTCAGCCTGCTGCTGCTCATATTTGAGTTTTATGCACCATGGCTTCTTCTTTAATCTACATTTCTCATTTCAAGTTATCTGCTGTTGATGTTTTTATGCAGTACACTCTTTCTATGATCAATCTGTTTTACTTGGGCTTCATTTGTGTTTATTTCCAGTACAATAAAGATAGAGAAAAAAGTTTAAGGTGTACTCTTATTAAACAACAAGTCTATACAATAAAATAAAAAGATCTTACACATTTCTGCCATTGTTTTAGTTTATTGCATTAATTTGTCACAGATCATGTACAAAACAATCTCTCTTTCTTCTTCTTTTCTGTTGAAAAGTGAGATTTCTAACCCGGTTTGCCTACGTTGCCCGCTGGCCCAGCTCTGACACAACGCCGACGCGCTCTCCGCAAGCAACCCCTCTGTCCCCCGCCCCCCCTCTCCCAGTGGTCTAAGGCTACTTTGCAAGCCAACACTACCCAGGTGCTCTGAGCTTGCACAGCTAACTGAGCTGACAGCTAACTAACTGATGACAGATGACAGTTACTGTTAGCAGCAGTTAGCGGTTAGCGGTTAGCGTCACTTTTGCACCAAGTCACACCTTCTTGCATAGATTGTATGACCTATTCATCAAAGTTATACAGTGCAAGAACAGCCGTATGGAGCGCAGATTGGGACTGACAGAGGCACTATTCTCCTTATTAAAGTCATTACAATGATTTTGAAGCTCTTTTTTTTTAGGTAAAATAGTTACATAATGTTGCTTCAGCAGTCAGAACAGAACATTTCCAATCTGGTCACTTTCTAGAAATATAGATACATTTATTGTTTTTGTTGAAAAAACCACAACAAAGGAGAAGACTGCATTTCACAGTCATTGTTGCATTTTTAAAGCGCAGTGAGGGGCAGTGGGGTTGCGTTTTTCTCTTTTCTCTCTATAACAAGCCAGAGTCTCTAAATGTGTTGAGAAGACGACTGCATACAAACACTCACTGTGTCACTCCCTCACAATATGAATATGTACAATATATGTAAATATAATACTGTCACTGATCCACTGTTATGATATCATCTTACTTTCCCCCTGGGTGAGTCACATGACCCCTGTTAGGGTGAGAGAGGGGGGGGTCAAAACGCTTCAATGAAAACCACATGGAGGGAGGAGAGAGCTGCGACCAAACAGAGAGAGAGAGAGAGAGAGAGAGAGAGAGAGAGAGAGAAAGGCCAACATGAGCCACAAAGACACACGAAGAAGAACAAGAGAGCAGCTGTAGAGAACATCTAAGCCTCCAGGACCAGAACCAAGGTCAGACCCAGGACCAGAGGCTGCTTGACGACCAGCATCAGAACCCGGCCCACAGACCAGGAGCGGACCAGTCCACAATGTCAGAGTCCATCAGAAGAAAAAGCTCCAGCCGACAGCTCCTGCAGAACCTCATCAGGTGAGAGACACATGCTTTTAACATATGATGATGACAGATTTATAATTTTTTTACTCGTACCTGCTGGATGAAATTAAACAAAAAATGTAAATGTAATAAATTAAATTAGCTAAAGGCGTGCTCTGTGGAATTTGATAAATTGTCACCACTCAGGAATGTATGTTTTAGATCAACAGCTTTAATCCTGTCATCAAAAAATAATAAATAAAAATAACTATACTTTTTTTATATAAAACTTACTATCTTCTGTATTGTGCTGTATTAATAGTTGAATCTATCTATCTACCCGTCAGTCTGTTCGTAAAATGTAGGACTTGTCTATTGATACGTTTGATACTGTTAATACTTGTAACTGTAAAGCATCCGACAGAATACTTATTTTATAATAGAATAATATATTGAAACTAATATTCCTCAACTTTTATAAACCACAAATGGAAAGCAAATGTTTATGTCTTCCCACTTGTTTTAATGTGTGCAATTATTTAATTTAGGAGAAGTTAAGTCGTAACGAGGAGTATGTTTAGGAGTAGGTGTGGGTAATTGGCAGGTTGCTTTGACTGAGCCTCTCACAGCTAGCCTTGGTGGTTGTCACTTGCTCTTTGCTCAAAATTTTGATGTTCTGTCTCCTGTAAAAAAAACAAGATGACATCAAGCGGGGGTAAAACCCAAAACCCAGGCTCATAGTTACTCTAATTATTGTAAGAGGAGGATGTTTTTGGCATTAGCTCTTGTCAGAAAATGTGTCTTTTTCTAGAACTGTAATTGGGAAGGGTGATTGTTTGCTTATATCTGTACTTTAATTTTAAATTTATTATCCCTGAAGGTAAATTTGTCTGCCTGCCAGATTTAACACAGAACACACAAACTTGAACACTAAACATTGAAATATATAAATTAAATTATGTAAACCATTTACTTAAAATATGTTTTAAAAAAGTATGCTAAAGACGCCCACATAAGCAGAAAACAATAAATGTACATTAGTGAAAGAATTACTTACTTATATATTTACCTTGACCTTGTCATAAAACTTGATTATCACTGGTTAAAACAAGATCACCATCATCACTCACATATTATATAGACGTCCGATGATCAGCTGACTCATCCTGAGCAGTTAATAGTTTGACGGCATGAGAGACTTGACCTACTTATAAATGTGGAGGGATCACATTCTGCAGAAAACATGTTGTGTCATATTTACCGCTTCTTACAATCTTTGTAAATCACTGAAACAATAAAAATCCAAACTAGGAAAAATGCTGTAGCTACATTTACATTATAACAAATGAAGTTGGTTTCTGAACACTGAACGAGAAATGCATCGACGCTGTACTCACGAGAAAAATGAAGGTGTTTTCCATTCATTTGAATACAGTCAGAGATTGGTGTCATGTCTATTAGAAAATTGCAGCTTAAAGCATTTCTGCATTTGCCTCAGTATTAGCATGCAGTGGTTGTGAAGGGTTAAGAAGGGTATACTGTATTCTTTAATAGAGAACAATAAGGGACCTAGAATCAAACCATGCGGAACACCAGACAAAAGATGAGCAGAGAACAAAGATACAGAAGACGAGACCAAGCTCTACGATCCGGTTGAGCCTATTTCAAAGGCTCCGGCTGATACCTGTTGTCAGAGGTGATTGTAATGAATGCAAGGCTGAGTTCAAGAACTGCTACACAGGTCCACCGTCAACATCATCTGTCGGCTTTTAAATTATTAATAATCCGTTTTAACTGACAGGTTGTACGACTCATATATGCTTGCAAAGTACCCTAATAACGTTTTTCTTCACAAAATGTGTTTTTTCCCAAGTCATTTGGTTTCCAGAGTTTCACACCCACCTCATGAATCAAGCTGTGTTACTCATGAACCACTTAAGTAATGTGTGATGGATTGCGGATGTCCGGTTGTTACTGCTTTTATTGAATGGAGTCGTTTGCAGTCCTGTATGATATTTTTAGATGCTTTACTTTTATTAGGCACTGCAGCCACGTTCTTGCATAGCCCTCCTTTCTCATATTGTTGCCGATTTCCTCAAAAATGGCTTCATTCTTTTTTATGTTTTTTCTTCATTCTGTAACTGCTCTGAAGTTATTAAAGCACTGTGGTACGACACCAGTGTGCAAAGAGGTGTCGTACCACAGTGCTATAAGACATGGGCCTCAGCTAGTGGCAGTGGTTGGCAAGTGGTCTGGCTGATTGGATTCAAATGCGAACTGCATACTTAAATTGCACTAAATAACATCTTTAACTACAAAATCTACCCAAAGGCACTTCCGCTTATTAATTTTTTTTACTCCACTACATTTATTTGACAGTTACAGTTGCTACTTAATTTGCAAATAGAGATTTTAAAAACCTATGAGTACAGTACCTACCTGCTCCCCCACTTAATACTCCCTCTTAAGAAGGATGGTGGAGGCTCTATAATTTGTCTATCATTACAATATATTTCAATTCAAGCCCCTTTAATTGTATCCTTTCGTTCACCTTTGTACTCTGTTACTATTTAGTTCTCCGTCTGAGTCATCATCTCTAACAGGCACAAGGAGCCTAATTTAATGTGTTGTTTTCTATATTTGCTTCACTCTCCTAACTACTGTTCCTCATCATCAGTGAGGTTCTTGTTTCCTCAGTGATCAGTGGAACATTGCTGTGTGACTTCACTATGAAAATGACACTGAGCTCGGAGTTCAATGGCTTCTTTTATGGCTGCAACTTTCTTAATGGCCATGACATCATCTGGCTGAGTCCTGAACCCCCTCCTGCTCAACTACACACACACACACACACACACACACACGCACACACACACACACACACACACACACACACACACACACACACACACACACACACACACACGTACACACACAAAGAGCATGCAGTTCCCCAGGCCTCCATTGCCTCATTGTGTAAATGGTGGAAAAAGTGATGCGTAATAGACAGATTTCTCCCATAATTTGCTCGTTTCACATTTATGCTTCACAGGATCAAGTTAAATCACCCAGCAGACTCTGAAGGTACCTGGAAGTACAGACTGTCCTGCAGAGACAATACCCTGCAACAGCAATTATTCACTGTGTGAATAAAACAGACATGCATCATCTACAACTACTATACTTAGTGATTCCCTACATTAAACACATAATGCCTTTTGGTGGAGGGCAGTTACTTGTTGCCCTCAGCTGTCAGCATATCATTTGTCATCACTGGAAGGTTTTCCAGCTCCCTGTTCAGAGATATTTACAGAACTCCCAATGTCCAAAAATATTATTTTTTTCATCTTGTGTGCACAAGCAACCATGTCTCCTAGAAAGTTTATAGCACTATAAGCAGCACTAAATTGATTCGGCAATTACACTGTGGTGTCAAACATAACCGCTGCCTGGATTACGTTCAGAGATGTTTTTAGTGAATGAAAAACTACCGCACTTGAGTCACAGAGAGGTGGTCAGGGTGGATGGAGGGCGTGCAAAGCTCAGGACTTTAACAACAAAGTGCATCCAGAATCTTGTCTGTAGTTAGGTTTGGCATACAAGCACTTTGGTTAGGTGAGGAAAGGATTGTGATGACGACTAAACAAATTATAAACATGTTGTCATCACTGTTGTCATACTGCTGATTTGTATTAAACCAGACTATGATCTTCCCATAACTTTAACTAAGTACTGTCAGTGCCAAAACATATTAATACAAATGAATAGGTTATCAATAAACATATTTACTGATCCTTTCAGAATCAGCATTTTTGCCCCTTTTTTAATATGAAAATGAAATCACATCATTAACAGCATTTTCTCATTTTGTTACGTAATCAGTTTTTAAATGTATTTGCTGTTGCAAATGAAATAAATATAAACAGACAGGCAATATATTTAGTCATTATCTGCATATGTTTTTATCTTTTTTTATACAAAATCTCTATTTTGATAATAAAATAATAACTTGAACAAGGTCCATCTTATGCACACAAGATAATACGTTGTCTGCATTAATAATATCTTCAACTTATTATTTTAAGTGAGGAGTAAAATATATATAATTTGTAGTAATCGGCTTAATAAACATGCAACACTAGCGATAAAGGTCCTTTAAGGATTTCAAACTCCTTCCCTTTGTTGCATTTCAGGCTGCGATGATGAGGTCCAGACAATCGAACTTCATCCCCAGTTGATCCAGTTCCCCCAACAAATGGCATGAGTGAGAAACCAAAACATCCATATCATCTCACATCAAATTGATTTACAGAAACTAAAGACTTACTCTTGCCAATATGGCTCCATCTTCATCTCTAGTGAGTTTGATCTTATGTAGGTCACTTTCCCACATGGTAATGACCGCAGCATGTTTGACTCACAGCCGTTCATGGTCACCGTGTCCTCACCAACAGCCATGACCAATGACATCATCAGCATCAGCCTTTTATATTTGAAGTTGTTTTTTGCACTTTAAAGTAATGATTTCATTCAGCCAAATGTTTGATGAGCACATGTTGGGAAAATTAATCATATATCTGGGTCAAGGCCTTTGAATTGAATTTAACCACAACTGGCCAGTAAAAAGGCAAAATGTCTGCATATTTTATATATTCTTTTAACCAACAAGCTCAAGGCTTTGGCCTGTTTTACTTCCATGATGCAGCTGCAGTGTTGGGACTACATTCACAATCAGCTTTTACCAGCAGATCTTTACCGGTACTCGTTCTGTGCAAAGTTTATCTTAAACTAACAGGAGGATCAATTGAGTTGATCAAATCAAGTTAGTATCTCCTGGAATTTAAATTAAGTTAATTAACTTGTCTAACTGAAAAGGATGAAGCCTCATATTAACTCGGAAACTTTGGAATATATTTTTGCACAGAATAAGGATTGTGACGTTTGTCTCCGATCGTCTGCATCGGTAACGATCCAGTAACAGGAGGAGCAAAACCTGTTTCAGTGTTCTATGTGTCACACATAACAAATAGGCACCTGACTAACGTTTGACAGATTAAAAAGATTGTGAAGTGCAAAGGTGGCATCCTTACTAGATGCCCGAACCACCTCAACTGGCTCCTTTCAATGCAAAGGAGGAGCGGCTCTACTCGGAGTCTCTCACGGATGGCTGATCTTCTCACCCTATCTCTAAGGGAGACGCCAGCCACCCGACTGAAAAAAAACATTTCGGCCGCTTGTACCCGTGATCTCGTTCTTTCGGTCATGACTCAGCCTTCATGACCATAGGGATGTCTGAAAAGCTCCGCCGAAGGTGTGAGTTGAAGATATCCCAGACAGGGTCTTCCTCCAGACGTTCCCAGTTCACCCGCACTAGCCGTTTGGGCTTACCAGGTCTGTCCAGAGTCTTCTCCCACCCCTTGATCCAACTCACCACCAGATGGTGATCAGTCGACAGCTCCGCCCCTCTCTTCACCCGAGTGTCCAAAACATGCGGCCTCAGATAAGATGATACGATCACAAAATCGATCATTGACCTTTGGCCTAGGGTGCTCTGGTACCACGTACACTTATGAGCATCCTTATGTTCGAACATGGTGTTTGTTATGGCCATTCCATGACTAGCACAGAAGTCCAACAACAAACGACTGTTCGGGTTTAGATCAGGGAGGCCGTTTCTCCCAATTACGCCACTCCAGGTGTCTCCATCGTTTCCCACGTGCGCGTTAAAGTCTCCCAGCAAGACTACGGAGTCCCCTACTGGAGCCCCCTGCAGGGCTCCATTCAGGGTCTCCAAGAAGGCCGAATACTCCGAACTGCGGTTTGGGGCATAGGCACAGACAACAGTCAGAGTTTCCCCCCCCATAACCCGAAGGCGTAGGGAGGCGAGCATCTCGTCCACTGGGGTGAACTCCAACGTAGCGATGCTCAGCCGGGGGCTTGTGAGGATCCCCACAACCGCCCGACACCTCACACCTTGGGCAACTCCGGAGAAGAATAAAGTCCAACCCCTATCCAGGAATATGGTTCCTATGCGTAGAGGTAAGCCCCACCAGATCCAACTGGTAGCGCTCCATCTCCCGCACTAGCTCCGGCTCCTTCCCCCACAGAGAGGTGACGTTCCACGTCCCCAGAGCCAGCCTCTGCTGCCCGGGTCTGGTCTATCAAGGTCCCTGACCATCACTGCCACCTGTGTGACAGAGCACCCGGCCCCAGGATCATAGATACTTATGAAAAGTGGCATATAGCTATGTATGTACAAATCCTATGAGTTAAGGAATTTGATCATTCAGGCAACTAGACAGATTGTTAACATGCTAACAGTTTAGCAATGGAACTTTTTTACTATCTTTATTCAAGAGCGTGTTTTTCTATTTGAGAGTATTCCTTCTTGATTTCACATTTATTTTATTTTCATTCTCAGCTGGCTTGATTGACAGTAAACCAGTTTCATTCATCCCTTTCCAGGGAAAGCATTACATAATCTGAACGTAAAATCAAAGAGGCAAGCTCTCAAATAGAAAAACACGCTCTTGAATAAAGATAGTAAAAAAAAAGATCCATTATAAGCCAGATTGTTTTAACCAAAGTAAAATTGAGTGTACCTAGGAATCTTGATAAAAAATAATTCTGCGTAAGTAGTCAGTGCAGTAGGTCAAAGTAGAAGTCAGTCTGTAAACTTTTTAGGTAATAATAATTCCAGCCTTTGTTTTCTCTTTCAAACAAGTTTGGCTAACCCGTGTGTTGGTTGAAGTGTTGGTTTAAAACATGGATGAATGTCATGTTTCTTGCCTTAGACCTCAGCAATTACTCTGGTGAGCACAAAGTTATAAAAAGAAATACATACAGTAAGATCCAAGTTGTAAACCGTAATTATCCTTTGAAAACAATGACACACTTTGGAGGACTTGTTTGTACCTAATCCACAGGTGCTCTCCAGAGACGAGTGATTTCAAGACATGCTTCTTGTTATTCCAATTGTTTTGACCAGACTTTCTCCAGACCGCCATAAGTATGACGAAATGGAGTTGTGGCTACTCAAGATTACAGTTTCTCGCCATCCTCCGACCCTGCTCCTCCTCCACCTCTTCACCTCCTCCCCCCTCTCTCTTTGTTTCTCTCCAGAGATTGAAATGAAGCAGCTGGCTTGAGCTCCACCAGATGTGCTTGGACAATAAAGAGAGTTATTGTTATCAAGTCCCCTCTCTCTGGAAACAGAAGGACTGAATGAGCTTTCTACAAAAGAGAAGAACATCTACTTTGTTCCCTATACTTTGTAAAAACTTCTTAACTGAAAAAATACCAATAGATATGTTTTTCTAAAGATACCTTTCGCTGTTGTACTCGACAAATAGGGAATGTAAATAATATGTAGTCGGCTGCCAAAGTGGTTCAGGGATAACATGGTTTTCATTTCTCGACTTCACCACATGTACTTTCGGTCTGGGGCTGAATCTTAAAGTTCCATCACACAATGATATTTTACACATAATGTAATTCCAACTTTGTGGCAAAAATAAGGGAAGAAGACCTTCTCCTATTTCAACTTAATCCCCATAGACAAAGTAATCTTCCTAAAGAAATGGTTTTCCCAGTTTCGTGTGGAATATCCATCTAACGCCACAGACTGTGAGCCTGAGCCAGACCTGATCACACAACATCAATGTTAGACCTCACTAATGGTCTTGTGTCTGAATGGGATCAAATCCCTGTAGCCACGTTTTAAAATCTGATGTAAAGACTGAAACCAGAAGAGTGGAGGCTGTTATAGCAGCAGATTAATGCTCATGATTTTAGAATGATATGTTGGACAATAGAGTATCTGGAGCCTCTCAGTCTCTGGGGATTGAGGGATTTGGTGCGGCTTCCCTCGAAGCAGAGGTAGAGGAAGGAAAAACAACTTCATCATAGTCATCAACATCTCTTTTCAGTTTTTCTTTAAGTGATCAAGTAGTATCAAACAAATGAATAAAGATAATTATTTTTTCACAGCTAGTTTAGTTTTTTATTGGTGGTTATGGAGGATAAACTTGAGTTGATACCACTTACCTGTTATTATTTACTCATTTTGTGTTGCCAAACATTGTTCAAACCAATGCAAGTCTATGTTTTAAATGTCCAGATACCAAATATGTCTGGACTATATTTGAGAAAATGCCAATAAAATGATGCACAAGACATCTATAATACTTCCGTTGGATGGATCTGCGCAGCCTAAAGATTTTACTTAGAGTGAGTTAGTGTGGAGTTACATCATCTTTTTGACCTGAAAAGGCTGGAATTCTTCGACACACAGGTTCTTCAGGGACAGTTTCATTCAGAGTGTTATCCTTGGAGCACCTGCGATGTTAACTGGCTCCAATAGGTTCTTAAATGAGTGTGGTGACAGCCTGTTGGTGACCATGTTGGTTGCAGTTTGACGGCCGAGCGGAGCCAGGAGGATGCTGAAGAGGTGGAGCGGGAGCGAAGGAGGAGAGCCAGAGAGACGCAGGGAGGAGAGGGAAGCCCCTCCTGGCCGGAGCCCCCCCAGCCCAACAATCTCACACACAACACAGAGTGAGTACGACACCCACACACGCACACGCACACACACACGCACACGCACACGCAAACACCAGCACACACACACACACACACACACACACACACACACACACACACACACACACACACACACACACACACACACACACACACACATTTTATTCCTCTGTATAGGACTTACAACTGTCTTGTGTCTCTATGTAACTATAACTGTAACACTTGTTGTAATGTGGCTGTAGATTCACTGCAGTCTCAGTCAACATTCATAGCAACATTCTGACCTGTAAATCACCTGTAATAATTCTAATAAGCAAATTTCCTGAAATGTCAAACTATTGGTTTGAAGATGAGTAAAAACCTTTAGTGAGAACAACATTTGGCTTGTGTCTCTTTAGCTCTCCTTAGCTCTGTTTGGGTCTGATAGATGTGAGTCCTGTGTTTTGAATTTTGGAGGTGAGGCGACCCATTTGTTTTTTGTAAAACTGTCTTAGCTGTTTACAGCTGAGTCTCCATTACATGCAGTGCTGATTACTGTGGAACAGACTTGTTTGTTTGTTCCTAATCAGTAGGTTCAGTCCAGTGATGCTGCAGGTGAATGAGCTGAGAGAGCTGCAGTCTCTGTTTGATCAGTCAGAGATGTGACATCTCTCGAAGGCAAATATCCTCAACACCTGAGACTGAGAGCTGCTGAGCACGCTCATTTACAGCACTGCGAAGTAAACGGCAGTGCACTCATCACATACTGCACTGTGAGCTGCTTCAGTCATTAGCTTCATGGTTCCTCCTGCCTGGAAATTTGAATTATATTAATCTACTGTTGCTAGTACCACAGTAGCTTGACACTGAAGCTTAGAGAGCAAGCAAACAGTTATATTTGGTTGCCCAAAAACAAAAGAACAGTGGCCAAGATTTAGATCATTACATTTAAGATACTAGTCAGTGTACAAAATAACCAAACTGTCTTCAGCCTCAATCTTTTAATATTGGATGCTAAACCAGTGTTTGTTAGAATGTAACAATAATCATGTAACAGAAAAGTTAATTTACACAACTACTACTGTTATGACTCCACTGCAATTGGGAGGACAATTCTGTACTTTTTACTCAACTATAATTAACTTACAGCTATAATTATTCTGCAGATTCAAAATATACAATCAATTAATAAATGAGGATATATTATTATAACAGATCTAAAACGTATATAAAGTCAATCAAATTCGCTACTTTATTGATTCCTACATATTAATGCATAAATAAGAGATAGGAGGAGTGTTGCCAAACGACTGCATCTCTGCCTCTAGTTCCAGAAGTTTTTTAGTCAAAACATAAAACTATTCTATAACTAAGTTGTATAATTTATATTGTATACGGTCTTACCTCCCACCAAATAAAATTAAGAAAGACTGAGACTATACCGACTTTGGAGGAGGTCATACTGTTAACATAAGAAAGGCTCGACTAACAATCCGCTTCAGACTGTACTGAAAGTAAAAACTGTGTTTGCACTGTTCAGCCAACGCTGTGACTGTGTGTGATAATTTCCCTGTCAGCCTGAATTAAATGAAGGTTAAACACACACACAGTTTACATCTAGAAACCACTTGAATCTCTCTGGAAAATAACCATCAGCCTTTAGGTGTTTAGTTAGTGCTGATGAGGTCTGCTCATGTGAGCTGACCTGGAACAGGAGGCTGCAGTGCCTCTCTGTTTATTGTTTCCACGGTCACCGTCTCTGTTGCCATAGAGCCTGAAGCTGCAGGTCCTGTTTGCCACCTGCCGCCTGGCTCAACACTCACCGCCCTGTGAGAAACCTTTGGGTGACACTTGGTTATCTGTCAGCAGCAACAGGAGACTCTCTCACACCGTGCAGGAGCAGTTTTAAACCTTTACAACCGGACATAAGAAGAACACATCTGTGGCATCCCTCATGCTTCAGATCTGGATTTAGCTTGTTTAGTATTCAGCAACATTTTGTCAAACATTAAGATGAGGCAAACAATGGCAGTGTGGCAGAGCTTGATAGGCTGGGTCATTAAGCAGATATGTATCAATAACTAGGGGTTCATACAGTCTCAATCACAACCTAAATTAATCTCAAAAGGTCTTTATTTTAGGAAACATCCTTTTTAATGTATAATATTTAACACAGGCTGGGTTCTAATACACAAGTATTTAAAATGCATGTGTGGAATACAGAAATGTATTCAGTCCACATTATATTATGAAACGCTTTTAATTTGCATCCATGACTTTATACATTTTGAGAAGAATATTTTATGATATACAAATTTTACATATACACATATGGCCTTCATTTCCTCCCGTGTGTATCATGCAGCAGCTGGCATTTGTATTTGTCTGAGTTTATTATGTGTCTATTTAGATTCAGACTGAAGGGCTCATCCAGGCTAAGAAATAAAGCTTTGGTCCATCTAATTAAGTATATTAAGTACAATCCTCTGAACCACTGTCATGGTTGTATCACATCTGCATTTCTTCAAAACAAAACTTCCAACCAACACCTCCAGACAGGTCTAAGGTCGCAGTTCTCATTGGTTCTCAGGTTAGACGAGGAGCTGAAGCCCAGACGCTGCTTCGTTCTGGAGGAGGACGAGGGCTTCAGCGACTGGAGTCAAAGGTTGGAGAATCGTAATGAGCAGGAGGTGCAGGATGACTGCAGGGCCAGAGTGCAGAGACCTTCAACACCACAGGGGAAACCAGAGCCTGAAGAGGAGAAACAGCAGGGGGGTGAAGAGGAGAAACAGCAGGAGGGTGAAGATGAGAAACAGCAGGAGCGTAAAGAGGAGGTGGGATGTGAGCCTGAACAAAGCAGTCGGTCACAGGAAGCTTCAACAAGACCTCCAGAGAAGGTACACCGCCCAACATATCAATGCACTCAATACTGGGACTCTCTGAACAGATGAGTCTGTATTGTTCTGGACTTTTCTGACCATTCTCACAACATCAATTGTAAATCAAGACTATTCCATTTTCATTTGTCTTTCCAATCTTTTTTTTGGAGTGCTGCAATAAATACTTTGTAAAATTGCAATCCATTAAGCCCCAAAAGTGTGTTTAAACCAGACGCGAAGCAAATTTTTGCATTGCGTTATTTGAGCAAATACCGCTGGAGTGTTTTTTGGAGTATTTTGCAACTAACAAATATCTGCCCTAAACAGCTATCATAGATATCACAGCACTTAGCAACATTTACTTCCACCATCAACAAAGACCAAAATTACCACTTTTGCTGCCTTGTACCTGTTGTGTAAATCCCAGATACGCTGTTGTGTCTAGGTTCATTAGACCATCTAGAGGCACACACAGCTCGGTAGCTGGAATCAAGTAATAAATACATGTTTTCAGAATTTACCATGTAGTCCTGTCTTTGCGTCTTTGCATTGATTTCATATGTAATCACGCTTCGCGTTTGGTTTGACTGAGAGTGTCACTGGGTTGGTTATCTGTTGTTTTCTAAATGTTGTTTAAATATTCATTATGACAGTTAAGGCAGTAATAATGACTTACATTGTAATTATTTGTAACTACCTCAACCTTTTATTTACACTTGGAAAGGACAATTGAAGGAACAACAGCCCTGTTTTGCAAGTGTGCTTGCCCCAAGATTGGTGGTTTACAATAAAAAAAATAAAGAAATAATTCCGATAATACTGATAATACTGCCCTTAATGAGTTCTCTGAAACTGCTCAGGCAGGTAATATCAAGCTTCACACTATGTTATATATGATGCCATGAAGATAAAAACGTACTTTCAAGTTTAATATTTAATATTAACCTGTAGCCGAAGTCAGTCTGCAGAAAACATTGTAACTTATTTACCTTTCTGGTACATGTCCATATTTTCAGATACATATTATCAGTAACATGAGTAACAGAGTAACATGCTTTACTTTTGGTTCATTTTAGATGTCCAGCAACAAAAAGGAAGTCAGGACTTCGTACAGCTCAACGGTCTTCCTGCCACAGGACAGCAGGTTGCAACACGCCATGGGCCAACCAGCAGACAGGACGTCCTACCTGGTGGCCGGGACGATGAGGCCACGGTGTGTTCCCCACTCCCCTTTGCTCAGTATTAGTTGTCTTTGTATCCTGGGATCTGAACACGCCCTTTCTTTATTAACCAGTTAAATCATCTCCTCCACAGCGGAAGGGCATGCAGGGTGGATGGGGAGGTGGAGCAGGAGGAGCAGAAGGAAAGGGAAGTGATACAGGCTGCTCTGCAGAGGGAGTGGAGGTCCGAAGAAACCCACCAGCGCCCCAGAGATGAAGATGACCAGGAGGAAGAAGAACTGAGTTTCACACATGAAGAGAAGGACAGGAGGGAGCAGAAACACATGGAGGAGGAAGAGCATAAGATTTCAGACCAGGTTTGCTTTCCAATTATTATTATTATTATTATTATTATTATTATTATATATATTTATTATTTATTATTATTATTATTATTATTATTAATAAAAAAATATATTATTATTATTACTACTGTTGCCATTACTACCTCTACTTACTGCAGGGCTATTCAACTTCCTTAGCAAGTGGGCCGAATAGGAAAGTCACTGGGGGTTTGTGGGCCACACAATACTTTGTCAATGAATCACTACAAATAACTCTTACTTACAGTAGTGTTAATAGTTACTAATACATGAAATGAACTAGTCACGTGCATCCCCTTGTTTCACTTATTGTATCACCTTAATTCATTACAGAAAGCAACCAGTCCATTCAGAACAGTAGGAAAGCTGTGGCTACAAGGCTTCACACAAAAGTGCAAAATGTTGCATCTTTAAAACCAAGGAGACAAGAGTTGTTTCCCCAGAGGTCCATGTCCACTAATGTAGAAAGAAAGATGAATATAATAAAACAGTATTCACCACATTACCAGTAAGTAGCCCTGTTTATAATATCCTCAACACTTCCTCATACATAAGGTGCTTTGAAAACAAGTCCATATCCATAAAATGAAATACTAAATGCAAATAGAACATAGTGAAACAGTAGCATCAGACTCACAATAACATACATATCTTATACATGTTTACACTTTAACAGTTTGAATCTGTCGAACATAGATCTGTCTTTGCATTTACACTAAGAATACATTACATGCCTGAGTCAGGCAGTTAGAACTAACAAACATATCAGACTTCTGTCATGTTGAGCCTGTTTGAGTCAGTGAGAGAAATTACACTTTTGTTTTGTTTTTTATATTCAGAACTCAGTTTTCACATTGAACAGGTGCTCTTTTATTAAATGATATGTATCTTGTTTATGTGCACATTTCCGTGTTTACTGTGTTACTTTGCGCATTCACATTCCCTCCTCTGCTTCGCGGGGCTCAGTCAGTCAGACACAGCGGAGGAGAGAACTAAAACAAAGCAACTATTGTGGCTCTCTTGTTCCGTGCAAAAGCGACCAAAAGCCACTTGACTCCGTTAAATGATGCTAGCGGTCCCTGTACTTTCCTTTTCCGTTCCTCTGAGCCCACGGGAAATCTGGCAGAAAACGAGCCGTGACTTGACTTGTAGTGCCGCTTCACGTTGTATTCTTTCATCACGGAAATACATTTGTTGCACGATAAACACACCAGATTTTTACTTGTTGCGGCTGGCAAAGTAAATCAATATTTGTCAGTCCATTCGCTCTGGAAGTGACGATTTTCAGAATCAACTTTAGGTTTCTTTGGCTTGGAAAGAGACTGTCACGGTGTGGTGTAGGAGAGGACCCAAAAGCAGTTCAGCAGACGATATTATAACGAAAAGCGAGCATTTAATATAAACAAAAGCTGAATCCAAAGTACAAAATTGAAAGTAACAAACAAACATAAATGATCAGGACACAAACATACAGATAACTGCGTTTTCGCCGCATTTGGTGTGAATCAGGCTTTAGTTTTATTTATGCTATATATGCCAGCCCGATTTTCAGGCAACCTCTTGCGGGCCAGCAAAAAGTTCAGAAGAGCCGTATCCGGCCCGCGGGCCGCTAATTGAGTAGCCTGCTCTACTGCTACTATCATTAGAGTCTGCATTTTTTGCCTCCAGACCCAACATTTTTCAGTTGGTTGGTCTTTCCATTGCCCCTCTTAGTCCTCCCTAAAATATGTTTGAAACTACCATCGTGATTGTGAACATGTCCATGGTCCCTGGAGGATTTTATTAAATGTATTGTTTTAAAAACTATAGACTAATTAGTTTGGAGATTCCCTGACTTCTGGTCATGTTGAAATGTTCCTAATCAGTGATGCTGCAAGGCAACGTGAAAGCTGATGATTGTAGTATTCGTGGTCCCCAGATGATGAATTCTAATGTTTTTGTTGACTAGATGACTTTTTCCTCTAGCACCACAATTGCACCACAAGTTCAATTTATACACCAGACATAAGAAAATCTACTGGTGAAATCTCCATAAACTTTACTGAGCACATCAACGCTCCTCAGAGGATAAACCATTTTCTTTTTCTCTCTTTTTTCAAAAAGTCTTGAGCATTTTCCTCAGTATTTGGCTAAGACATTAGATTTCTCAATCTATTGACAGACAAATTAGCGTTTAATCATTACACAGCACCGCACAGAGTGAAATTTAGACTCTGCATTTAACCCATCGTAGTATTATGATGCTCAAGGTACCAGTCCACACGCCGTTGATCAGTTTGCCATGAGATTTGTTGAGCACATTCAGACTCCAGGAGATAAAGGTGCCCTGTGGAGTTTCTGTTTACATTCAGTGTTACCGACCAAAACACAGGTTGTAGCCTATTCTTAACAACTAACATGTTGAATCCAAAACATCTGCAAATATAATGTTTCTTCATGTTTATATCTGAGTTTACTAGCAATTCCCTACCATTGCTAATGCATTGCTGCATTTCTTGGTGCATTACTTCCACATTTAGATCAGTGAATTAGTGGGAAACCATCAACAGCATGTGCCTCATTGTACACGTGAACGAGAACAAACTAAGCATGGACCCACTCTTCACATTGATCCATATACTACATTAGATCTTCCTGCCTGAGGATCTGAGTCTGCAGAATTATTAACATCTTTTTAAATCACTTCTCAAAACTCAACAAAAAGCTTTTTATTAATGCTGTGTCTCCCAGCGTTTCATAAAAAATGCAATCAAACACATACATGCTTATTACAAAACTCACAGTTTCGAAATCTGAAAGTAATAAAGTAAAAGAATGTATCTTTGGCTCGCAGGGTGTGGAAATTAATTGTGTAGCCTGACAAGCTGGAAGCAGCGATGATGTAAGAAATTCCTACTTTTAGCACCCCTGGTTTGCCAGTATTTTATTAGTCTTCTGTCACCACATAACACGGTCAGGGTGAGCATCAGACAAAGAACATGTATTAAGGAAAACTGCGCTTGAGATAATACGTTTTAACACAATAAGATAGTTATAATGTTGTTTATACTGACTTTTAACGAACTTCTGCTGATAAAATGGTAATATTTCTCTTCTATGTTGGCATTGTCCTAGAGGTCAATGGAGAGCAGGAGGAGTGAGGAGGTGAACAGAAGGTCTGCAGCCTCTCTTTGCAGCACCAGCGAATGCGAGGAGCCTTTAAACTACGGTCCCATGAGCCCGACATTCAAGGTATCTCATCAAACCAAAGGGGGTCTGTTTAATAAAGTTTCCCAGATTCAAATAGCATTGAAATCAACGGCAGCATCATTAAGTATGGTAAGTAAACGTCACTATGGTCCAGATGACTGGCAGTCTCTGTCTCACAATGCTTTTGTTTCACCAAATTATTGGAAAAATTGCCATTAAACATCCAGTTTTTGGTGTTAAACAAGTACATCATTATTTAGAGTGGCCATTTAGCAGCAGCATGTAGCAACCAAATTGCACAATTAAAAATCTGCCTTTGCTAATGCAGTTGATCTCTCCTCATAAAGCAAAATTCAGCAGACGAAATAGGAATCCTGAAAATTGTGACGCTATCGATGAAGCACTGATCTATATCAGCGATACTGATGATTCTTTATCTAACATCTCATTGTGTATATTTAGCACCAATGGTCAATCTCAAGGTATTTGGTCAAAAATATTGTGGTATGTGATTTTCTCCGTATCGCCCAGCCCTGTTCCGTCATGTTAACCACGCTACAATGTTTTGTCTCTTTCATGCTTCCTGCTGTTCCACCAGAAACTCCTCATTCAGTTTTACCCAGTAAGTCCTGCACATGTGTCAGCTAACTGTTCAAACCAAAGTTAATTTCACACTTTCTGTTTAAAACAGTAACGTGCTGCATGTCTGAGTTATAATACAGCAATCTGTGTCTCTTTACAGGATGAAGTGAACAGCAGAGTCTCAACAGACAGTAAATGTAAGGTGAGTGCAGCTGCAGACGAATGCCAGGGTCAAAGGTCATCCTCTGCAATAAGATTAGAGATGTATTAGGTCAGCTCAGCTTCTGTTGTTGAAGAATCAATGTTTTAAATCACTTCTCAAAACTAATCTTTAATTTTTCTCTTTAATTTTTCTCTTTAATTTTATTATTTTATATTTTATTATTATTATTATTATTATTATTATTTATTAATTTTAACTTATGTTATTGTTGGGTATTTTATTCCATTACATGTTTGCTTTATTTTAATTGTGTGATATGATTTGCCTCATTGCAGAGATGTTTGAATCCTGGTTTAACCATGTAAAGCACTTTGTTTTGAAAGATGCTGTATAAATATGGTTTATTATTATTATTATTATTATTATTATTATTATTATTATTATTATTATTATTATTATTATTATTATTATTATTTTCTCCACCTATGTCCACCTCTTCCACTAGTATTTGGGAAAATATAGTAAATGTCTGCTGTGATAACTATAGGGCCTGTCACTTCAGATTACCAAGTTAACTGGAGATGTGGATAAAATAACTCCTTTAACAGATCATTTTAATTGTTAAATATTCCAGATTTTAGGGGGTATCCTCACACCCCACCCTCAAACCAATCAGGGAACATACATCTCTGCTTTGCTCTGTGAAAAACAAATTACAACTTTGGGCAAGTTTTAAATAAAAAGTCTGTGTTACTGTAGGTCATGCCTTGAGTGTGTGTTAAACAGTTTTAACCATCCATTGTCTTAATTCTTTCCCCAGATCATAGAGAGAACTGAGTCTCTGAGGAAAAGGTGAGAGTGTGTTTGCGTGTTGTGAGACATATTTAAAAGATTAACTGAGCAGAGTTGTCTCTGGTGCTGCTCCATCTCTTGAAATGTTCCTCAGAATAAAAATCCAATTTACTTGCAGGTACAAAAAATAAAAATGCAATGGAGTTCAGAAGAAACTTTGAGTTCTCCTAAACAGAAACCCTGCTTAGATGAAACTTATCATGTTATTTAATATTATTATATAGAAATATGACACTTCTAGAACAGCAGATTTCTTACAGAAATATACTTTCACCATTAACTGAATATTGATGCATTCTTCTAAAGCACCAGCAACATAAAGAAGACGCTTCCACCTGCTTCTGTTTCAAAGATTGACAAGAAACTGGAGCTGTACACACATGCTCTCGAGGTAAAGCCTCACTGAGTTACTCTCTTTTTTCAATATGTATTTTTCTTTTATTGACCTCAGTAATAAGCATTTATTTGGGGATAATTGTTTCGTAAACCCTGACTGTACTTCCACAAAATGCCAATGAATAATTCTCCCGATGAATTAGCCATGATCAGAGAGGAGACTTGTGTTTCAGTGATGCTACTTCAATAATAGTCTAATAGTGCAGGAAGTTGTTGATAGACTATACTAGACTGTGAATTAGTACTACGTGCAGTACTTATTCCATTTTCAGACAATGAGACAATTTGCGGCTTAATCCTCGGTGTGAAGGCTCAGCATTTACTGTTCAACAAGGAAGATCCTCAAATTCACAAAGTTAAATATAAACTCTAAAACTGAATCTCTCTTTATTTTTCACAGGTCTCCTCAAAGGAAGGCAGATCAGGCAGCCAGGTGCTGACGGACCTGATGAGTCCCACTCAAGCCGTCTCCTCCAAGAAGAACCTTTTTGAGGCCGGGGAAGCCTGGACCCAAAACACCATCTCAATCACACCATCTAAGGTTAATGAGGAAGTTAACTCCAGATCATCAGACAGATATTTGAACTTTTTACAGCACAACTGATAAATAACTCCTCCTGCTCTTGCTCAGTTCCAATGAGAAAGTGTTCAGAAGATTATTTTTTCTGTTGATTTAAGGTCCACTGGACTATTACATTTATTAAAATTATTATTAGTATTCATGGTGACTGAAGCAGCAGCAGCTGACCCATATGAATGTGCCTCACCCCAACCAGGAGTACCCGTACCACAGAGGGCACTTCTGCAGTTAGCAGGGGATACCTTGAAAGATTGTGCAATAACTTTTAATAAAAACAAAAAGATCCCCAAAGTTTTGTTTTGGTGGAAAGAATATGCAAAAAAATAATCAGAAATGTTGTATATTTTGCAACAATATTCACTTCTTAGACGTGTTAAATAACTTCCAGTTTAAAAATGAATGGATTATTTTCCTTACCTTGCATTCTTGAAGGATAGGTATATCATTAAAATATTTTTTTAATTTAATCATGAATATTTCTTCTTCTCTGTCTCAGGATGCAGATGGTTTAAAAGTTGGCGTGGCTGATCTCATCAATCAGTGGGTGAAAGGAAGTGAAGATGGGAGCAGGTGCAGCTCGCCTTCCAGACCAGCAGTAAGTCTGAATTTTACCCTAAACAACCATGATTGTATGCAACTTGTCTTTTTGCTTCATTCTCTTGCTGTGTTGTTGTATGTTTGGAAAGACTCACACAGGATTTTACCCCTGAGCTGATCCTTTGTCCAACAAGTTTCAGTTCTGTGACATGTGATTTACAATAACTGATTAATTATATCAACGTTTCTCTTCAACTTACTGTTTGTCTCATAACTTCCTTAACTTTACTTCTTCTAAATTTTGTTTCTTGACTGGTTTTTGAATCAGCATTCCTCTCTGTTCCTTTCTGCTTCATGCAACCACACCCAGCCTTTTCATCTGGTGTAAATCATTCCAACTCAGTTTAGCAGAGCAGTCAGTGAACGTCTGCCCCTGTGTGGCTGCGTGCAGTATTGTGTACTGTATGTTGCTACACTTGCACAACATGAAACCTGGTGGTGCTTTAAACAAGAAAGATTATTGGGAGAACTTCAGTGATACATTATCTTCTGGAAGGGAAGGTACACATTCATACACCAAAATCTAATGATTGATGCTCTTTACATTTATTTACATGTATTGTGTACAGTGTTTGTCCACAGTAATACAATACGTTGCAATGTAAGGATCACAGTGTTGCTCAGGATAGTTTTAAACATACAACTTCAAATCAAATCAAATGTATTTATATAGCCCAATATCACAAATTACACATTTGTCTCAGTGTGCTTTACAGACTGTGCACGTACAGCATACGACACCCTCTGTCCTTAGACCCTTCATACTGTCAACCACAAGACACCACTTTCTTCACCATTATACCGAAAGTGAACTGTTAAGAGCGAGTTTGTGATAGCCTCATTGAAAACCAGATGTGGAATATGAACTTAGTTATATAAGGTGTAGTTCCAATACTGGGGAGCGGGACCTCCTACGGCAGCATTTCCCAACCTTTTTGGCTCTCCATCCTTTACAATGAGGCAATATCTATTTTTGACCCTGCTGTCACTGGTTATGGCAGTAGAGTGGAAGAAAAATATCTGATACCTGCCAATGTTATCTGGAAAATATGGTGACAACAGGCTTTGCTGGAGATTTAAAAAGTTACAGTTTTGGATAAATGAGGACACACTGAAGTTACAGCATAAATATCTGTGAATCTGTCTCAAATATTGTTTTATTAACTGAATTTCAGGAGTGCTCCGCTGGTAAAAGATATAAGTTTGTGGTGGCTGGTCACGGCAAGTATGAGAAGGTTTCTGTGGACGACTGCAGTGAAGATGCAAACTGCCAGTCAGGTAAGACAGAAGTCCATCAATCATTCATTCATTTTGGACTGTAATAATGTTAGACATATTTTTTTTTTAATTGTTAATTATTATTATTTTATTGTATTACTTATTTACTCATTCATTTCAATATGATCAATTGTTAAAATGTGCCTTATCTTCAGACACTAAGTTTTTTTTCTTGAAGTTTAATTGTATTAATCTCAAGAGAAGTCAAGTTTATACGATTTATAACCAAGAGGGTGGATTTAAAAAGAAAAATATTTACTTCTTATTCAAAAGAAGATCATTTGTTTTATTTATTTAAATGTAACTAACTTTATTACAAATACACTAAATGATAAGTCTCATGACATTACATATTGTTCTCATAGTCAGGAAATCCCATGGCCAAGACCAACAGTGAATGTATCTTCTAACAAGTATTGTATCAAAAGTTTATTATGACTCAATCCCAGATACACCATGCTGCCATACAAAGTACTCAGTAAAGTTTTCGCTAATAATAAGTTGGATTCATGTTATTGTAATGTGTAATCTGTAGACATGTTTAAAAAAAAAAAAAATCTAACAATAATTTTGCAGCCCCTTGTGCAGTAACTCTGAGGACCACTTAGGGATCACAGACTCCCTATTGAAGACCCATGCACTACTACTGCACCAAATGTGGATTAATCCTCTGCTGAAAATAGTCCCCAACAAAAGTACTATATCCTCCTGTTTGAGTAATGTTTGATAAAAACTAGTGACAAGCAGTTTTCTGGAAATTATTTTACCTTTAAGAAAAAAGCAATCATATATTTGTGACCCATTTTTAAAGGTTTACATCGTCAGTAGGAGCGAGTGTGCTTGAGACACGGGCAGGATAGGGAAGTCAGACAACACTGAGAGAAATTACACTGTTGGTTTTGGTCCAGTCATGATATTCATTGACAATTACAAAAATAGAACAACACAAGCATTATCCTTTAACAAGGACTTGTCAGCACTGATGTGTCACATTTTAAAACTACAGTTCTAACTAGTTCAAAGCAATGAGATAAAAAAAAGAAAAGAAATACAAGACAAGAGTTTCATATTCAACTTTATGAATCTTTGAAAGTCACACAGTAAACAAAAACATGTTATAGTTTAAGCATCAGTGTAATAAATGGGGCTATGGGTAGCTTATAGGGGTGAAGTCCCCCTAACATTAATGAAATTCCACATCATGATGGTCATCTTTGGGAAAACAACGATTTGTAATCCAATATAGAGACACATTTTTTAGCAAAACTAACGTACTAATATATGCTATGGCAGCATCTCAATCCTCCAATTCTGTGAAACATCACACCCATCATCTAATATCTGTACTTCTTCTCATCATCATCATCATCATCATCATCTTCATCATTCATTGGTATCCACTTCTACGTCCTTAAAATCTAAACTCGGTAACATTGTTCACAAGTCCTGGACAATCCACCACAAAGCAGGAAATTGAAATCCACCAACAGGGTCACTAAGTTTCCCTTAGTGATCATCAATAATATCAATAATATCGTTGATGTTGGATGGAAACAATGGATCTCCAACTTTATGGAACTAAGGAAGACAGCACTGGTGATGTAATGAAACATAATTCTGACTCTGCATCCCATTGGATATACTATGGCTGGGCAATGTGTTATGTCATGGTCTCAAATAATATATAAGCTATTATAATGTAATTTTTCTCCCAAACCGATTTTTTGAAACATTTGAGAATGCACTCTGACTTCCCATTAAGACTAATGGAAACAGATATAATAGCAGCTCTGTGAGGTTTCACTTAGACACAGCAGTGCTTTGAGCTAAATACTAACATCTACACGCTAACATTTGCACTGTGACAAATCTAACATGCTGATGTTTAGCAGTTCTAACTTTTACTATGGTCACCATCTCAGGTTACTATGTTAGCATGCTATTAGCACCAGACAAAAAGAAGCTTACAGCAGAGGCTGCTGGGAATGTCACTCGTTTTGCAGGTATTTAGTCATAAACCAAAGTGTTGGACAAAGTAAAACTTTAACCTGATGATACATCTCTCTTACGCTGAGAAGTCATCCGTGAAAATCGGATTACCTTGAAGCCGACTAGCTAGCCCGTCTAAACAACTACAACAAACCAATATGATGTATTGCCAATCCATTTAATAGTTGTTGAGATATTTCAGTCAGACAAAAGTGGTGGAAAAAAACAACATTGCAATTTCTTGAGTCGCTAGAAACAAAAATGCTAAAACATCACCTTGACAGCTATTAAGTATCTAGGCTTCTAAACAATCATAAATACTGATCATAATCCATCATATTCTTTCAATATTGCCCAGCCTCAAGATGTACCAGCCTGTGTGCTAGTAGATTTTTGCTCTGATCAAAAGCCCCAACATCCGCTTCATTTCCATCCATACCTGACTTGCAGAAACCTATTTCTGTTCTGACTCCACCTTCACGCTTCATCTCTGTTTTCCTTCTTTCAAATCCATCTGCCCTGTTCTTCCAGGAATGTAAAAGCCCAATTTATTACAGAGATATAAAACTGCCTACCAGCGGTGTACACTAAAAGCCTTACTTTCTTTAGAAAAATAGAAAAAGGTAGAGCATGACAAATGAAACAATCTTTTATCTATCAAATTATCTACAGTACATGCATTCAATATATTTAGGCCATCATCAAATGAAAAAAGAACAATCTAACCAAGAGTTGAGTTAATGAGTTGTTCCTTGCTTTCTTCATATTACCCCCTGTTTTTGTCACCTACATGTTTGATTTAATTAAAAGTGCAAAGATGCCACACCTGTATTACCACTGTGTTTTTATTTTTTCCCTAAATACATTTATACACTGATTTATAAGTCCTAAATTACCACAACTGAATTCTAAGTATTTATTTGACATAGGGATGGATTCTAGGGTCTTTACTTTCCAAGTTTAAATTATACTGTAGCTCCAGTATTGGATCAAGTAGATCGTGATTGAGTAGTAATCAATGACACTTTCTTTCCCCTCAAGAATAAAACTCCTCACCTCAACCCTGATTTAGAAGATTAATTTAATTAATTAATCAATTAAATAATCAAATCCACAAATTATTTTATGTCTATTTTCTTCCAATTCCAAATTGAGGCTCCCTAAACACATTACTTATCATTTAACAATCCCAAATATATTCTTGCATCAGTTCAAGTTACATATCTGTAGCATTTGTCGAACCAAATCCTCTGGCTTTCCTGTTGAAGTCCTTACGTTCGTCTTCCTGAGATTTGCGTTTTATGAGCCCCTTTTCAAACACTGCTGCTATTTTCGAGAGTGGCTTCTCTGCCGCCTCTTTAAGCTTTCTGGCATCAAAACGGGGGCTGTACAACAAAAGCGGCAGGCGATTGACAAAAGAAGGAACTTCTGCTTGATTGTCGTTAGGTTCCTTTTTCTTATCTGAATCTTTCTTGGTGGAGTTGATCTGCTGAATAATTCGGTCTTTCGTAGAGAACATGTGAAAGAGAAGGGCGTCCCACATCTTCAATGCCATGGGACCTTCTTTGTTGTCTACCACTTCCTTATTAGCACATTGGTCTGCTGACGACTTATCACCACCTTGATCTATTTTCTCATTGCTGCCACTGGAATCGACCTGCGATTTGGCCTCAAGCACTGGAAACGTAGGTTCCTCTGGCTCAACGACCATATGTTTCTTGAGGCGTGTCCATCCGCTGAGTTTACCCTTGAGGCCTTTTAGCTTGTGGGTTGCTTTGGGCTCAGAAGATGAAGGGGATGTCTCTGCTGTCACGGCCTTCTTGTCAGCAGTTGAAGATGCAGTTGATGTCGCTGACTTCATGGAGGGTTTCATCGCAAGAGCTTCTGTTGGTGCAGCTGTAGCTTTGGTCCTCAGAACGTCCTTGTCTTTGAGTCCAGTTTTTTGCTGAGATGGCGGTGACGTTCCTCTGTTTGGAGATGGAGCTTTGACTGAGACTGAGGCCTGAGGCAAAGAGGCAGGGGTGGTAGAGTCAATCACAGCGGCTTTAAGTATGGATGGTTTCATGTCAGAATTTGTTGCTGGCTTTGCAGGGAAAATGTTCTCTACTGGTAGCTCTGTCAATGGCTGAACATTATTGATTTGTGTGCTATTCTGGGCCGGATTGGGGGGAGACTTTGAAGAATCTGTTTTTATAACTGAGGGTTTTGTTTCTATACTGGCAGAGGCAGGTCTTGATTCTACCATATTGGGAGGTTCTGCTTTTAGAGTCGGATTACTGGTTAAAATATGAATGGGAGATTGGATGGGAGTTCTAGTTTCAGTGTTCAGTGAGAATAGTTTTTCTTCCTTAGTGGAATTTGTTGCTAGGTTTGTTTTTATCTTGTGCGTTTGGGAATGCACTTTTACCTCAGCCCTGTTAGTTAGGACTGAAGTGTTCATTTTTTCATGTGGTTTTATGTCTGGTTTTGTGATATTCTCTGGGATTAATTTAGCAGAGGGTTCAACAGTGTTAGTAGGTGTATTATTCTGAAGAGGTGTAATGTGAGGTTTTGTCTGGTGTTTCATAATGACAGAAGAAGGTTTTGTTTTGTTTGTTTCTGTTGTATGGTTTAAAGAAACAGGAGATTGAGAAGACCGGGGCAAGGTTGGAGTATAGGTTCGAATCAATGTATTACGCACTCTTTGCTCTGGTTGAGGGGAGGCTCTTGTTGCGCTCCAAGGTTTAGTTACTCTAGGAGACATAAGTGAGACTTTAGCATCACTGGTGGCTTCTGCAAGGGTGTGAATATGTGTGGCATCATGATTGTTTAAATCAGTGTGTGAGAGATTTTGAGTATTAGCAGTTAGAATGTTAGTTTCTATAGATTTCTGTGTTTCAGTGACAGATTGCCTCAACTGTTTCACTCCAGTCTGAGAGCTCACAGAATTCATAGTGGTTTGAACATTATCTCCAGAAAATGACATTTGACTTGCAATGGTTTGCTGTTCTACACTGATACTAGATATATTAGCCATGATATAACCAGAAGAAGAGGAAGCTGTTCTCTCAGTCTTAGATGTTACAGAATGTTTTGTCCTTGTAGGGGGACTTAAAGATATGTTGACTACAATTGGCTTGGTGAAAGGATATTGTTCTTTTATACTGGTTTCAGTAGTAATGTGTGGTGCAGATGTCTCATATGATATGTGTTCAGAAAGAAGGTTGGCAATCTGTTTACCATCTGCTTTTGTGTTTGTGTAGATTCTTGTTTGAGCAACAGTAACAGAAGCTGGATTTGCATCGATGGCTTGCTGTGTTGCAGATTGACTCTTAGATCTGTCTGATCTGAGCTGAGGGCTTCTTTGTGTGACATGCCTCAGTGTAGGGCTAGACAATATGGTTGTTTTACTAACCTGCGTATTAAAAGATGGTTTAATGCTCACTGATGGATCTGTCATCATAGCCAAAATAGGTTCTGTATGAAGCTTGTTAGGGACTTTGGTTTCAACTGCAAGAATACTGTGAACATTGCTGCCGGAATAGGAGTTGTTTGACTGTGCAGTTTCTATAGCAAGTCTGCTGTGTTGAATAGCCTCTACGCTTCCTGGTTGTCCAGGTGAGACAGAGTCCGTGAAAGACTTGCTGACAGTTAACAATCCTGGACACGGTTTGTTGGAAAGTTTGGTTTCGCTGCTTGGCATGCTCAGCACTGTGTTTCTTTGTTCAAGATTAGAAGCTGGTCTTGTTTCAATAACACATTTTGTTTGAATGTTTTTTGCTCTAATAGGTATACTGGGAAGACTGGGACCTGTTGGTGTTTTCCCTGTCAATAAACCTAGTATACTATTGGTGGGTTGCGAATGCAATTCTATGTCTGTTGTTGAGTTGCCAACTCTGTTAGTGTCAAAACTAGTGGGGAGTTTAGGCTCTGTGTTAATTTGGCTTGACAGTATTGCGTATTTATCTTTATCTTGGCCACTGGATAATATGCTACTCTGTGAGGTTAGCGGTACATTCTCACTAGTTTTGGTTAGCTTTGAGGGCTCTTTTGCAGGCACATTGGAGGTCCATATCTAAAGGGAATTTAGTGCCTGAATTGTTGGGTAATTTGGTTGCAGTGATAGAAAAGTCAGGTATTTTGGTGTCTGTACTAGGTTTGCGCACTAAATTAGCATTCACAGCAGGTGTATTTGGTACACTTGGTACTTGAGAAGATTTCAAAGAGAGACCTTCTCCGGGCAAATGGATCTTGTTTCCTACCGCTTGACTATTTTTGTGAATTTTAGTTTCAGTGCTGAGCTGTTGTGTATTTGTTGTGCTTTGGACGGCTGCAGATACTGTGCAGATATTGTAGTGTGCGGAACATACAGATGCTGTGACAGGCTCATGTGGCAAAATGGATCCTGTGGTAGCGATAATTGATTCTTTGGAGAGTATATTTGAGAATTTCAGCTCAGTGTTTGTTTTGTCAAGGGTACATTCTGTATTAGCAGTCACAGAAGGCAAAATGTTCCCCAGGTTTGTTTTATCGGGTAAGGTAACTCCACTGCTCGCTTTGAAATGCTGCTTAACCTCTTCCCTTTGTTTATGTAAAATCGCTTCAGCAGCCACTTTACTTGGCAGTGGTGTTTCTGAAACCAGTTTGGTGGCTTGTTGTATTCCTAAAATGAATTCACCATTTGTAATGGTAGTCCCTGAGTATTTGGGCTCTAAAACTGTGACAGGAGACTGAACAACCCGTTTTTTATGATCAGCTAAGTCAAAAGGCTTGGCAGTGAGTTGGACATTGAGATCATTGGCTGTTGATGGACTGACTCCATTGGCAGTTTTGTAAGACTGGAGCGGAGCTATTTTTACTCGTCTTTTCTGCTGTTTTGCATTTGTAACCTTGCATTCTACTTTTGTAGGTGTTTTCTCAAGATTACAACCTTTCTCTATGGCAGCTATCCCTTTTGTACTATGCTTTGTTTCTGCATTTGGATCTACTTTCACAAAGGGTGAGGAACAACTAGACAGACTATTGCTATCGGTCAGGCATGGAGTCATATTTAACGTTGCCTCTATATAAAGTAGTGCCGCATTTTGTGTGTGTACCTCACCTGCTTTAGGCATTGGTATTGGAGCCTCAGAGAATGAGGCTTTTGGTGTGGATACGTCACTTGTGGATTGTTGCATTGTTTGCTGTGCCAAGCCAAGAAGAAACTCAGGTTTTATTGTGTCCACCTTAGATGTTTTAAGTGTTTGTATTCCAATACTTTGAGCTTCTGAATGATTCTCCAACACATCTTTGCTATGTGTCACGGTCCGTTCAGCTGGAATCTCAGAATCCCTCGTAGGTTGTAAAATGTTTTCAGCAGAAACCTCCATTGAAGACGGAATATCTTGATGTCCATTGAGTTGTTTTGTTGCATCAGGCTTTGAGAGGTCTGCTCCATCTACAGCTACATCAGACTGTGTTTTATTTAAAGTGGTTTCATTACCCCTGAGGAGTGCAGGGCTGTAATGTGATGCGATAGTCCTTATCCCACCATAGGCAGCATACTCAGATGGAGTAAGCCCGTAATATGTTGATCTTGATTTGGGCTTTGAGGTTGCTAATGACATTTGACTCTCCAATAGTGACGACAAAGACTTGCGTGCATCGACCACAGGAGGCCAATAAAGGGGTGATAGGGGGCTTGGACTTTGTGGTGCTTGCATCACTGGCATTGGATTGAAATTTGTAATCTTTGGTACATTGGATAAAAATGATGGGACCTTTGGCAAAGATGAAGCTTCACTTTCAGAACCTTGAATTGTTTGTAGTTTTGGGGAGACTGGTTCTATTAGTGTTGGTTTTACCACAGCAGAGACAAGTGTAGTCATACTTGATGCTAAGTTCTCTCTTGGGTATGGCTCAGTATTGTCAAAGCTTAGATTTATTGTACTCCTCTGTGTATTTTGAATCTCTATCTCTTTGAAATTCTCCCTCTGATTTAGTTCTTTTGTTGCAGCTGGAGGTTTACTTGTACCACTGGTTTGAATTAGTGATTTCTGTTTTGGAGGTTCATTGGGAACTGCAGGTGCATGTAGACCATGGGAGGAGTTGAAAGCAGCAAATAAAAGGGGGTTAGGTTTGGATATTTCAATGAAGGGTGTGGATACTCGAGCTGGTGTACAAGAGGGAGTCTTAGGTCGTCCACAGTGGGACATGGAGACATTCAGTTTTTGATCTGTTTTCACCACTGATACAGCTGGTTTTTTTCTGTGTATGTCAGATAACGATTCTCCCTGGTAGGCTTGGTTTATGACTGTGAGGTCCTTGATGGAGGGAGGTTTAGAGATCTCATAAAATGTTGCCTTTGATGTATAAATCCTGCTTTGTGTGGCATCAGGCCTTGTCTCTTTCACTGCCTCAACAAGTGATATTTTTGAGGCGGTTATTTCAGGAGACATCTGGCTTGGAACAAAGTTGCCATTACTCGTAGGTCTGGCAGTCCAAGAGGCTGTCTGGCTCTGAGGGTTGTCTTTTGAACTGCAGTTTGTCTCCCTCTGGCTGGGAATAAATTGTTCTGTCTGAGTGTTTGATGCTGATAGCAGTGCTGGAAAACAAGGTAGGTCTGCAACCAGAGAAGGTGCCGGACCTGGGTCAGAGTTGGGGGCGGCTGGGGATAGGGTCAGACTGTGAGTTGATATTTTAGTGCTGGATTGCAACACAGCGACTGGAGGGACTGTTGTGACTGACCCATGGAAATTTGGTGTCATGTTTATATTGAAAGCAGAGGGAAGAGGGCTTCCTGGAACCTGCTCAGGTGGTGATGGGGGTGGTGAAACCGAATGTGGCATCATGAAAGGAGTCACGTCATCGAATAAAAAAGAAGAGCACTCATACAGCGGAGCCACCTGCTCTTCAGTAGTCTTGATCTGAGCTATGTAGGACTGAGGGGGCAAGCTGCCAGTTTTGTCGTAGGGGCAAATCTGAGGATGAGGGAATGCAGATGCAGAGTGATCGTAGAAGGAGTCAAAAGGGAAACTGGACACTGAAGGGTCTGCAATGTAGACTGAATCTGGTGTTCTTGGTGGGCTGGACTGGTCACTGTGCTCGAGGTCTGTACTTGCTTCGTTGACAGGCGACAAACAGGAGCGAAAGGGGACGGGCGTCTGAGAGATGCTGCATTTTTTCTTGGCTCGCTTCTTCTTGAGTTTCTGAAGCCTTGCATTGTCTTTGCCTGGTTTTGGCAGTAAGGGCGGAGGATACTGCTGGGAAAGGTCAGGCTCTATCCCGTTACTGTAGCCAACTTCCATCAGCATTTTTAAACTTCTGCAAGACAAATAAGACACACCAGTATATTTGTCTTCAGCCAAAAATGTACTTAATAACAGCAAAGCAACAGTCAAATTATTCATCAAAAGAGGTCTGTTGTGTAAAAGTTGGTATCATCATATTTGCTGGATAACAGAACTGTTTTAACTTGATTTGTCATCAATACTAATAATGAATTCACATTTTCCAAAAAAGCAAATTAAAAGAGAGAATTAGAGTCAAGATCCAACAGATCTCATGAAAAGGTTTCACATCACATTACTGTTTTGTTGTTGGCTTTTATGATTTAGGAGATTATTAAGACGTCAGAGCAGGATTTTGATGAGATGCCGGTGGCATGGTGTGATGTTCTCAATTACTTAGCAGTTGGAAATGTTAAGGAGTTTTGTTTCATTCTATTCATTCATCAGTGATTAATTGGCCGGCAGCTGAGATGTCTGCCATTAAAATAGTACTTTCTGGTCTCTGTATGATTTGATTCATACAGAGACCAGAAAGTACTATTTTTATGGCAGACATCTCAGCCGCCGGCCAATTAATTTGTTTTTAATTACTTATGGATATAATAGTTATTTGATTAAGATCATTAATTGTGTTGATAATACGCTCATTTTCTTCCTTTTCAGCTGGACAGTTCTACGAAGATTTGTGAAACACATGCTGGACTTTGAAGAATTTTGGATTATGAAAACCAACAACTTTGATTCTGCACACATGTTAGCCACTATCACTTCATTTTTCCATGTATTTCACATTTTAAGTTGGTATAAGTGCTTAAATCCTGATGTAATGACACATTTCTTCTGAAACTTATCATTTAACAAAAAGGTAGTGAAGCAAATAGTGAGTCTTTTTTTCAGTTTATACTTTGCAGGTATTAATTTTATCCTGTGAATAATATGCTCAGCAATAGTGCATCTTTTAATACTATGAAATCATTTCAATAAAACACATTCCTGATTCCTGATTTGATTCTTGAATACTTTAGATGTTAGAGAGTCTTTGCTTCCATTGTCATTTACTGTGTAGGCAAGCTTATTGTCTTCTACTGTGTTCCCAGTATAGTGTACACAGCTGCTTCCCAACTGTACGGATTTATCCCACGCTAATGGCTCCGAGACTAGTCTGAACCTAGCTTTAGAAAACTATGAGCTCTCATGACAACAAGCTCATTAGCAGGTTTCAAAACTCTTAATTGGGTCCTGAAGATGCTGCATGGCTACAAGATGTGTCACCATTTGAAATAGAAAGGCATGTAAAGCTGTTGCTTATGGCAAGGCTGCTTTGAAATGATGACAAACTGCTTATGAAAATAGTCTCTCAAGGAGACTGTCAGATTTAAAAATGACCTCTGCAGGAAATATAAGTAAACCCGAAGGAGGATGATTGACACATACAGGAGGGCTGACCAGGTTCATGCAGGGAGGAAGGGGGGCAGCATTTAGCTAATTTTCATAACCAAGGAACATTTTAAACATGAGCAGCAGTGAATTGGTTTAGTCATTAGCATTACAAGCAAACAATAAGAAGGTCAAAGGTCAGAAGCATAATTAACTGACAATAAACGTCACATACATTCTTCTGCAACCAGGATTACAATAGCCAAAGATGGTTCTAGTTTTCCAGTTTGAGTTGAAGTTGAATTTGGATATGCACAATATCTGAAAGCTTATACAAAAGATAATTAATATTCTAATGTGACTGACATTTTACAATATTTGGTTTTGTTCACTATCATACTTTTACTTGGTTTTCTAGAGAGGTAACATGAGCTGAATTGTTCCCTTTCCGTCTGAATTATGAAGTGGATCTTTGGGTAACACTAGAAAGGGTTTACGGTCTAATTTTAGACCGAGGGAAATAAGAGCAAATACAGAGCACCTGCTGCCTGCTATCCCACACTCACATAAACAGCCTCAGTCTGCTGGAAATCAATCCAAGGCCTAAATCCTCTCAGAGCTGCGACGACTGTGAGCTTAGCCTCATATTTTGGAGAGATGATTATCTTAAATTTTAATATATGTCATGTTAGCACCAGTTTGATCTGAGAGAAGCAGGATAATTTTACCCAATGGTATATTGTCTGCAGATTTAACAATCTCTGTTTTAAATTTTTAAAGTAGAGAAACTGCAGCATAGAAATGACTCCTGTGAGATGTTGTCTCTGTCTTGAAAGTTAAACACTGAGATGTTTGTCCTCGGTATGAGCAAATGCTTAACATGAATCCCTGTTGTCAAAGTGACTCCTGCAGTCACAGTGACATGGAGGCCAGCTGACACATGAGATGTCCCCCTTTTAAGGCTCTGGGGTTGGATATCTGGGAGGCTTCCATTGGAGCAGCTCAAAAGGGGAAAGTATAAGATTAGCTTTGTGATAAAACTGGGCCGTGACCTCTATCTATTTAGCTTTAAAGAACACATTTAACAAAATGGAAGACAAGCTCTTTATTAATCATCAGGTTGCTACAATATGAATCTGAGCAGCACTTACCTGAGGTGGAAATAAGAGTTGTCTGTGTTTTGCTGGCCAGGCAGCAAAACAAACAATTTAGTGTAAAAAGAGACTCTTTATTTATTTAAAACTAAAAGTGGAAGGCTAATAAATGTATAATCAATGTGCTGGTGTGCAGCATTTGTTAATGGCTGTCTCATGCTTACATTTATCTATCATGGCACAAACATGTGCAGAATCATACAACATGGTTTGCAAGCTCTTCCTCTCACACATATATTGTCTGATATGCTTCATGCGTTTAAGATTTCAGACCGTGCACGTGCTTCTATCAAATCCTATGCACTGTTTGCAGGTTAGCACCTGGCCAATGGGTCAGGACCACTGTGCAGTACCACCAGCTTGTCAATCAACAGACACTGAGTTTGAGTGGTTTACCTTTGGCGAGCGGCTGTCGGGACAAACTGCTCTCTGCTTGTTAATCCCGGCTCAGAGTGCCACAGGGCCACACATCCTGAAGTGAAGTGAAACCTTAGGGAGCGAGCCACCGTGCCCGTGGCCACTCCAAAAATAAAACTGTTGCCTTGAGTGTGTGTTGCAGTGACAGGGGGGTTTCCAGGCCACCTGAGATGGCTGAGGCGCAGACCTCACAGGCGGTCGGCAGACACCTCCACCTGAGGAAAGGTGTTTGTTTTTGTCAGCTCAGCAGACCAGCGAGGAAAAATCCAGTAGGTAGTCAGGTCATGAGCCTAATTACCTGACATCAACAAGAGTGGATTCAATATTTTTTAACCCAACCCTGTTGTTTACCATTACAACCTCAAACACAGCTTTGGTTTGGGGGAAATAACCACTAATTTACAGATTCTCAGTCCGGTTCAGGCTTTCAAAAATAAAGCTCCATTTACAAAAATAAGTATTTTATGTTTTCATGTATTCATGTTTTTTTCTTTCAGGCTTGATTAACTTCATTTTGACTAAATCTTCTGTTTTCAGTACAGATGTACTCTAGATTAAAAGTCCTGATAGACTGGAGCAGATTTGAAACCATCTTTCTATCAGTAGAACATGTGTGATTATATTATTAGCTTCCTGTTTTCTAAAAAGAAGATTTAAATTGACTATGAAGTAATCTATGAATGTATGAAGTAACACATTTGATTGCTAAAACAAAATGGCAAAGTTTTTCTTAACCCAAAGCTATGGGTAAAGTTGTATGTACACTTCTGAAGTATTTTAATAAGGTTTGGGTTGAAAGACTGTGAACCTATCCTCTATTTAACAGCCAGACTGTGTGTACTATACAGTTACAGTGCCTGTCAACTGCTGCTATTAACACTTATTGCCATGTGGTGCCTGTTCTGTAAATCAAGTGTCACTTTACGTCATAAAACTTTACTTCCTCTTGTGGAATTCATTTCTATGAGGCTGGTTGAGGAAGTGGGCCGGGGACAAGACGATTGCTGCTTTTAAATCATGATGGAGTAGTCTACCGGTCTGAGTTTTGGCCAGACATGTACACCAGTAACATCACTGGTATCACACAGGACCCTCTAGTGCAGGGGTAGGGAACCTCCGGCCTCCGAGCCGTATACGGCCCGTGAGACCATTTGATCCGGCCCTCGAGGTAATTCATAAACGCATGCAAAAAAATCCACTAGAAAAAAACCCAAACCAATCTAGACAGCAATAGTATAAAACGAGCGACTGATTGTTTTTCCTGGCCAATGTCAGGGTCCTTGAACACAACACGAGCGAATTCAATGTGTTTTTTTTTTCTTTCGCGAATTAAAAAATATATTATTATTTTTTATTCACATCTCACTTTTCACATTGACAGGTGCTCTTTTATTAAATAAACTAAACACTTATGCTATTGATCTAATTTATGTGCACGTTTCAGTTTGTACTGTCTACTTTGCGCATTCACATTCTCTCCTTCGCTCCGTTTTGCGAAGGGCGGGGCTTCGCAACTGACATACACGTGCGCACACACCTACACGTGCGCACACACCTACAGAGCGGAAGAAAGGAGAGGGGAGAACTAAATAGAAACCGCGCCACGCACGCGCACGCAATCTCCCTGCGCTACCCACGCAATCTCCCCGCGCCACGCACGCGCACGCAATCACCACACTCAGTGTTGTTGTACTACAGCCTCTGGACAACAGTGGCAGTGTTGTGCAGCATTGAGCAGCAGCACCCCAGTCATTGGCCCCTGCACTAAAATGTTAATATCTTAGCTAGCTGTCTGTGGACCAGCTGGTATCTCAATTAATGAATTAACACGGCCAAAAAAACTTGGGAGCACCTACAAATCCTGCATGTTCTTTTTGTGCTTTTAAACTTAATCCAGCTGTAGCCTATCCAGCTTATTATGAGTAAGTACATTTTAATTTATTTTAGTTCACCCCTCTCCTTTCCTCCACTGTGTCTCTGACTATAGGTGTTTGCCGCCGCCCTTCACGAAGTACAGCGGAGGAGAGAATGTGAATGGCAGAGCAAAAATAAAAAATTGTGATACAAAAAAAAACTTTCTTTTCTTAAATGTATTTTAATTGTGTTGGGTTTTGAAGCCCAAAGGGCGCTGTGATTGCCTTTCAAAAGAATCCAGTAAACTTCTAGATGATCAAGATACTTATTTATTTAAAATGATGATGACAGCATTTCAAAAATACCCTCAGCCGAGGACACTTTCACACACCAAGTCCACAGTCCGAATCAATAAAGAGCCAGTTAGCTGTCTGTTGGTAAAAGTGAAAGTGGTACAAAAACATCATAAACATTTCATTATATTCTCTACATAAGGACGTCATCGTCTCTCATTGGTCCATGTTGGCGCGGTTATGCCCCTTGGTGAGCAGTCTTGTTGTGACGAGATGGAGGTGGACCTGAAACTCTTTGAAGAGAACCTACAGTGCTTCATTCATAACTAATATAGTGCTCATTATACATTTGTGCAGAAATACATGTTGTGCAATAATACATTTTGACTGAGGTGGACGAGTACATGTGATAATCATTAAGTGTGACACAATACAATCAGGAGTTTATTTACTTCACAATTGCTTTATCTACAAATACCCCCCTGCAGTACCTCCACGGACCCCCTGGGGGTCGCGGACCCCCTGTTGAAGACCTATGCATTAGGGGCCTTTTCTGGCTACCTGATGAATTTAGGTGCAATATTCACTCTTCTTTTAGCTCGGGTTTGGTCTTATGACAGTACACCATCAGGGCTGTCTGAGAGTAGCAGATACTGTAGTAGTGATGAGGACTCAAGTCCAGATACTTTTCTTGTTTAACCAATTTTTTATTTCACTAGTGTGAAAGCATTGCGTTAGCTCACGCAAAGCACTAAAGTCTGGCTTGCATTTCATCATCAGCTACTCAATTCATGCTTCACCATCAGCGGCTCCTTCACAGCCATAACTTGGCTACCAGCTGACACGTGACAATCATATTTATTCAGGTGTGCAGCGTGGCCATTATAACCGTACACCTCTCACTATTACTCTGGCTCAATTCCAATCCAGCGCCTACACCCTCTCCCTACCCACTTCCTCTCCGTTTGCATGTTTGCGTAGAGGGCCTGCCATACTAAATGCCGTTCCAAACCAAATAGCGGGGAGTGGAAGTGGGTTATAAAACCCTCCAACCGCGAGTCTGCATCAATCCTGACTTAACCAGCTGCCCTTACTGACAACGTGCAATGCTGTTTGTGTCCGTCATGGAACACTCACACGGTGTAAAAATAGTTCCGTGCAAATATTTACTGGTAAACTGCGCAAACTAAGACAGACATTTAATATTACCATACAGATGTTAAGAACTTAAAGGTTACATTGTATTTGTATCTTTTACTTCAGATCAAATATACCTGTCTTTAGTTTATAAAACGGTACACGTTTATTTGATTGTACAGTTTTCTATATTTACAGGGACTGTTGCAAAAACCAAGAAGCTCATAAACCTCAGAGTTAAAAACGAGAAGAGGTTTAAAAAGTCTCTAAAGAATTTAATTTGGAGGCATCATTTCACATTCATATGCAACATTCAGCCAAACTGCTGAAATTCTGAGAGCAGGTCAAAATAACAATGCTATCTTATAATCTTCACATGTGGCATCAGCCTGTTTGTGTCCCTAACCACAGTTAGTTTAGTAATGAAAGGTGTATAACGATCTATACATGGAATCGGAGTTTCGGGCTTCCGGTGGTATCGCAATGCATGCTGGTGTGGCGGGACTAGAAAAGTGAGAGTTGGGTCTAGCCAACTCTACAAGGGCCGCCATATTGGATTTCTTCTCCACATTGTATTTGGCTAGTTTTTAGTGTGTAATCATCGCTCTTCTAGTTATGGGATTTGGACACCGAAATTGTGTGATGAATGGATGTTCAAACAGTGGGAAGAAGCTAAATAAATGGGCAGAATCTCATTGTGAGCTTCACGATTGCTAGATATTTGTTTCAACCAGCCAGAGTCAAACAGTCTAAATGCTTTGCCTTCTTTGTATTCGTTCAAAGTTTGTTTATGAAACTCGACATGGTTCCCTGGGTGGTCAGACATTAAAAATAATGTTATATCGCTGAGGTATATCGGTGGCCAAGAAGTCATGCTGTTGTTTTCATTGACCCAGCCATCCTGCGATGTCAAGGGATCAGGCACTGAAACGCCACTCGGCATAACCAAAAGCTTAGTCTTTTCTTTTTCTGTGATTGAAAGTCTTTCGTTAGCTGTTGGTTGCTCCTCAATGCTCATCTCTGATGCAGCAAACACCCTGGCAATAAGCTCCAGTTTTGTTCCTGAAACCTTTAAATTCCGCTTGCGTCAAAATTCTTTCAAAGCTTCGACTTTCCACATCTGAAACTCATCATAAGAAAGGAGTTCAGGACTCATTGTAGAGTAGTAGGTTTGTTTACAAATCAAACCCCAAAAGTAAAAATACGCTTGTAGAATAAGCTAAATACAATGTAAACACGTAGAGAAGAAATCCAATATGGCGGCCCTTGTAGAGTTGGTGCTCACTTTTCTATGCCCGCCACACCAGCATGCATTGCGATTCCACCGGAAGCCCGAAACTTCGACTCCATATATACGTTAGATCAGGGGTCTTCAACGTTTTTCAGGCCAAGGACCCCCAAACTGGTGTAGCAAGGAGCAGGGATCCCCTGCTTCAAACGAAGGGGACAGGGGGACGGGGGGACGGGTGCTGTTGGAGTTCTGTGCAAGGGGGGTGGGAATGATGTGAATGTGAAAATATAATATATTTTCTAAAAAATGTTTTGCTTTATCTACAAACAATTATGCGACCCCCCTGCAGTACCTCCGCGGACCCCCTGGGGGTCACGGACCCCCTGTTGAAGACCTATGTGTTAGATCATAGGTCTTCAACAGGAGGTACTGCAGGAAGGGTCGCAAAATTGTTTGTAATTAAAGCAACATTTATACTTTATAATACTGTACTTCGCGAAGGGCGGCGACACACACCTACAGTCAGAGACAGAGTGGAGGAAAGGAGAGGGGTGAACTAAAATAAATTTGCGGTACGCAATTTTACAGTGTAAATTAAAAATGTAATTTGCTGAAGGAGTTAATGTACTCACAAAAGTTAGATATTTGGTGGTGGAAAATATAAACACAGAAATAAACAAGCGTGGAGAAAACACTAGCCCATCAACCAAGAAAACCTTGGGGCTTGTAGAAGGAATCTCACCTGAATGAGCATTATAAGCAAATACTAAAGTCATATAATTAACAAAAGTGAACAAAAAGCAAACATAAATCAAGCAAAAACATAAAATAATGTAGTAAGAGTGTGTGTGCATTTGCATAATGTGTGAAGCGTGTATGCTTAAAAAAGCACCCCTGTGTGTTTCCTTATGAGAGAGATGGGTCATTTCTAGTCAGATATGTTCAGTACAAATAGTTTGGTTTCTCAAACAGGACCTATGCCTATATTTGTATTTCTACATCGACCAAAATGCAAATAACTGTTCCACTCTGCACAAACTCTTGTCTTCGGAGGTCCTTGACATAAAAAAGTTTGTCTGGTTTTCTCAAAAACCCAAGACTGCTGAGTTTTTAAAAATCTTTTTACTTTTTACTCCTCAGGGAAGCGGGGAAAAACATTTAATAAATGTGAAAAGTGAATAAGTAATTAGTTATAATAGAATGCATATTTAGAATATTTCAGTAGAGGCAATGAATATATGACAATAGAATAGAAATAATTTAGTTTTACTTTTTGATAATACGGTATTCAAGGTTGTAGATCTGCTGCTGCACACTTTAATTTTTTTATGTACGTTATCTACTGCTCCAGAAATCACATTAAGTCTAGTTCTATTATTATTCTATTATTGTGTTAAGCCGTGACACACCAGGCCGATATCGGATGTTGGCCATGTTTTAGCGGTGTGTCCCACATCGGCATTTTTCGGCCCTGCGACAGTCTGAGACCATTGGCAAAATAAGCAAACGACTTAAGTCAAGAGGCGCACACAGAAGGTGTTTATTTTTCATCTTCATCTTATCTGAATACAAGGTTTTTTAACAACATCATGGCCATCTGGAATGAAGCCATTGAAGACCAACTGATCAGCATGATGAAAATGGAAAGAAAACGCTATTTCTGGTTTGCATGTACGCAGTCTGAGGTCTTCCGGTGGCCTCGTTTGGCTGTAGTCGTTGCGGTGGGTTCAAGCGTGACTTTTTGGCCAAGACAAAGGCAACATGAGGCGACACAGCAGGCGGCTCCGTCGCCACTAGTACTTATATGTCTGCTTGGTCTGTCAGGGCCTTTACTCTACACTGACTGATTGACTGACTGGTTGATGAAGTGTCTGGTACCCACACACACACACACACACACACAGACACACACACACACACACACACACACACACACACACACACACACACACACACACACACACACACACACACACACACACACACACACACACACACACACACACACACACACACATACACACACACACTTTCCCTCCATTGTCTGGATGCCAAGCTGATGTGTAACCCCCCCTCTTGGCCTTCTATCACTGTAAATTTAGCAACAGAAGCTTCTCAGCTGCTCCTTTCCAAAACCTGAGCCCTCCTCTTCCATCCACAGTATTTCACCAATCTCCTTCTCCAGGGTCATGCCTACCCCTCTCAAATCCTGAGCCCTCCTCTACCCATCCTTTCCACACAAAAACATATACACTACACACACACCTCACTCTCATCCCCTAGCCAATAAGGGCCTGATGAGCTCAAGTATCACTATAACACAAGGACTTATTCTCTGAGCGGAGCCTGCAGATTCTTACAGACCTTCATCTTCATCGTCCAAGGAGCTTCTCTTCCTTTCTGAGGTAAGACGACCACTGACCTAACCTAACCTGAAATCAATCGTCACTACTGAACAACATGTTTTTGACTATTTCTTTCTTTTTTCATGCCAGAATCAGCTTGTTGTAGTTTTTATTGCATTTGTGTGCAGCAGGACAAAAGAGCCCCAAGTGTTGTAAGAGACAACACTCTCCAACACGGCCATGCTGTATCCTCAGGAGTAACGTTTGAAATAGACGTAGACATGTTCATGTCTAACATGTCAAACATGTATAGTTTATGTTTGGCATAGTTAACAGTCTTGAGAGTAGGAGTCCAGTTTCCTAAGACCAGACTGATTAACTCGTAAATTGTCTCGTAAAAAATTCAACTATGTAATTAAATCATGTGTTTTATGTATCTATTTCTTTAGGATGTAGATCATCATTTGAGAGCTCTGGAGGGAAATAGATGAGTGTATTTTAGTTATGAAAGGTGTATAACGTACTGTGATATACTGCCAAATGTTCTGTGAAAGAAGTTTGCACCTTCACTTTATGTGATGTAGAGGTGTTCAGCTGTGAAGCTGTGAATTGCAGCTATAAATGGATTTTACTTTTTATGTTTTCCATCTCTTTCATTTGGCATCAGACTGTTTTTACCACCAGCATTATCTTTACATGCACTCCCAAATAGCATACTTGTCGCATTGGCACTGAAGTTTGACATTGGACAAAAAACTGGGAACCGCTTAATTGTGTTTCCTGGGGAAACGGTGCTGGTAGTTTGGAGAGGCTCACAGATGTGCAGTCGACATTCACCACCAAAATCACAATTACACTTAGTGCTTATCTTATTTCTTATATGCCTCGAAGAAATGCTGATTCTGTGAAGGCCTGAAATGTATTTTCAAATGTACTTTGTTATATTTATTACAGTGCTTTTAATGAACATTGGCAATTCTCTTGTCTTTGTCTCCTGCATATCCTGTATTGTAAATGTGATTCTTCCCCCTATTGTACATGTCAGCGTATGAATATCTGCGCATGCATGTTCAAAGAAGAGCAGCTGTTGAATTGTCAGATTTTCATTTTAAATTTGGCTTCTCCCTCAAAATGACTGCCATATCCTTTTTTCTCTTTTATACATTGTTATTATACACACACATATATACAGAAAGATTCTCCTCCTGTAACCTCTTGTCGGTATGTTGAACTTTAAACTTTAAACAGCCACGCATCCATCATGGTCGTGCTGGAAACCAGGCTGGCATCTTAGACATCCGAGTTTTTGAGATAGTGATGATACACAAGGTCTGTTTGCTGTCACATCCTTCACCAGACGATGTATCCGTCTATAAATTCGTCTCAAATTCGCATTTCAATCTAAATCTGCTCTCGATCGGTTCAAAATGTTATTCTCCTCTGCGGTCTCACCTGTTTCATCAATCTTACAATTTCAGCACCGAGTTTTGGTTTCAGAAAGACTCAGAAAACACTTTATAGTATTTTCAATGTTCACATACTGAAGAAATGAGGTGACTATCCACAAAATATGCAGAGTGCTGAAGTGTTGGTATGTACTGAGTGAATGCTGGACACACAGAGGTGAGGCCACTGTCAGCTGTAAGTTGATCAAAGAGCTTGTTTATTGGAGGCGGATGCTGATTGGCTGTTTCAGTGCCGAGGATCCTCCCGCAGGACCGAGACAAGGGATTAAAGCAGCTATTTGGACACCGTTCCATAGCTGATGGGTAGAAATATGATCCAGAACTAATCCTCTGAGTCCTCTGCAGCTGTGCTCACTGTTAAGTGTGAACGAGTCATCCAAATACAATTTATATATATATATATATATATATATATATATATATATATATATCAAATATGATATAGAATATACAGAGAGCAGAAATTCTCCCACATTGTCTCCAGCAGAGATGCTCTTCGTCCCCCTTTGGACCTGGAGATGCTGCTAAATAGGGTCAGCAAGAATGTGAGCGGATTAGAGGGGTATTTCCCATATATAGGACTGAACTTTGCCAAAGAGGTCATAGCTCAATGTAAATCAAGCGAGTTTTAGTGGACTGTCTGCACCAGCAGGGAAATACATTGGATCTATAAAGTATGCGCAAAGATGAATTGTGTATGAACGTGTCACATTAAAGGATTAGATCACCCTAACTACAAAGGGTTGGTCAAATGTGTCCAAGATGAGATTTCTGCCTCTACTCTGGAATGGAATTTAATTTGGAAAATCCCAGTTGTGTCTAAAATCTTTTCCTATTTAGTATATAGTGAGTTATATTTACTAATAGCTGTTGTATTTGAGTGTATGAATTTTTAATTTTATGCGCTATGGTTCCCTTAAACATACCAACAATGGAACATAAAAAGTACTTTCTGCTAACAATCCCACACGGAAACTAAAATTGTTTCTCATTATTGAGTAAACTTTTAAGTGTGTATTACACATGGACTAGTGAATGACTGGACTAGTGAATGATTTTGGACACACAGTCTGGGTAATATCCCATTCTTTTCATTTGATCTACTTTTAGTGCCTCTGAAAACTGTTAACAGTGACGTCTGTGGATTATCCAGGGTGGAAGTATTTTTAGTGCTCTGAGCACCCCAAGCAAACAGGAAAATTAGAGACAGATATCTCTAAACCTGGGCAAATAAAACCAAAACTGTCTGCATGGCATTATACCACTAGAGTTAAGTAATACTGTTACTACGTGTTGCATCCCCTTTGCTTTTAATATGAGTCATAACAGCCGAGGCGGGATAGTGTGTTCTGCAGGTGACGCTAAATATAAAGTCTACTTGGAATATAAAGTCACAAACAGCATCAAATCAAAGAGAAAGAAGAATTCAATATTCTTTAAACTAAAAATGTTGCATGTGACATAAGTGTTGATGATGTAATCTGATGATGGTCGTCTGTGGACCTGGATTTGACTTTCATGTGTGGAAACAAACCTGCAAAGTAGATAACACCTCCCAACCAGCTGAGTCAACAGTTCTGGACGAGGTGTTTGGGACAAGTGTGAAAATGCTTCAGTGAGGACACATTCAGTATGCTGCAGCTCTCTGACCTCTAACTTTCTGTGGAAGGAGGATTAAGGTCTTTGTCTTTTACTTAACTAAAAGTACAAAAGCATCAGCAGCAAAATGTACTTTAAGTATCAAAAATAAAGTACAAAGTATGCTAAATGGGTCTGTTGTGAGTGTTATGTTTATGGTGTATATTATTGGAATATTACTGATTGTAAGTGGAATTTTAATGTGTAAATATATAGTTACATTCCGTATTCTTACTCGTTATGAAGAAACATTTTAATTGTTTCTAAACACAGCATGGCAGTGGGTTATTTTCATGATGTGCAATTGGATACAAAACACGTTGCTATAGGTAGTGTGCAAACACGGGACAAAACTGTGCGACGCCATTTTGGATGAAAAACAAATCAACAATGCGAACAACAACAACTCCGACTTCTTCAAAGTATACTGACTCTCTGGAGTCCTCTGCAAAGGCAAGATTCAGAGAAAAAGTCAAAATTTGCGGCCGTGACCCGTACACGCTAAAGCCGTCGGATTATATTGAGGATTTGGATTCATTACCGCCGATTGAATATTCAGATATTGTGAACTACCTTGTGCTACAAACGTCGTGGGCAACCAACGCACAAATGAAGGCATACAAGAGCTTAGATGCTTATAATGTCTTTGTCTCTGGCTGGGTTGGTAGTCTTCTTACCAAACCAGTGCAAGATGACAGGGTGCTCGTCCATGCCCGTGTAAATCACTCTCAAAGAGCTCGAGATACACCGCTCAAGCCGTGGTTTGTGAGTGAGAAGAGCGGCGATGTTATCCTCGCACACTGTGATTGTATGGCTGGAGTAAGCAAAGCATGTTCTCACATTGGTGCTTTGCCTTTCGCAAGTGAAGTAGTTTCAAGAATAAGCCAAACAAAAACATGCACAGAAGAAAAGAGCAAATGCCATCACATGTAAAGAAAGTGCCTTATTTACCAGTCAGCGATATGGAGAAGTAAGGTCTTATAGTGTTCGGGTATATCATAAGCACAAATGTTTAACGTAAACATTGAAAACATAGCTTTAGCATGAGCTCTTACCAGATATAAAGTGGACGCCACACACATGGGTGAATTGTGCTTTTTCTTCTGTTAAATCCTCACGAGTTATGTTGCTAAACCAGCTCACGGCGTTCAGGTAGACAGCAATTCATCTCTCTTTTGTGGATCGTTGTTTTTGATGATTTTAGGAAATCTAAAGAACCAGTTCTCTGGGTCACGAGTAGCGTTATGACCACAAGTTATACACTGCGCACACGATTGGCATTTTCTTTCAATCTTAGACGTTTAAATACAAAGAAAATTACGAAGCGTTGCAGCAACTCACACTGTGAACGGGCGCGGTCTTGGTTGTGTATATCATCCAACATGGTTGACTTACGGGTTGGGAAATAAGCGTGACGTCACATGCACACGATCTATAGTAGCATTCAAAATTAACCCAGGAAAAAAAAAAGATGATTGAAATTGTTAATTGCTATGCACAGGTGCACACAACACAGACCTAATTTTAGCTCTGTGTCAGATGGTGATATCGATTTTCTCATCTAACTCTTGGCAAGAAAGTGAATGGCCTAAGCTGGTTGGTTTCTGTGTACGCCGTCTGATACTCTTTATCAAACAGATTTTGAGTTTCTTTTTTTTTTTTAAGAGTAAACTGGAGAAGTTTGACATTTCTGCAGCAGGACAGATGTTTCTGTGGAGAATAAACTCAACATTTTCATACGAACACATTTCAACCCTGTGAGCTCATCAGACTCTTTATCTTTTCCCTCAGGTTTGAAGTCTGCTGTCACTATGTCCGACACTGAGGAATTGTAAGTCAATCACAACACACACCGCTGTGTTTCATCTGTTTCAACTTTACTTAAATTTAAAGACATTTATAATAGTCAGCTGTGTTTCATGTTTGATTGATTTGTGAATGTCTTATCTTTCATGTTTCAGGGATCAGGTCGAGGGTAAGTGGAAACCACTCAGTTTGTTTGATTATATATGATCACAAAAAAAGCTTTATAAATTAGGTATTATTCAAAATGATGACATAAAATGCTTAAAATAAAATGAACAGAATCTGTATTTAAAAAAAAATAATTGTACTGACTTTGAAAGGCTTTGTGTGTCCACACAGACTCGGACGTGCATTTGTATCTACTAATAATCATCTATCATAAGACTATAATAAGATTTCCTAACATATATTAGAAATATGTCTCAGATACCCTGCCAATAAATATGTATTTATTTATTTTACCATATATTTTGAATGCATTTGGACATACATGTTGTAAAAGTCTGTCACATAAACTATACATGTTTTCATACAAACTTAATTGGACTTTTTAAAAGCTGAACTGTCATTTTATTTATAACGTAATGTAATGTATATCAAGGTCAGTTTAAGAGAATATTTAAATGTATTTGTGAAATGACACCATGTTATATTTGTTTCTTTCGTCCCACCTTGTTTTTCCAAAACTGAAGACGAGGAAGGTAAAGACGACTGAATCGATTCCATATTTCAGATCTTTTCTCAACTGCACTTATTTGTTAGCTGCCTGATTTCACCCTTAATTTGAAGTGTTTGACGCTGACATCTGCTTTATACAGGATGTACTAACAGCTGCATAGATTTGGGTCGGAGCAGAATTTTTTAAATGCAAAGTGTGATATCTTCTTTTGGTTGAATAGCTGATAAATGTAAAACATCTGCTTTGTTGCATTTAAAATAACTTTTTAGATGTTTCATAGCATCATTAAATTCCTTTTTTAAGAGAACAATGTTTTTTTTCTTTTAAAATTTTACATTTTCCCAACAGAAAGGCAGCGTAGATGTTTATTTTCTGGCCGGTACAACGCTTACTAACTCACAGCTGTCAGTCAAACACGTCCAAGTTAAGGGTAACCTTTTCTGACCGAGTGATGTTTTGAATCACATGGTTGAGAAAATAAATGTGAGTGAGCTTCTACGCTCTCTACATTTAATTTCTCGGTATGTGACATGATTACATTGTCAAATGTTGATGTCACATCAATCCAGCTGTCATTGACCTCATTCACACAACGGCCATATTTCTAACAGTGAAAGTGGAAAACTAGCTGGACGACTGGTGAGACGAGATAGACTCAGTGATGATTGGACATATAAATCTTACAATTATCATAATAAAATGTATTATTTTAAGATTATCATGCAAAAAGTGAAGAAAGTGGAAAGTCAGCACATTTAAGCTCATCCAGCAACAAAATCAACAAAAGTCATAAAAGCAATTTAAGAAGAGTTAGACTCGTACATGCTTTATGAAAACACCCTCAATGGGACCAACAATCATCAAAGGTCTATGCCATAGATGGCAGGATCCAAAAGCAAGTCGATCGACTTGCTTATGGAGCCTGCCTCCAGAGGCCATTTGAGGAACTGCAGTTTTTGGCACTTTTTCAGCACCGCCTCTATAGAAAAACCACATCACTTCAAGTATTTTCTTCAAAAGACGACGACATGGTCAGAAATATGAACCATACATTTTTTTACCCAATGATTTGAATATAACAGGGGAAGATTTAGCGCTCATCGTACCGCTTTGCTTCCAGAACTTTCAAAATGATAAATGGACACAACATCATCACAAACCTTGATGCTCTTCAGGAAGTTTTCCACCTCAACAGTTCAATATTGCTTCTGTGTGAAAGGTCAGCTGACCTTCTCTCATCATCATGTGTTTCTCTCTCTCCAGCAGTTCTGTCCCTCGCTCACCCATCCATCCTCTCTGTAACTAAAGTAATCTCTCACTTTTTGTCATGTCTGTGGTCTTCATTAACGGCCTTCTCCAACACCCTCCCTCTACCCGGCGGTTTGGTGCATGCTGCGTGCCCGTAGCCCAGGAGGAGGTAGTAGAAGTAGAAGTAGCCCCTGAGGCGGAGGCCCAGGTAGAAGCAGAGTCGGATGTAGAGCCTGAACCAGAACCAGAGCCAGAGGAGGTGCAAGAAGGTACGTGGCATCGGCAGTCCGTTCACCCTTCTCCTGCAGGACACTCTGCACTCCAGTCCTGTCAGCATCAACACGCTGTAAAACATATCCTACCTGACAAGTCAAAGTTAAGAGTCTTAATGCAATTTTTCAATATAAAATGTATTTACTTTCAGCTTCACAACGTCACAAAGCCAATACACCAATTTTAGTCCCAATAATTTCCCTATTTCCCTATTTTCCCTATTTACATTTGTATTTAAACTCTGTAACTGAGTCCTGAGTTATGAGGAAGAACATAACATAAAGAATGCATTGCTCTAAACATTTATTTCCGAGATTAAAATATGGAAATCACAAGTGCAACTTTGCGAAACCCAATTATGAGCTTCTTCACAGGAAAGGAATTACTTTACTGAATGAGTCCAGTCATTTTCTAATAAAGTTGGAACTCAAACAAACCTAATCTTGAGCACAAAAGTTAATCTTTGCTCATTTGATTTAAATATGCTGATCTGTAATGAAATATATTTTAAAAGTTAAAAACAGAATTAACAGAGGGGAGACCTAAAATGTAAAAGAAGATAACATCTTAAATAATGGTAATGTAATGATGTTGTGTCTTATTTATACGTTTTTTCCTGTGAATTTATCTTTAAATGAGGCACGGGATCTAACTACAAAATGAGTCTATTGTTTATGTTTGTAATGTTTGTAATATTTTGTGATTTACTCATAAGTCAAAGTTATTTTAGGAATAAATATGTTGTCTTTAGAGTTAAATAAAAATTGGAATTGTTAAATTACAAGGCTAGAAAAGAGCAGAAACTCTAATCAAACTAAAACTCGTATTTCCCTTGATGTAGTTATAGAGGAGATATTTGTCACTCTTCATATCATCTTCTCTCTGCTGGAGCAAGCTGTAGACAGTAGATAGTATTACAGTATTACAAGTGCTGCTGTATCATTCTCTACTGGCAGATCTTCTTCCACTTGCTTTAGAAAAAAAATTGAAGACTCAATTGTCTTGTTAGGTTTGATATGTTTGCAGTTCACTGATCTAGCGCCCCTTTAGACCTTTCCACTGGAGGTACCTTCTCTTCATAACCGGGTTGAATTAGTGTCCGAGTGCATTCCCAGCAAGAACAGATGGTATTCATTCTTAAGAAAAAACAAAACAACTGCTGCTGTCCAGCATGCTGCAGCTAAATGTAGCTGCAGCATGCTGGACAGCAGCCAGTATCCACTACACTCTTTTATACCAAAGCATAGACAAACTGTACACAAGCGATATATCTAGTTGGCAAACAAACCTCAATACATACGATCTACTTATATACATGTGAAATATAAATAAACATACACATACACCATATACAACACTTTGAATACCGTTCATCATAATAGAGCACCCCCGTCTTTTATCCTTAATCGTAATACAAGAAAAACAAACAAAGAACAATAAAAACATACAAACTTCAGGTTTAAGTTTAAAGGCCATGTTATTTTATGCTTTTAATACTTCTTTCCCCATATGAATTCAAATTAAGTTAATTTGTTGTTTTCAATAGTCATGTGTTGTATGTAAGCATGCACACCTGCAGCATCAACGTCAGGATGTTCCGGCGTCAACACTCTTCAACAAGCGGCGGTTTTATCACATTTGCTTCCCGGGTCAGGGTGGCATGACAAGGCCAGTGTGTGTTGCATTTTATTCTTGTTCTATTGAAGAACCCTAAAGTGCCGATTGGTGTCTTGGGGCTCCTCAAAGAACCCTTGTTTTTTTAGAGTGCACTTCAGCAATGTTATCACATCACATCCCCATCAGTGTTAGCTGACACAACAAACAAAACATGTTGTCCTGTCTCCAGCATTAGTGTTCAGTGTCAGATGTGTGATTTGAATATGTGCGTATAAATGTTGAAAGGGAGAAGAAGAAAATCCGCTGCTTTTACATGAATCAAGTGCCCTGCCTCATGCGTCACCCTCTATCCATGTTTATGTCTCATTTCGTTGTTAATGACTTTTGCCATTGTTTGCATTTTGGCGAACTAATCTTCAAGGCCGTAGCAGAAAGGATGATGGGTCATTTCAGTCATGTAAAAGCTTCTTCTTCTTTGCCTCCCTTCAGTCCATGTTCAGCATTTTTCTTTCCATGCGTAGGTGAAGGGTGAGACTGGCAAACTGCTCTAGAGCGTTTACATTGGGGTGTTGTGATGTAAAGCAATTGTCCTCACGATTCAAGTCTTCCATGGAAATGTTGTTTTTGCTTGTTTGTTTTTTGAAATGCTTAAATGATCTGTGCAAACCGTTTCACACAGGGGGAGTCACTGCAGAAGTCCCAAGGCTCACTGTACGCTAGCTGAACTAATGCTTTGATGTTGCTGCTTCAGCTCCGTTTAGAAGAATCTCTGTAGCAGGAAGGACGGAGAAATCTGCAGTAAGCACTTGCTGACCACCTGTATGGAAGATTTATATTGTCTGAATGAAAACCAAATTACAAAAACGAAAAAAAAGTTAAATAGAATACACATTGTAATTTGTATTTCCTTTTTATGCATGTATGCATTTACTCATAAGTAAATGGAAAACATGTACAGGACAATTAATTAGCCTTTTGCCTTTAACAGCTGAATAATCGCATCATCAATGCTAAAATTATAAAAATAATAATATATAATATAATATAATAATATAAAAAATAAAAAGCTCCCTTGCACCCAATAGTACTTTGCATTTATTATTTGCAGGTTGCACTGAAATGCCATGCACCTCTTCACTTTGTTTTCTGCGTTGCAATCTGATTTCAACGTGGCATAGAAAGTCACAACACTTATTAAAGGCAAAGGGCTCTTTCATTAATTGTCCTTTCAACCTATGATTATTTTTTTATTGAATTATAACATAGTAAATACAGGCATAAAAAGGAAATACAAAATATATATATGTATATGTCAGCCCTACTAGGCATTGTACTTACAGTATGGTTTAAGCATATAACCAATTCTGCAACCATTTGTCTAGCAAGGACAGTTTCCTGGATTGGTCAACCAAGGAAATTGAATAGTATATTTAGAAGAGCAAAGTTAGACAGCTTAACAAACATGTTTGGTCATACAGTATAGAAAGCAGAAGGGGCTTTGTAATATAGCCAGTAAATCATAGTGACATGAGGAGCTTTAATAAGAAGGCTGTTATTTAGGAAATAAAGTTATGATACAACATCCTTATTATAACACTTCCCTCTCAAAATAAAACCTCAGGGATGTTAGGAAAGTACTCGCTGCTTGCTGTGTCGATGCAGGATTAATGCATGACATGACATGGGACTTCTGCAGTGGCTGCCATCACCTACACATTAAGAATACGAACACCCCAATGTGTTAAATGTGCTTCATAAGATGTGCATCGTAAAGAGGACAGGAGCAGGCTGACCAGTCCACTAATGATTTCTGTTCTGCTCTTGCTTTGGACGCTTGCTGCATGCAGACGCCTATGAAGAGGAAGGTATGTTGATTTGTATTCTTCTCTGTTCTTCTGATTGGACCTGTTTTTGTTTCCAGGTTGGCCAGGGACTCTTTTTACAACGGAAGAGAATTAGAGACAGGCATGAGGGGAAATAAATGGGAAGAGGAACGTTTTACTGAAGTGGAAATGTCAAGAATAAAGTTGAACTTTCAGTATAAGTGCTAACGCTTGTATTTTGATTTAATCTCGACATTTCCACTTTAATCTCAAAATGTAAAACCAAAAAAAACTTCCAGCACCCTTTTCCCCCGCTATGCCTGGCTCTAACACTCTTCCATACTTTCACATCCTTCCAATCATGAATAATATAAAGTTTGTTTCATTGACTTTCCTTGAGAGAAAGTCAGAATTGATCTGTTTGTTTTAGCGACGTGGAGGAACAGGGTGAAGGATTCAGAAATGCTGAGTCATGGTTACAGGCCCCACTGCTCATCTCTGCTTCTTCTCTTTTTTGCATGAATGTGTTCTGCCAGAGGACGAGGGAGATCAAGATGGTAGTTTGTATTTCCTGCTGAGTCGCTGTCGCTTTGCCTGCGTTTTTCCTCCCGTGTTGTCTGTTGTTGTTTTTAGTGTGAGGGTCCCATAAAAAAAGCTAATCCCAAACTTGGTTATTTGTTCCTGTTCAAATCCCAGCTGTGTTTTTTTTCACCATGCACATCCATTAACAGTAGTTACACCGTCAAACTCCCTGTTGTGAAAAGTGTGCGATGAAGTCTGTTCGGAAATTTAAACTCAAATAGTTTATGTTGTGATTCATGGCACACATTGTACTGATCCTGATTAGCACCTCAAATGTTTCACAATCTATTGGTTTGATTTACACACTAATGCACAACAAATTAATACATAATAAATAGAACAAACAGGTAGCACAGTTTACTTACACTACTTAATACAGAGGCTAACACACAGGAATTGGACCACTGATGATGAAAAGTGTTGCTAAACTGAGACTTACTCAAATGACTTTGATGTACTGGAGGTGTGAACCAACTTGCAGATGTAACTCAGCTTGTCCACATGGATCTCCCCCCTGATTAACCAGAAGCCTTTTGGTCTCTCTCCATAATCGTGTTTCTAACAGTTTGATATGTCTCTTCTCTCACTGTTGCTGTTTTAACACTGACAAAAAAACAGAGGAGAAGCCAAAGTTCAAGTGAGTCCATATATTGTTTTTTATCGGATCCATAATTTTTACATTGCTGGCACCTTTAAATTACTTGTTGCTATAATTTGAAAGTTATTTTCGTTCAACAGACCCTCTGCTCCAAAGATCCCTGATGGTGAGAAAGTGGACTTTGATGTAAGTCGACTTGCTTTTGTTGTCTGTTGTTTATCCAGGGAAAGATACATGAATGTGTAAGCTTTGTCCCGACCCTCCCAGCCCTATGTTGCTCACACGCAGTGATAGAATGTGTATTTACTTAAATACTGTACTTCATTCAAATCTGAGGTATTTTACTTCAGTATTTCCTTTTCATGCCACTTTCTTCTTTTAGTCCACTTTATATTTCAGAGGTAAAACTTTTAACTGAACAGAGCAATAAACAACACAGAACCAGGCAGGCTTCACCATGTGAAAATGTTATCAGTGAAACCTATTGAATGGGTAACATGTGAAATGTGTATATTTGCTCTACACGTGATTATAATATGTACGTCTGGCAGTGACTGTTTAACAGTGGCTGTAGTGGAGTATCTGCAAGTAACTGTATGTTCTTTTATTACCTGCTTGTTTGTTTGTTTATTTGTATGTATGTATTGTATGTATTGTTTGTAAGAACTATGTAAGCACAAAAAAGAAAGATAAATAACCAAAAGCCTGCACTCATCATTTACAGCCCAGTCTCATGAGTGTTTCACTTTCAGAGGCCATGTTATTTTGAATTAGTTGGTTTGGAGGCAACAACCTCCGTCCTGTCTGTTGATAAGTGCCGTCTCCCGTCTACCTCTTACAGGACATGCAGAAGAAACGTCAAAACAAAGACCTGGTTGAGCTGCAGTCGCTGATCGACGCTCACTTTGAGTGCAGGAAGAAGGAGGAGGAGGAACTCCTTGGGCTCAAAGACAGAATTGTGAGATTTTACCCAAACAAAAAGCATACATTACACATGCACTTCATAACCTGCAGTGGGGTTTCTATACATACTTTTACAAGGATTTTAAAGATAACAGCTGATGTTTACCACAAACTAGTAAAGCTTTAGCTTAATTGCTGTACAGTTTTGCAGCATTGTGTTTTGATTTGCGTTTTCAGGAGAAGCGTCGCAATGAGCGAGCCGAGCAGCAGAGGATTCGCTCTGAGAAAGATAAAGAGCGGCAGGCCAGACGAGAGGTACGTGATCGTCATCTGTGACTTCACTTTTCTGATTCTTTATTGAACTGTTCAAATAGATTCACTTTTACACATTCCCATCCGTTGTTATTTACAGTAAGAGTAACTTAGTTAATACCAGGCTGAACAGCAGCATCACACTGACCTCTTCTGGTAGTTTCAAGTATGTCGAACATGTCACCACACCCACAGTGATGTCGGAGTGTACCGAGTACATTTCTACATCACTGCGACAAGGTGATATGTTCACTGGATGCCAGCTTAACTTTTTGTGGATGTAACTTTCAGAAAGGAAAAAATAAAAGCAGTTAATACCCAAGTGATTGTCTTTCCACTTGTCATGCTGTCAAATTGTGATATTTTAAAATGAATCTTAAAGGCAGAGCGGCAGAAAAGGGAGGAGGCAGACGCCAACAGGAAGGCGGACGATGAAGCTAAGAAGAAGAACGTGCTGAGCAGCATGGGATCAGGCTACAGTAGCCACCTGCAGAAGGTAGTATTTTATTACTTTATTTCCTTTTTTGTTGTGATTTCAAAGTGTTGCTTCAACCTCTTACATGACAGAAAGCAGCATGCGTTTGTGAAGACGTGGTGTTTTAACTGGTAGGATATTTCTAGATTGACCAGAAGAGAGGCAAGAAGCAAACTGAAAGAGAAAAGAAGAAGAAGATCATGTCAGAGAGATGCAAACCCCTGGACGTCAATGATTACAGTGACGACAATCTGAGGTAACCAGCAGGTGGAAACAACAAGACAAGTCACAAATATGTTTTCCGCTTTGAGCACCACAAGCTGCCAGAGTGCCATCTTGTTCCATTAAATTCGAGATAAGGCAGACATCTCTACAGCCAATAACTCCAACACTTGGCAGGTCACACCAAAACAATCTAAATTGATAAATTGCACTAACAGGTAAAATATGTATTTTTAATTTTAGGGTCAACTGTCCCTTTAATGGTGCCAATTTGCAAAATGTAAACAAATGTAGGCTTTAATAAGGAGGGCTCAAGTGCTGACCCACAATTTAACTCAATGAATTCATCGCAACATTACCCTTCCTGTTTACATCCCCCCAACGCCTTATGGGAACTGTGGTCCAAAAATGTAATGCATGATTATCCCCCAAAATCAAACAAGACAAAGAATAATAAAGAACTATATTAACTTTTTCCATGTTGAACTATCACTATATAGATTTTTTCGATATTACTAAGGCTCAGAATTTCCCATCAACTTGGTTGTTATATCTCTGGACTGTTACCCATTAAAATACAGTTAATTACCCTGTGGACATATAGACAAACAAACTCAAGCAATATTCCATTGTAAAATACTATTAAAACATATGTAGTACTGCTTATTCTGGAATAAACTATACATGGCATGCCCGGCTAATACATGTAGTGACTGCTAAAATCCTGAAAATAAAGAGGCAGAAAAAAAAGGAAAAAGAAATATGAGGTTTCAAAGAAAATAGAGAAAAACAATTAATCATTACTGGAAGGAATTTAAAAATCAGAACAGTGTGCTGGTCAGATTCTAATGTATTCGATGCATTATGCATGTTGTATGGGCTTTGGACATTTTAGTGTCGTCACTCAAGAGAATAATGTCTTCTCTGTGCAAAATGTCAAAAGCGAAATAGCATTTAAAATAACTGTCTCAAGACAAAAGTTAAGAGTTAAAATAAAGGGGTTTTCTAATAACCTTAGACTCATTTGAAGGAAGCAACATGTAATTTTCAGCTGCTGCAGAAGATTGCTCATTGAATGTTGGGTTCCTGCTTTGTGTTTGTCAGGGAAAAGGCAAAGGAGCTGTGGGAGTGGCTGCACAACCTGGAGGCGATCAAATACGACCACTGCGAGAAGCTCAAGAGACAGAGATATGAGGTCAGTGAGGAAATGTTGTATGTTTGTGCACACACTTCAACACACTCCAAATGAGTTTCTCCTCTAGTGGGATGGGTAGAGGAAAAAAAAATATATCTAAACTCAAGCAACACTTGTAGTATAAAGAACTTTATTGTTGGACTAACTCATTTCCATACAAACACATAAATACACAAAATCAAAGACTAAAATTTTATTTATTCCTGAGTAAATCTGTTGAATTCCCATTCACAGATTGCTCCATACATGGGTTTGATCCAGTTAATATAAACATTAGCTGGACGCCAATACTTCTTTGTTACATTAAGGGTATTTGTCACACTCTTGATACATGGTGAGAGTCAACAAATCATCTCTTTGTGACGTGTATGCTAATGTCTACATTCAAGTTAATATTTACTTGTGTATCAAAAGTGCTTTCTACAGTGTTTCAGGGAAATGTTCGGTCAGAAAGGTAGAATGTACTCAACTTTTTGTGTAAATCCCATTGACTCTGTGAAATCAGAACAAACTTTAGGCAGTTTAGGCCTAAAATACTGTGGATTGTGTTCAATTGATGGTATTTGAATGTGTAAAAAGTTGCATGTTGCAGTTTTAAACAGAGAATCTCACAGTTCTGTGTCTGTATCTGCTTCAAACACAGCTGTTTGTGTTTCAGGTGGTATCTCTCAGAAACCGCATCGATGAGCTGCAGAAACAGTAAGACACTCGAACAATCAAAGAAACTCTGCACCACAGTTCATCACATACAACATATTTATTCTGTCTTTGAGTGCACATACAGTATGTTCACACTGAAATAATGACAAAACAATCAGACTTCAATCCATATTCACACACTCTATGTGTGATGATGATACTTTAGTGAAAACACTGAAAATACATTTAATGAAATTTAAAAATTAAACTCAGAAAACTTAGAAATTATGTATGTAGTAATAACTATTTGTATATGTTATGTGTTGACAACAATATTCTACTTTAAGTAAAAGTAGTAATATTGCAGTGTAACAATACTTACTCAAGTACAAAAGTATCAGCATGAAAAAATAATGAAAGTACCAAAAATAAAAGTTCTAATTTTGTAGAATGACCCATTTCAGAATAAAATATTATTGGATTATAAATATTGATGCATTAATGTGTTCATCACTTATTGTTGCATCTGGTAAAAGTAGTACTTTAATCTGTAATAATATATGATTTATTAGTGGATTTAAATGTTAGATTAATCATCTAAATCTAAAATGTAATTAGTATCTAAAATGATCAAATAAAAAAGTAAATAAAAATTACAATATTTCCTTTTCAAATATAAAGTTGCACAACATATATTTAATTAAGTTTAGTAAAAGTATCTCAATATTGTATTTAGGTATAGTACTTGTTCTTAGTTACATTCCACCACACAATTTTAAATATATCCATTTTCAATGTGTGATGCTGTAATCCAGATTATACGTTATTTAAAGCAGATTGCATTTTCAATAAGAATTGTTATTATTATTAATGTAATGTTAAATATTAATAGGTCCAGGGTTGCAACTATGAGGGTTATGTTTGGAAACTAGAGGGCGATGTAGCTTAAAGAAATAGAAACAGTAGTTGGTTTGTTTCTTATCCTGTGCTGCTTTGCTCTCTTATATATTCAATATTTTAAATAATATCTATACATCTATAATATTCAATTTAAAGCCACCATAAAGGATCCCTGTAAAAGTCGGACTCTTTTCTTTTTGCACTTTGCGCTTTGCAGCAGCAAGAAGGGAGCCGCCTCACGCCGCAGGAAGTGAGCGGCTGATGAGCGACGATCAGTCCGGACAGGAGGCGCCTCCCCTCGGCTACATCAGATGCTCAGACCCCGTAGACACCCGCAGCTCCGGAACAACTGGACCTCTTAGTGTCTGCTTGAGTTTTCTGGATGATTTTGCTTTACTGAAGAAATTTTAAAAATGTCATCACTGTGTTTATGTAAAAAAAAGAACAAGATTCAAATCAATAAAAACCTATAATTATTGATCCTCCAGCGTGTATTTTGAAGTTTGTATCAACCCTAACCCGAACCATCTGTGGATCTAATTGATTAGGGTCCTGAGAATAAACAGTACAGCAGGTTCATACAGTTAAATTGGTATTTTTGACTGCTTAACAATCCTGCATCTGTAGGGGATAATATTTTAAATCCTTGACTAACATTTTGCAGTTCATTGTTGTTTTTATATATTATAGCCTATGATATTTATGTCATATTTAATTATATATTATTGTTGAGCCTACATTTGATTCCGTACTAACAGTCGAGCTCTCAGAACTTTAATGAAAATGTAATAATTAACAACTTTTCAGTCTTACTTTTGTGGACTCGTACTTTCTTGAGTTTTTTGTTTTAATCAGTTACTTTACATGTATGCTACATAAGTAGTAATAGTACTTTGTTATAAACATTTTTCAAGTCGCATCAAAGTAAAAACAAAAGTCACATGAAAAAGTCTTGATAAACTGTGAAAATGGAACAACAGAAATTGGATAAATTAGCAGCTGCAGCAGAGAGGAAGCTGCAGGTGTGTCTCTTCGCCTGTCCGTCTGAAGCTGCAGGTGTGTCTGTTCGCCTGTCTGTCTGAAGCTGCAGGTGTATCTCTTCGCCTGTCCGTCTGAAGCTGCAGGTGTGTCTGTTCGCCTGTCTGTCTGAAGCTGCAGGTGTGTCTGTTCGCCTGTCCGTCTGAAGCTGCAGGTGTATCTCTTCGCCTGTCCGTCTGAAGCTGCAGGTGTGTCTCTTCGTCTGTCCGTCTGAAGCTGCAGGTGTATCTCTTCGCCTGTCCGTCTGAAGCTGCAGGTGTATCCCTTCGCCTGTCCGTCTGAAGCTGCAGGTGTGTCTCTTCGTCTGTCCGTCTGAAGCTGCAGGTGTGTCTGTTCGCCTGTCAGTCTGAAGCTGCAGGTGTGTCTCATCGCCTGTCCGTCTGAAGCTTCAGGTGTGTCTGTTCGCCTGTCTGTCTGAAGCTGCAGGTGTGTCTCTTCGCCTGTCCGTCTGAAGCTGCAGGTGTGTCTCTTCGCCTGTCCGTCTGAAACTGCAGGTGTGTCTGTTCGCCTGTCTGTCTGAAGCTGCAGGTGTGTCTGTTCGCCTGTCCGTCTGAAGCTGCAGGTGTATCTCTTCGCCTGTCTGTCTGAAGCTGCAGGTGTGTCTGTTCGCCTGTCCGTCTGAAGCTGCAGGTGTATCTCTTCGCCTGTCTGTCTGAAGCTGCAGGTGTGTCTGTTCGCCTGTCCGTCTGAAGCTGCAGGTGTGTCGGCTCCCGAGGTGACACTGCGTTCAGCAAAGATTCATGTTAAATGTGCTGAACAGCTGAAGGCCGGGCGTGGCAGTGTATGAACAATGAATGCACAACAGTGTAATTAATGGTGAGGACATTATTGGTTATTGTTGCAATTGTTTACATCCATGTTGCTTAATAATCACTGATGTATTGCACCAGCTGGCAAGCAGTCTATCCTAAATCAAACACACCCACGATGAACAACAGGTGCATTCTCTGAGAAGCTAACGTGCTAACATGCTCATGGTGGATGCTCCAGGTGACTTCTACATGTGCTGAGGAGCTTCTACATTTAGAGGAAGACTGGAGTGGTAATACTGCAACAGAGAGTTTTTGTTAAGCAGAATGAACAAGCACAGAAGTTTAACCTGGAGCCAACCGAGGAGGACTTGATGGTGCAGGACACTCAGACAGATTAGTACAACAACAACGATACTGTGATGGTTGTAACTTGTTCCATACATTTTTTTGTTTATTGCGCATTTTTGTGTAACTGTGTGAGTTGTGTCCTCCTCTGTGGTAGATTCCTGTAATGCTATAGCCTATCGAGGAAGTTGTAGCATAAATAATCAGCAGTTGTATTCACAGGCTGCAAACATGTGTCTGTAGAAAAGGAATGTATTGTTGGTTTGGACATGAGGGTATTGTTCCACATGTTAATACTTTAATGGACTTCATCTGGAAGCTTACAGATGGTCTGAGTACATTTTAAAACTGTATTTCCCCAATGAGAGATTAACAGCACTTTTTATTCTTCTTTTACTGACCTCACAATCACTTATACAATTTCAGTTATAATTCTGTAAAGCTAATATAATCAATATCTTTATATTAACAAAGTATCAAATCATAAAGACGAGCTGACAGAGGATTATCATCGGACTCAACATTTCCCCTCAGGTCTATGAAGCGTTTAAGTGTCTTTGAGCACTTTGTTTTGGTTTTTGGCAACTTTAGTGTTTTGGTTTAGTTTGTGGTGCTCTCATCAGTGTTGTTTTCAGTGGAAGAATTCTCATAAACCCACCAAATGACTGATAAAGTTAGCGACTAAAGCCAGAGAACAGAAACAGAGCTAAAAGAAGAGTCAATATTGAACTGAAATCAAATTCAGCGGCAAAGCATGTTTGGAACCGAGAAAGAGAAGACGTCGAAGACTTAAATATACATGAAGCTCAAAATACCAGCAGTTGTTTCTTTAGGACAATGAAACATTTCACTTTATATAGATTTATAATAGAGGTTATATTAATGAAATGTTAGAGTAAATTCGTTGAAAGATTTTATCAAATATAAATATTTCTTTATTAAAATGCCATTCAATCATAAATAATACATGGAAACATGACACAACAATCGCAGCATCCCATGTGTGTGTGTGTGTGTGTGTGTGTGTGTGTGTGTGTGTGTGTGTGTGTGTGTGTGTGTGTACTCGGAACAAACAGCTCTTATTTACAGATGTACATAATGGTCCTTGGTTATCATTTCTGCAGCAGAAATAAGTGAGGAAAATATAATGTTTCCTGTTGATATGGAACTCAGCAGCAGTCTTCAATGTGTTCAGGAGGATAAACACTGAATAAACTTAGATTCCGGGAAAAAAAAGTTTTTGAAAAGCTTGTCTTGGCTTTTTGTGGAAGATGAGTGCTCGGCTCCCTCAGGTTCAGATCGGCTCATAGATGCTGTTGGGTTCAGCAGAGGAACTGGAGCCTGCAGGGCTGTTCTGAGGCGATTCAGGGCCCCGGGGGACCACGCTGTCGCCTGGGGGGGCCACAGCTGGATCTGTGCTGATCCGCTGTACGATGCTGGACAAACAGTCCAAACTAGAAATTAGCGATGGTTTACTTCTCCTGGAATCTGTAAGAAAACAAACAGGTAACATTAGTTTCTGCTTGGTTAAAAAATGTTTTTTTATGATGGTCATATTTAGAGGAAACTCAAGCTGGACTGTAACGAGAGGCAATTTATTTTTAATTCAAGTGTGGGCATATTATAACATAAATCTGTAATATTAATGAATAAGATGAGAAGAATAGAGTTGTTTCCGAAGACAAATTGGTCATGTCAAAGAATAAGCTAGTAGAGTAGTAAAATAGAAAGTGTTTTTAAACACAAACACACCATCAGAAATGAGTCCTTTTACAACAGAAAGTGGTCAAATTAAAAGAGAAACAAGTCCTAATGAAGTAGAAACACATCATATTTAAGGGTGATAGGGCTGAGGGTGAAACTGACCGACTGTGTGGCTGCGGTAGGAACCGTCACTGTTCTCACTTCTGGTTGAACACGGAGAGATGAAATCCGTCTGGAAACGTAGATCAACAAAGTCAATTTAGGTCAACAACTAAACATTAATTATAGGACACAATGTTTGAGGAGAGCCACGATGCACAGAGTTGATGAAAGTAAAATGTTACTAATGTAAGCATTTGTTCTACAGAGTTTGTTGGCATTTTAATATTTAACATGGTAAATAACAAGAGAAGTTTGAGTCTGTAAAATAATCAGTTTTGTCACATCTGTGTGCCTTTTGTCCATTCAACATTTTAGCACGCAATTAGCATCTCAGGTCAAAAAGGATCAATACGCATGTGTAACTTGTTTAAATGTTGATCTGCCTCTACTGCTAATTGTTTTAATCAAGACTTATCTTTGCAACACAACAACAACAAAACAAGGAGACAGGTCAAAACATATTTCAAATTAAAATTACAAATTGATAATCATATTTTGAGCAGTCCATCTGAAAATGTATGTTTGCTTTATTTTAGAAAATCGGATTAGGCATTTATTCCCACATTCTTTGCAAATCAAAAGTAAATTGCTTTCGGTATTTGAAAAAAATGTGGAAGAAGAGCAAAGTTTGCGATTTAGTGTCAACATTTCAGTCAGAGACATTTCTTTTGGCCTAAAATGTGACTAAAAGTTGATTTTAAAGACTCTCTTCATTGAAAATGTATTGAAGCACTGTGGCCAAAAATAAATATCCCAAACGCATTCCAAACATTTCCTGAGGCAACACATGAACCGTTCAGCTGTTCTCGCACTCACCATGCCATCGGAACAGTTGGAACGGGGGCTGGAGGCGTCTGAATCCCCGCTGTAGTGCTCCAGTGGTGGGTAGAAGCTGTCGTCCCGGCCAGTCCTCAGCATCGACTGCAGGGACTCGATGTAGCTGATGGCGTTGCGCAGGATGTCCACTTTGGGCAGCCGCTGGTTTGGACTGGACGCCGTGCAGCGCTTCAGGGTCTCAAAGGCATCGTTGACCTTTCCGAGCCGCCGCCTTTCCCGCATGGTTGCCGCTTTCCTCCGGTCTTCGTGTGACGTTTTCCTCTTGCAGGCCTTACAGGCCCAAAGCAGGCAGTGTCCCGTCTGGTGGGGGCCCCCGGGAGCCCTCACATGCTCCTCCTCCTCCTCCTCTGCTACGGGAACGTGATGGTGGTGATGGTGATGAACATGGTCATCTGACTTCAGCAGGCCAGCGTGCATCAGCCGGGAGTCCAGGTCGTCAAAAAAGTTCATGTCGCTGGTGCTGAAGCAGGGGTCATCGTAGAGGTCATCAGCAGAGGAGAGAGGGAAGGGAAGGTCGGACAGATCCATCTGCAGAAGATTCGCTCAGAGCTACAAGAAGAGAAGGAAAGGTTCCCTGCAAAGTTCCTCCGATGAAAGAGAAAGTCTCCACAAAGTGTCTTCTATAAAACAAGGAAATAATAGAAGAAAAAAAGAAAGGTGTCTCTCAAATGTGTCCTGTCAAAGTCAGCTGATTTAAAAAGTAGAAACTGTCTGCTGAGGAGATCTGTGTGTTTTAAAGGGCCAGTCTGTGTAACTTCAGCTCCCTTGGCTAGGTTTGTCTTTATAAAGGAGTCAGTGTGTAGGCGGGGCTGGGGTGTAAGTGACCAATGATCTGAGGGAGGTGTGTGTGTGTGTGTGTGTGTGTGTGTGTGTGTGTGTGTGTGTGTGTGTGTGTGTGTGTGTGTGTGTGTGTGTGTGTGCGTATGTGTGTGTGTGCGTGCGTGCGTGTGTGTCTGGAAGCGGGTGTCACTGAGGGGAAACCTGGGAAGCCAACAAGGAAGCAATAAAAAAGTCAGTTTTAACAAATCATTCTGTCTGTTGAGTCTGACTTCTGATGTATACTAATAAATAAATAAAAACATGTTTAAACTAAAACGGCTCTTTGAAATGTTTTAAGCATTTTTTCAGTGTGTAGATTCCTGTCAGTTACTGGATTGTGTAAATCAGATGTTAAAAATCATTATTTTACTACAAGAAACAACTTTTTATGATACATATTTTTGAAGTGTAAGTGACTTTGTATCCACGTTAACTTTTCTTCAGCAGATAAAGTTTAGAGGACACAGTTTAGTAAAATATAAACACTCATGTGTATAAACATGTTTACCAAAAGTGTATAATAATAATAATATAATAATAAGCTTTATTTGTATAGCACCTTTCGTACAAGAATTGCAGCCCAAAGTGCTTCACAGCAAAAACATAACAATTAGAACAAGGACAGAATAAGAGCATTTACAGTACAATAATCACAGTGATGATGTAAATGAGTCTGAAGTACCATTATAAAAATAGCAGAATTAAAATAGAATAAAATAGCAGAATAAAAATAACATTGGAGATCATGCCTAGTTTCCATATCTGTGCAGTACTTAACGACCCTCCTGCCGGGAAACCACATTCATCACACCATTCTTGTTTTAAACTATCAGAGCCATATTTTGAAAGCATGAGATCAACAATGGGCCCCTGTGGCCCTTCAACTGGTTTACTCCGTTCGGCCAGTTTTTCTCCAATACACAATTTATCAGAGAAACTTCCTCTTGTTCCCGTGGTAACAGTCTATTTGATCTCATGTGAAAGGTTTCAGTATATTTCTAAGAGAAACAATATGTTGGCGGCAGCAACACATTATCATTGTCATTTATAATAATGGTGATAGAATAGCAATAATAAAGCCATATACATATTTCTAGTGTAGTTTTCTATAATTTATTTATGTATTTATGTATTTATGTTGCTGTTTTGAGCACAATCTATCACATCATACAAATATATGACAGTTTTAGACTGACTCTGATTTTCTGGTGTTTTAGTGTCTTTAATTGTGACCTTGTGCTGTAATTTATAAAAATAAAAATAAAACCACCAAAGATTTTTGAACAATCCTGTTTATTATTCATCGAAGTTTAAGTGTACTCGAGGATACTTTTAATACATTTTTGATTGACAAAGATTTTCTCGTTGTTGTCAGATCATGAAAGACTGAAACCTTCCAACGGAGACACTTTTTTTAGCTTAAAATAAGAGTAAATGTCAGTGTATCTACAGGAGCTTAGATATAACATCTAACTTTGTGAAGAACAATTGTCCAGTTATATCAGACTGATACAGAGATGTGACTGCTGAACACTGCAGTCTGATGTCATAATGTCACGCAGTCGTCAGGTCTCTGACCTCACAGTGTGTGTGTGTGTGTGTGTGTGTGTGTGAGAGAGAGAGAGAGGGACAGAGAGGGTCATCTCTTGTAGTGTAGTGTATGTGTGCACTGCTGAAGTCACACTGGTGTTATATTAATGCATTGTATATTATAAGTGTATTTTACAGAGCCTGATCTTGGGAAAAGATAAATGGCATATTTATTATTCAGCATGCATATGAAAAGGGGGGGAATGTGTGAGATTTGTAAGTTATTTTGTGACACTTGAGTCCACTTAGCTTTGACCAAAATAGCTTATTTATTTAAAATCCAATCCAATCCAATTTAAAATCCAAATGTGTAGTGTTGTTACAAAAGACAGAATAATAATTTCTCATATAATATGATATTGAAAAATTGTGTTTATATGTTGGATAGCAAATTTTGCAAATATCTCAAAAATCGTGGCAGATTGAACACTATGTTTGGATCCTCTTATGTGTTTTGTTTATATATGGTTGTGTCTTGTAAGTGTGTCCTGTGTTTATTTGTTTGTTGTCTTGTAAAAGTGAGATTGTTCACAGCTTGAGAGGTACAGTGTTGGTGTGGGACATAACAGCTCACATCACTCACAGCTTAAGGGGAAGGCAGTATGTTAAATTTAGCAGCTCGTGAAATCTAAGACAAGTGCCCTTTTAGCTGAGGCGGGTATCATTTTGGAATATCCCCAGACTCACACTCCCCCTCTCCTTGGGACACAAACCAAAAGAACATGAACCTGATGGCAGCAGATTCAAACGCTGCCATAAATGTGTTAGTCTTGGCATAATTTAATAATTTTACAGCTCTATTAAAAAGGTTATGTACACAGAAGTTCACATTAGAATTAAAGAAGCAAAGAAATAGAAACAACAATAAATAGGTCACATATTTACTTATTGTATAAAATGCTCCCGAAAAAAATTAAGTTTGGTACATGAAATCCCTGCCAAGTGTTATGAAAGTGTGATTTTAAAAGATTATTACACATCTATAAGAAAACTATCTGGAAATCATAATAATAATTATTAATATTATTCCAAATTATTTTCTGCAACATAGAAAATGTTGTGCATGATGTGCAGTCAGTTGTCTGTGGCGCTCAACTCCAAGCCCATTGGTTCCTTCTGAACACCTTTTAACAACACAAATATATAGTTTGATATTTTTTAAAGGATCAGTAACTTACTGAAACAGCTGGTCTCTGTAGTTTTTTACCAAACATTACTCAAACAGAAGGAAATAGTGCATTTGTTGGGGAACGTGTCACCCAGTGCAGCAGTGTGGCTCATTGATACGTTTTAATGGTTTTTAACAACAATGGAGCTCCATGGCACAGAGGAAGAAGATGCATCAGGCTTTGATACACACACTATACTTGTTAGTAAATACATTGAAATTGCCTTTGTTGATTAATAAAGTTGTATTGAATTCACCGTTGATTCTTAGCCTTTTCATGGGATTTGTTTACTATAAGAAAAATATAGAATATCACCAGACCTTTACTTCTAAACAAACTCAATAAAAGTTTAAGTTGAGAGGGAGAGTTTAGTTTCCTCCATCAGTGTGATCACAGACTCTGCTCAGTACTAATCCTGCAGTGTGATACTAAACATTATAGTCGGCTCTTATAATCCTGCACTACAGTTGGATAATAAACCATAGAAGCTGCTATAAGGCGGTCGGCGCCGGACTCGACTCTCTGCAGCTGGAACACAGCCGGCATCTGAGCAAGCAAGCCAATCAGAGGCCAGATAAATGCCAAGCAGAGACCAATCCCAGTTCAGCAGCGAAACAGGTTGAAGTGTGTCAGCTGTCAGACTGTGCAACACCATAATAATAAATTGGAAAAACATACATCTACATACAGTTTCAGAACTACTTCTTTAGGAAGGAGGAACCCATTTTATACACATTTATTTTAATACTTATTTCTGAATATTCTGTATAGACATTTTTACTTTTACATTATCCACTGTATATATTTACCAAGAAAATATAAAAAATATATGTTAACCTTCAAATTGCCTTCATGTCCCAGTGTTACTGTCATAAGTGGTGACACTGTCAGACAAGAAATGCTGAGTGAGTCACTTCTGATTTTGGGATACTCTGCCCTTATTTTTGCTAATCTTTAGAGAAATGTTCTGCTTTTTGGTCTTGTTGTTGACTTAAGGCCTCATCAACCCTCCCCGATTCCTCAAAATCCTAATCATATATGTATGAGTGTGATGCCTGGAACACACACACACACACCTTAGCACTTCTCCTTCTGCTCTTACGCCACCACCGTGAGTCAGTCTAATAGTTAAACCTCATACAGCAAATCTCCAAGAAGCAAAAGCTGATTAGAAATCTAGCTGAAAGGAATAGTTCACCCAAATATAAAAACATAAAATACTCACCTCCTTATGGTCTCTATAGTCCCAGAAAAGGTTTTCTATCAAATGGCGTTAGGGAGAGCGGAGCGCCTGAAAAAAGAAAGCTTATGAGTGCAAACAGACTTCATCATGAATGAATGATAGCCCAAAAGGTTATAAACAGCCGAAAAAGCATGCTTTGTTTAGGGAAAATGGTTGTGTTCGGATTTCCATGAGTGCATGAAGGACACTTGATTAATGTCATTTTTTAGAAAGTTTTTTGGAAAATGTTTTGCTATATTCCGTTTGGACTCTTTCCAAGGCTGTTCGCACTGCTATGTTTTCATTTCTCGGGTGCTTTGCTCTCTGGGACCATAGAATTCCTATATACAACTTATATTGTGTTTGTGGTAACTATTCCTTTAACTAACTGGACCGCACTTAAACCTGTACTGTGGTGTTTGTCACAGAGCTAACACATTGACAACCACGTTCACACCTACGGGTAATTGAGTCTCCAGTTCACTCGTTCATCTGCTTATATTCGGACAGTGGGAGGAAACTGGAGCACCCAGAGGAAACCAGGGTCCGATGCCACCCCAGTCCTACCTGGACACACCGTTTACATATTATCATATACTACTGCTGCCCCAGCCATGTTTGAAGAACCCAGAAGGTCATTTAGACCATGTTTTGGGGATGCTGGTAAAACCTCTAGAAATATGGTTACGTGTGTTTATATTCCTGCCTGAGTAATTATCTTTTAGAGGAACTGATGATTACTGTGACTGGAATGTGTACTAATACATGAGAGGCTCAAACTGGGGCCAGTAGAAACACTACAGAAGCATTACAGAGAAGAAAATAATGTGGAGTGCAAAGGTCCTTAAGCAATTTCCATTGCTGTGTCAATCGCCAAAATGATGAAAATTGACAATTAAATATTACTAAAATAAAAAAGAGACATCAGCCAAAGACTAAATCCCCCCCTCCCCTCCTTGTCAGTCAGTTACAGGACTGACTTTCTCAAATCCCCTTTTAGAACAGAATTTAGACTAAAAAGTTACAGGGACAAACTGGATGTCGTATTTCTGCAGGACCAACAGTCATTCCACATTTTCTCAGCTTTTTGAGTTTGTTTAAAGCTCTTAATCCCATTTCCGTCTGCTTGCCGTTACAGCGAATGTCTCCCGTTTCAGTCAAGTATCCTCCATATCCCTCCAGGGACTGATGCCAGATCAGTTTATAGCGTCGGGTACCAGGCGAGGGTATTTTTATTAGGCATGTTAGGGGGTATGTGTGAGGTTGTTCAGGAAATCTTCTGCTGTTGTGTTGGATTTGATTTGTATTTATTGTTTGGTTTGTGTGTTAGTGTGTTAGTGTGTTAGTGTGTTAGTGTTATTATAAACTGTGGTGGTTAATTAGATTTATATAGTGTATCATGATAAGGGCAAAGTATGAAATTGAATGAAACTGTAACTTTAACATTGTTGGTAAAATTGAGCTTGGATTTGTCCATCTTAATTAACATTTGACTTATAACATATGTAACTAATGATCATTTCTATTCATTTTCTTTAATTATTTAGTCCATAAAACTTGCCAGAATTAAAATGATATACACAAAACAGCCACAAAAAAAGGAACTGAACTAAGAAAAACTAAAATAAGAAAAGCATATAATGACGTATAACAAAATAAAGCACCCAAATCATTGATCATGTTTTAAGCTTGTAACTGTAACTGCTGCGACAGCACTCCCCCACCCCCTGATAGTGAGTGATACTTTATATTAGGACCTGTGGTAAAAATATTTAAGTCAGCTTTTGACTGCGGTTCCCCTTGACAAATGTTGGTATTTTTTAAAAGCACAACAAAAAGAGAAAACAATGTTTTGAAGATTGACAAAGTCAAGAAAAATTGGAACGACAGAATAAAGCAACTATGAGATATGACGAAAGGTCCAGGGTCTGCGGGGGCCCCAGTTTGTGGGATTAAGGTTAGTTGCTGCTGTTGTTTTTCCTCCTACTGAACACTCAAACAGTAAATCTCCACCTGACATCAGCGTCATCATCAAAACTCAAACGAGGAAACTATGAAACCTCCTTCTGGTGACATGTTGGGACACGTAGAACAAGACAGGGGGGCAGTCTGCTGGACCTGGATGTGGTTTCCAGATGGATCAGAGCAACTCCCCAAACACACACACACACACACACACACACACACACACACACACACACACACACACACACACACACACACACACACGCACACACACACACACTGTACCCCCTCCTCAGTTTTACGACTCCTGTTAACAGTAAAAGCAAACTGACCGTCGTCTGGCTTATGAGTTGTTCCCCTAGACTTGTTTCTCAGCAGCCATGTCGTGTATTTAATGGAGGGGAGACACACACTACGAGCTCACTTAAGGCCTCATTATGCTTCAAACAAAGCACACGTCAGATTGTCTGATTGTACGGCGAAATCTGGGGAACAGCCTTCATGATTTTTGTAGCTTTACGAAACAGAAAATTCTGACAATCCTGCCAACTTCACAAAATCCGCCAAGTGTGCGTAGGTGAGACAGGGTTTGAACTTCTGTCTAAAGATCTCCTTTTTACAATATATACTACTTTGGTCAGTTTTTGTGTGAACAAGCTGAGTCCAACATTATGAATGCCTTTGAGGAGAGACTCTCTTTGTGTTTGTGTTAACAAAACAGATCGAGGCCAGAACCAGAGGATCAACTACAAAAGCTACGACCAACAACATTTTAAGTTTGACTAAATGTTATGTCAGAATACAAAGCATTTTCAGACAAGCAACTTTCATCTCCAGATTTCTAACACATTAAGACACTGAGAGAACTCCACTTATTGCAGGTAAGTTCTGTTGGGCTAACCTGGTTATTCCCCAGTAAGAACAGATTTTGTGATTTGTAGGTCAAAAAATGTCCAAACGTCTAAATCAAAACTGAGGTAAAATGTCTAGGCTGTTTGTGGCAGAAGAGGATCTGATCTACTGTAAACTGTGGTGATCTTAGGTATATAGGCATTAAGGTGCATGTAGATGCAAAATCTGTGTTTGGGGTTTAAAAGAAACGGTTTAGAAAATTGTGATTTTTTTATGTGGTATTTTGTAAGAAACAAAAACAATTAGACTCAAGTACAACTTATTAATTCAAAATTGCTTAAGATATGGCAAAACTGCGTCAAACATACATGTATGGGTTAAGAATAAACAGGAAATCAGTGAACTATAATCTAAATATGTTATAAAATAATGTTTGTAAAATAAATAAAGTCCAAACTAAACCAAAAACGCAGTCAGCTTCAACACGCAGCTGCTGTGTGTTGATGTGATATGAGAGAGGAGGTGGAGTTAGACAGGTGTACGACTTCTCTGTGGTCAGACAGGCTGATCGACGCTGCCACTGGCTCACTGTGAATTACTACTTCCTGTTGCGTGGCGAGGTGGTTGACCTCTGGACTCACTGTGATAGCCGCGACTAACTGCTCTAGTGCAAGTAGCCTGCTGACACACACACACACACACACACACACACACACACACACACACACACACACACACACACACACACACACACACACTATTTCTGCTCTTTCTATTGTCAGTCTGGTTGAATCATCGAACAGCGTTTTGTTCTCCATGTACAAAACAAACATAGAAAATAACATCTATTTGTAAAGAGGACTTTACAACCTAAAAGCAAGAAAGACCATTCAGAAATATAGAGGAGTCCTCTCAGACGTCTGACTGTACACATCGAGCTTTGTGGCAGGAGATTACACACTTCTGAATGGTAGTGTACGTTACAACTTCTATTTGTTACTAGTAAACTCTTAGTGCAAACTCTTCTTGTAAACACAACTGCAGTTAACTGTGTAACTGTGCTCTAAATGTATTAATATTCTTACAGTAATTTCACGCTGTATTGTTACTATACACTACAGTAAGTGGGCGGACAGTTGCTGCTCAGGTTTTCCCCTGTCTTATGAAGCAACACTGCAGTTATGAATCACCACGGCTGAGAGAAAACACAGAAATGTATTTCTTCACTTGGTATTTGACTTACTTTTTACTTTTTTAGATTGAAGTATTTTAATCCACTATGTTTATCTGACAGCTATTACATAAATTAAGATTTAACATACAAATTACCCCATAGATTATGATGCATTCTTAACTATTAAACTAGCAGTATAGATATTTTTTAAATGATCTCGACCTTGACCAGCTACATTTACTTTCCCCTTACATGTTAAAGCATTCTTTATAAAGGTCCAATAACATAAAATATATAATAATATAACACTGAAAAACGCCTGCATAATGAGTATTTTTACTTTTATTGATTTCAGTACCTTTTGTTTCCAATATTTCTGTACTTTTACTTAAACTTTAAATGAAGGAATGTTTACAGTATGGTGTTACTAACTTTACTTCATTAAAAGCTCTGAACACTTCTTCAGCCATTACTCTGATTTAAGGAAGCAGCACCATCGATCTTTCTGCTCTCGTTCCTCCTCTGTGTTTCGGTCTTGAGAACAGATCAGGTCCACCTCTGTCTTCACTCCTCTCAGGGGTCAAAGGTTAAATCAATTCAACCTGCTCTCTCTATCTGCTTCTGTTGTGACAAAGCCATCAGGTCACTTCCTGTGAAGGGGACAAATGTCAAGCGCTCTGTCTCAGGACGTCACCCGATGGCCGGGGTCTGGCCTTGTCATCAGCTGCCTCTGACGTCAGGATGTTTTTACACTCCTCTTCCTTCTCCTCATGGATGTAAATCAGAGCAACGCTGCCGTGCAGTTCAAAGACGCAGAGACAAAAGGAGCACGGACTGGAGTGGTGCTGACGGGTTTTATGAGCTTCTGACTTGAACAGGAAGAACTAGTGAACTCATCAGCATAACAAACTAAATCTTTTTAAATAGTTTTCTTTGGTAAAAGTTTGATAAATATCGAGACAAATGACTTGTTGACTTGACTTATTGTCAGAACATAGTGAAAATAGTGAATTTCCCAGAGCCAAAATTGACAACTTAACAGTCCAAAACCAAAAAAAAATATTTTACAGAGAAAAACAAGAAATCCTAAAATACAAGAAGATTGTGGCATAGAAAATTGCAGATTAATGTTTTGTCCATTTCAAAATAATGTTTTAATTGTATCATTACAGCACTCTTTTTTTGACCATTTAACATTTTAGATTGCGTTTGCCAAAATATAATTTTTATTTTATTTTATGTAAATAAAAAAAATCCACAAACATAATTGAGAAACACTTTAATAAAACAAAAAATCAAGGTTCTTTATCATTATTATAAAAATCATTCTCAGTCAGATGAATCAACTCTTTCATAATCAACGTAACCAAATAAAAAGCTCTCTCTTATTGCCTGGTAGTTTTTTAATATACAGTTTAAATATTCTCTCTTTTGATAGTTTCTGGGAGATCATGGTGGCTGCTGCTTTTGGGAGATTTGCTTTTTTCTTTCCAATAACTGCAAGATTATTAAAAGTTACAGTGTTAAACCAATGATATTAATGCAGCTCTGTCACATGTCAGAATCCTTGAAGCACGGATACAGGACATGTGAAACCATGCTCCAATTTCAGTGACTGTAGACGGTGCACTGTATCATATTACTGTATGAGCTCATATTCAGCAGTCTGTGTGAGTTGGCAGCAGACTGGGAAATAGTGTGATGGAGAGAAGTGCAGCAGACCTTCAGCGCAGCGCTCATGTGGAGGTTTTACATAATACAAACATTCACATAATGCCTAGATAGTAGGATACAAACAATAAAAACTCTAATTGATTAAATGGAAAATAATGGCATGCCAATTATTGAAAAATAATCGATTTGTAATTGTTATTAAACTTCATCAAAACACTGAAGTCTATGATGCAAAGATGCTGAACTATTAAAGACCAGTGGTGGAAGAATTACTCACATATTTTACTCTGAAATACTCTGTTAGAAGTAAAGTACTTCATTCAAAATTATATTTTATTAAAATTACAAAAGTATGAGCATCAAAATATACTTAAAGTACCAAAAGGTAAAGTATTCATTATGCAGTATGACTAAATTATTAATTTCATAATAACATGTATTATATTATCGGTTATGGATTGATTCACTTTAATGTTGCAGCTGGTAAAGGGGGAGTTAATTTACTTTACTTTATATGTGTATACGTATATATATATATATATATATATATATATATATATATATATATATATATATATATATATATATTTATATATACTGCTGGGTATCTTAATGTATGATATTCCATCATCATTTACTATCTGATTATACTTTGTATTATGAATCAGAAACGTAAGTAAGTAAGTACTGTAGTAGATTAAAACATCCAATATTTGCCTCTGAAATGTAAAGGAATAGACGTGTAAAGTAGCAGAAAATGGAAATAATGAAGTAAATTGCATCTTAAGTACAGTATTTGAGTAAATGTACTTAGTTACTTTCCACTAATGTCAAGCACTGATATGAAACGTGAATACTCTCATTGCTTGGAACGACTGAAAAAAGTCACAGGGCTTTTGTTTCAGGTTGGTTTCATAAAGACTTTACACCCATTTATTTACTGAACGCATTATTGTGTTACTATGTATTTATTTATTTTAAAATACAGTCAACTTTATTGATGGTCAATGGAATTTGTCCCAGCTGGACGATGATCATAATAGAACAGCAGGAACCTGAGCTCAATTCTGAGGCCCACAAATAAAGCTATGAATGTTTGTGTAAATTAGAGATTTCAGTTTTGGATTCTTGATACATTTGAAAACAATACTAAAAATGTGTTTTCACTTTGTCATCATAGGTTACTATGTGTTGTCCAAAACGTTATTGAATCAATTCAGAATTTCAGATGTTTCAGGCAGTCATTAGTTTCCTCCCTTTCCGTATGGTATAAAAATCAAATGGCAGTCTCTTGAGTCTTTCTTGAGTTGAGTAAATGCATCACGGTGAACATCACATCTGCATTTTGTTTTGTCTATTCATGTTTTTGTTCTGTGTGTGTGTGTGTGTGTGTGTGTGTGTGGTGTGTGCGTGCGTACGTGCGTGCGTGCGTGCGTGCGTGCGTGCGTGCGTGCATGCGTGCGTGCTTGCGTGCTTGCTTGCTTGCTTGCTTGCGTGCGTGCGTGCGTGCGTGCGTGCGTGCGTGCGCAGCTGTTTTGAGCTTGTCAAATGGACAGTCATTTTCCAGTGGTGTAACTGTAAGCTTTCACCCACAATGCATTTCTCTCTTGGGGGGGATTGTTGTTTGGAGTTGGGGGGAGGGGGGTATTGAAGCAGGATTACTGGAAGATGCAGGAAGATGACCCTTCAGCCCCCCACCCACATCCCTAATACTCCAGTACTACTACTACTGCATTCAAATCTTTACTCACCTCAAAGTGTGTAAGTATCATCAGCTAAATGCACTTAAAGTATTTAAAGTAAAAGTACTCATTGACAGAAATGCTACGTAAACGTAGCAATGCCACAGTGGAGGAATGCTCTGGTACAAGTAAAAGTCCTGCTTTACAAAAGGTAAACGTAATCATTATGCAGAATGGCACATTTCAGAATCATATAGGCCTATATTATATTACTGGATTATAATTATTGATGCATTAATGTGTTCATCACTTCATGAAGTCGTCTGGTCCAACATGCTAAATGCAAACCACAAAGCCATTATGGGACGTAGAGAGGGGCCAGGATGCATAAAACTCTCTGAAGATTCATGACTGAAACATATGCACACATTATTTTTGTCAGATTTCTAAAGACACACATACTTTATAGTTTATACTTTATTTAGGATGAGGTCAAGTGAATATGAGGAAAGTTTGCTCGAGGCGTTAGTTCCATCAATCTGAATGAAATGGCGAAAACTGGAGCGTAGAAACGAGCTATAAACTACTGCTAGACTATTTCAATGGCATACTATACTATATGTGTATACAATGTTTTATGGCATGTGATATTATGATATGTTTATGGCATACTATGCCATGACATTTTTATACAATGTTTTAGGGCATGTCATACGATAACATTTATGACATGCTATACTATGACATGTTTATTTAATTTTTTCATGGCATGCTGTGATGTGACTTTTTCGTGACATTTTATGGCATGTTATACAATGATATTTATGACATGCTATACTCTGTAATTCTTTTATGACGATGACATTTTTATGACATTTTTATGGTATGCTATACTTTGAATGTATTCACTTTGTTTATGACATACTATATGTTTTGTTTTATAACATTTGTATGACATACTATACTATTTTACTACTATTTTAGTAATTTTTTATGGCATGCTACTGTTTGCTATGACTTTAGATTTCATGAATACTTCTTCCACCACTGCCCTACTGGGGTATGGGGGGTGCGGTTCCCAAAGTCATTTGAGTTCTCAGACCATCATGTAAACAGTATGTACTTTAACCACTACACCTGAATTTCTGTACAGCTCAGCACCGTTGCTGCGTGATTTCACTGCTCGGTTTCACCATCTGAGCTCTTTGTGAGATATTAACAATGGTGGCCCGGCTTACATGTCTGCTAAGAAATCCCTGGATTTTGTGGGTTCACGGCTCGGTATCATTTTCCCGTCTGCCCGTGCCAACATGCTGCAGCATGTAATCGGCCGTATGTTCAGACCAGCCAGCCAGTCTGGAGTCTGAGATACGAGAGGAGGAGGAGCAGATTTACTGGTCTGACTTCCTCTGGTTATCCATCCTCACACATCTGGTGAAGTATTTGATTGATACTGGACACTGAGTCTCTGAAATTAAAGAAGCAGTTGCAGTTTTTTCATATGGTCTGAACAGTCCCAAATGTTGCTCTCTCACATCTGCTCAAGAGTGTGACTCAACACAGTGAAGTCAGAATACATTTGAACAGTTAAAGATTACAGTTCTACATCTAAAATTAAAGCCTTAAAACAACAACTGAGAGTTTAATACTAAAGCAAAGCTTTCGTTGTGTTAACTAACTTTATCTTTCTGATTAGAAGTCTCTCTTGGATTAATATTAATACATTGGACAGGGTGTCAATAACACAAACAAACTAACCGATTGAGGCAACGCAACCCACAACTACCGTGTCCTGCGAGGTAAACTCACTGTTTTTGTTAAAGGAGCCTGGTGGCTTTGAAGAGAGGATAGATAACGGCTTCAGTTCCCCGTCGGAAAGGGCTGTCTGACGACAAGGTAAAAGGGTGAAAATGATCTAAATATAACGTACATTTAAACTGATATTGATATTTTTAGCCCTTTCTTTTAGGTGGCTAAAATACGTTTCTCTGCTGCCCCGTCCACAGCAGTACATTACTTTGTTTCAGTGCTGATGTTCCTGTCTGCTTCTCCAAACTGGGGCCGTGTTTACCGCCATCTACTGTCGGTCAAATGCCTCATACAACCGATCCCTTTAACACACCTGAGCCAGAAAAAAAAAGAAGTGAAAATGGGAGCCTAATATAACAATAATATAAATAACATAATCTTTACTACACACTATCTTCCTATCTAATGAACAGAGGAAGAAAAGGTTTTAGTTTTTCCAAAGGAAATATTTATTGAAAATGCGAATGTACATTTGTATGATACAAATCCTCTTTAACTCATCTATCCAGGTGGGTCTGTTTGATGTGAACAAACACATTAAGAGTTTAGTCCAGAGAGAAACCTCAATAACGCTCTCCTAATATAATCTGTAATCGGGAATAAAACCAAATAAAAAATTGAAATCCTGTTTGTTGGTTCTTCAGTTGGGCCTAATGCTTCTCTTCTCTCCATGTTGTCATCCATAGAAATCAGAACGGCTGTGCTCTATCAAACTCCAATAAATAAATAAAGTGCTCCACGTACAGCTGGATTAAAATCAGTTATACACCTCACTAGTGTTGATTATATGAAGTATAGTTCACATCACTGAATATACAGTTTATTGTTGTCTTTCTAAAAGTAAAATATCTAAGAATTTGATATTGCAAATCATTTAAAAAAGTAAAGTTATTTACAAAAACAAGTCACAACATGAGAAATTCTGGGTAAAATATGAATCTCCAAACAATGATGGACTGAACCAAGCCGAGACGATGTCAAGGTTCGTCTCCTGAAACTTTGTATCACAACCCTCTTTTTTCTAAATCTTGTGTTTTTAATAACTTTTACTTTACAGTCATGGCAGCAGAGAAGCTGAGGAGACGAGCAGATACAGTAGCTCCCACTCAAAACAAGAGATCAACTTACTTTTTTCTTTGCTAAACATTTACTTTTTCTCTACATGCTGACAGGGAGGTGGCAGTGCAGCAGTGCAGTAAAGCAGAATGTTTTGGGTCTTTGCGGCATGTTTATTTATAAAGATTGTCGGTGGGGATGGGAAGGTATGAAAGAAATGGGTCTGATGGGAAATTTGACCATTCCTGCTGAGTTTTGCTGTATTATTAGCACTGGTGTGAATTAGAGGCTACCAGTCGGCTCCAGCATGCTCTCATTGGTTCCAGTAAACGTATAATAAAGGATAGTCATACAACTTTTCTAGACTGATGTGAAAATGATACACTGAACAACTTTTAATCAACTTAAGTAATAAAAATGTTCTTCTGGTGAATCCAAATTCTCATAAATGACTAACAAAACTCATCATGGGGTGACGTCATAAGTAGGCCACTCTTGTCTTTTGTGACAAGAGGGTAAATATATGAGGTCAAAGGTCACCTTCAGTGCCCTGTAGTGTGCAGCTGCCCTGCAGTACCACCTCCCTACCAGCAGAGGCTGCAGAACAATAAATGGAAGAGCGAGAGCGTCAGTTACGCAATCCAGACAATCACAGCTCAGTATTTCACTCTCACAACATCCTAAAGCAACATTGCTGATGTGTTTCTTCTTCCTCTTCTTCTTCTTTGTTTTGTGGTTTTAGAGGATGTACATCTAAACACTGTGTGCGTATCAGTGTAGTATGTGTGTGTTTAGGACCACTGGCAGGAGCAGTCGGTGGGCTCCTGGATGGTGTAGCTGACCCAGGTGGCGTTGCCGGTGCAGTAGAGCTGCACGGCGCGCCGCTGCAGCCCCGTCTCCCTGCAGCACTTGCAGAAGCGCGCGTAGGTGTTGATGTTGTAGTTGTAGATGCTGGCGGACGGACACTTCCCATCGCATGACACAATGTTCACCTGCAGGACACAAAGATTCAGTACAGAAGGCAGCAGGGCTGCAAAAAGAACCAGCAAACTCGATAAAAGTAGAAGTAATTCTTTATAAACATCATCATCAACTCGTTGCTTTCTGTTGTTGTTTTTTAATCTGCTGTATATTGAATGTCTGCTGTTCACACAAAAGGAAAAGAGTCAAAAAAGTCCATTTACTTTACATGAGCAAAAGAGAATATTAACATTTTCTGGGACTTCTATTTCTGTGCTCTAATAATTTATTTTATAAATGTGTAACCAAGTTTTGCCCATGGCAACAAATTGTCAATTAAGATGAACTGAATAATTTCTTTGGGTTTGTTTACTTGGCGACAGGAGGCTTGACAGGACAGGATAGTTTGCATTATTTTACTCTCTTGTAATTTCAAGTTAAGTTTGTTTGCAGATGACATACTACTTTCTCTCACAAACTGTCTTAGCCCCACCTTTATCAGCTGCAACAAAAAAGTGATGAAGACATTATTGCATCAATAATTACAGTCTAATAATATAATGTACATTATTCTGAAACAGGACATTTAATAGTCTGTGTAACATTTACACAATAGTATTGCTACTTGTCCTCACCACTGTGTGGTATACTTAGAAATGTATTTGTGTTATGTTCAGAATTCATTAAACACAATTTTCACAAAAGTCACAAAGCATACCGGTCTGTTGCTGCGACAGTCGTTCTTCCTGATCGTCATCCTCACTGTCACCTTCTGACACGACTTCCCGTCTTCTTTGCCTGTTTGCACGACAACAAACCAAATCAGTTGGAAGTCCACCAGATATACCCAACAAAACATCTGAACTGCTGCATGTCGAGACGCAGCAAACACCAGGAAGGGGAGGAGGAAGTGCGAAAAGAAAAAGGCTGTGTATCATGCGCAAGCTGTTAAGCTGCTTTGGTGGATGGATGACTTGGATATGAAGGAAAGAAATCCATATATACAAGCTTTATTTAGTTAGAAAGTCAGGGAGGAGAGACAAATGAAGCTTCTTCCAAATGAGACAAAACTAAAATATTTTAAAAAATAAAAAGGGATGATGAGATCATTCATGCATTTATCGTGTACACAACATGGCTTCAAACAAATATTTGAAACAACTTTAGAAATGTGTAAATAAATTACATTTATGAAACAAAAAGACAGTTTCTGTAAACATGTTCCGTCAACTTTTTAGGCATTTAAAATAAACATAAAAAAACAAAAACCCTGAGCACAAACTTAAAGCAGCTATGTGTGGCATCTAGTCTTGTTCCACATTAAGGTCACATTTCACTCCTTTCACCATCTGCCACCACAAGGAAATCTTTTGATCTGTTTGCTCTTGGATTACAAACAATCTTTCAGAGTAAGTAATCTATCACAGTAATATTTCATTATAGAATCATTTATAATAATTGTATTAGAGTATTACAACTATTTTTTCTTCATTGTGACTCATGGAAGGTCTTTATCTGGTTACAACGAACAACCAGTTAGTGATAATATAGCAAAATTGGAGAAATGTTCAACATAAACATTTGAAAGATTACAATTTTGTTTTGTTATGGTCTTGTGTTTTACAATATGTTACGTTGACATCTCACATATTGCACAAATGTTGTGTGGATACTGCATGTATATACAGTAATATATATATATATATATATATATATATATATATATATATATATATATATATATATATGTATATACGTAACTATATATCTTCCTTGTAAATATAATTGAGTTAGACTTTTTATCTCACCTTGTTCTTGTTCTTTTTCTATTGTTTTTCCTATTTTATTGTTTTATTCTATTTGGATCAGCTCACGAAAGGCAGATACATTTGCTATAGAGCTCTCACATGCTAAGGCAGGGGTTGCAAATACGCTGTTTGTTTTGATTGATGAAATATGTCAAATTGAACGAGAGGAAATTATCTTTTATTGCAATGAGCAGGTTGTATTTTGCAAATTTGATTAAACAGACCCCAGCTGTAGTCAATTTAGAATGAGAACAGAACGCAGCATCATAGCTACACAATTCGTCTAATATCGACCCAGAAGTAATCTTATTTAAACTTGCTGGTTAAATATCAAGTGTAACCTTAGCAGTACCAACAAACTTACAGCTTGATATTTGGATGTTTCTTACAGTTTTACATCTTTTTTTACATATTTTGTTCTGATGCTTGAACCAGGAGATTTTTCATTTCTTGAACGTCCTACCGCTGTCTATGCAGAAAACTTTACTTCATGAACGCTGGATACTCAAAATAGCTGTTCCATTTTGCAACTCTATTATCTTATTATTAGTGTTTTTAAATAAATAGGCAGACGATTGTTTGCGCTGATGATTCTTTGATGGTAAAATGCCTCACATAGCAGCTTCAGTTTCCCACACAGCTCTCCCTAGTAGCGGGGCAGCACAGCAGCCGAGGTGGAGCAGCATGCAGATTTTTTACAGCAGCTACATGACATACAGGCCCCGACACCAACCCACATCAGCATCTACTGACACATGCAGACGTCTAAGCCCGACTACTGGGCCACTACCAACAGTACATTGTTGGCAATCAACAATGCACTGCCCAGACAGTGCTAAATGGGGAAAGAGTTTAGCTGTCGTGTACTGAACATGTACGTGATCCACAGGGAGGAGCGAGTTTAAATCCTTGTTACTGTCCTCTCAAGTGTGACATCATTTTTGGCCTACATAAAGGATTGTGTCCCAGCCTCCTTTCAGGTGTAAAATCCCCATTAAAAAATAGTTTTGGTAGCATAGTTTGGCTTTATGCTATTGATTGTTATTTGAAATGAGACGGCAGTTGAGAGGACGCTTCTGGTAGGTTGCGGTCAGACATCCTGTGTGTTTTATCATTATTTAATTTTTCTTGGGAGGGAGTACATTGTTGAATATCAACAATGGCACTGACAAGCCTTGTTGTTTTGGTACCTCGTTCACAGTTTGTGTTAACTGTGGGAGTCAGGGGGCTAACGGGGAAAGGGAACAGAGAGAATCCAGTACCTGGTGGGATTGGTACATGATGGTAAGCTGCAGCACATAAACCACAAACCCACTTGCATTTGATCAGATGCTTTTCAGTGACTGCTCCTTCCATCATTTGGCACTTTTAAAAAGATATTGGTTGCCATTTTTTACTGAATTCACTGAAAAGCACACTGACATATTTCTCAAATCTGAATAAACATCTGACAATAATAACGGAAAACAACAGCTAGAATAAATTTTTCAATGTGTTTGAAGATTTTGGTCTGACTGAAGGGCAAACATGTTGGAAACATGTTGAGCGGCAGGTGAAGGCGCTCTTCAGTGTCAGCTGCAGCCTACAGCTCTACACTAACTACAGAACTGCTGCTACGCTCAGATCAGATACTCACATGTCTTGCAGCATCCGTCCATGTAGCTTACAACGGTTCCACCAATCTGCAGAGTCAAAGTGTTAAGAAATATAAAGAAAGTCCTTTTTGTGCGAAACCCTCTGTCTTTGGACCAGAGTTTGGTTTTCAAAGATGATATTATTTTATTTAAGTTCCCGATGGCTGCTATTTCGTGCAAATATTCAATATGTCAGACTACAATCTGGGGTATGCTGCATTTATCGCCTGAAAAATCTTGTCAACAATCAGCTGTTCTCAAACCTTTTCTGAAACTTGCCATCTTTCACGCAATATTAATTTAAGATCAATATAGGCCTCGTCATATTTTAGATATGACTGACATATCACTTGTTTATCTTTTCTTTCAAACTCTGTCTATGTTGTTGCTGTTTGTATAAATCTTGCAAACCTTTGATTGCCTTCCAAGCATCAGAATACATGTGTTGTTATTTTTCTTTCATAAATCATATTTGTTCAACTTAACATGCTCTGAAACTTTTGAGAACCAAAATTCTCCCTTGTTATATAATAGTGTGTGTGCGTGTGTGCGTGTGTGCGTGTGTGTGTGTGTGTGTGTGTGTGTGTGTGTGTGTGTGTCTGTGTATTGCTGCATGCTGACCTTCATACACTCTGTTTCGTTGAATGGTGGGCAGCTGAAGGAGTAGGAGATGAGCGTGGGTCCAGACAGAGTGTCTGTGCAGTCAAACTTCATGCAGTTTGATACCCAGGACTTCCCCGGCTGAAAACACATTGGCAGCATCAACAACCACAACTTATGTAGTACAGTACTACTAATTCTACTAATACTACCGATCCAACAGAGACTAAAACCACATTTGGGTATCATCTAAGACTTGTTGAGCCAAGATCGTTGGCAGTACACCATTTTATTATTATCTTAACAAACCTGAGATTACTTTTTAAATTCAAGATCAAACAATCCATCTGTGTTATGGCTCACTGTTGACAAGATGAACAAAAATATGTTTCTGAAAATGATCATACAGAGTGGTAATATCAATATTCATCTAGTGGTAATTAATGATAAATTACCAAATTGAAATTCTTTCAAAATAATCAATATTGTATTAGAATATGCCATATCATATATGGGGTATAACGACTAATGTCACATTGTTGTGTTTTAACAAAGCCTGAACGTTCAGTCTTTTCCATATTATTCTTCAAAACAAACAAGCAAACAAACAAAAAACACTCCTAACAAGTCACAAGAAATGAGAAAAAAAGCAATAAATAAAATCAGGAGTTGCCAAATTCAGTCCCAGAATGGAAGTTCCTCTAATGAAAGGGCCACGGGTCGGATTTGAACCTGGGCTGCTGTGCTCTATTAGGTGAGCTACCTGGGCACCCTCACAATGGAAGTTTACCAAAAAATATATTTTAACTCAAGGTTCACTTACTACTAGCTTTCAACTGCAACTCATGGTCTTTGTCAGCAGATAGTTTGTTCAGTTATCTTGGAGATCGCTGAGTTGTGATGACAAATGGCTAAAGTTTGATACTTAGGTCACATAATAACAACTGATAAATCTATCTGCTGATGAAGACTCTGAGATGCAATTAAAAGCTCTGGAAAAAGCTAGAAGGTGGACCTGGAGTTAAGATATTTCTTTTGAATGACGAGATGTTCAAGATGTTCTTTGTCGCAGACTCACTTTGGTAAAGTTTCTCGGTTAAAACTACAGATTATATGAGAGAATATAAATAAATATAAAATATTCAGTATTACTGTTAATATATAATTATTGCATAATTCCTTGACTTCCTACCTTATAAAGAACTGTCGTCCCGTTCTCGTGTTCGTAAATGCAGGAAATATTCTTACAAACGCCACAGCACGTCGTCTGGTCCTTTGGAGGGACGTAGATCTGATTCTGAAACAAACACAAGATACATTTTGTGAAACGATAAAAAAACACAATTTTCAAAAGGTGTGTGTGTGTTTTTCTCCCACTGGTATGAGAGCTGTTGTTAAGATTACCAGATGTGGTCTGTCATCATCTTTATTAGTTCTGTCTAAGTGAATCAAGGTATAGCGTTACATGTTGAGGTGACCAAATCATCTTTGGTCATTTTGTGACATCTATCTTTGATTAGTGAATAAATTATCTGAATTAATTTGAATCTATTAAATCAATTGTCTCCAAATGCTCTTGTATAGTTTCTAGGTTTTATTATAGTCTTAGTTTTATATACCTTTTATTATTTCTTTATATCACTCTTTATTCATCCTCTCTGGGAACCATCACCTTATCGTGGTGGAGAGGTTTGTGTGTCCCTATGAACCTGAGAGCTGTGTTGTCTGGAGCCTAGTGCTCCTGGTAGGGTCTCCCAAGGCAAATTGGTCTCAGGTGAGGGGCCAGACTAAGAATGGTTCAAAAACGACTTCATGAAAGAAAGGGAAAGGAAAGGAGAGACCCTGCCCGGAGGAAGCCCGGGGCCCCCGTCTGGAGCCAGGCCCAGAGGGAGGGCCCGACAGCGAGCGCCTGGTGGCCGGGTTTGCCACGGAGCCCGGTCGGGCACAGCCCGAAGAAGCTACGTGGTGCCTCCCATCCATCCATCCTGTGGGCCCACCACTCATGGGAAAAACCGCTGGGGTCGGGTGCGCTGTCACATGGGTGGCAGTGATGGTCAGGGACCTCGGCGGACCAGACCCGGGCAGCAGAGGACTGGCTCTGGGGACGTGGAACGTCACCTCTCTGTGGGGGAAGGAGCCGGAACTAGTGCGGGAGGTGGATCGCTACCAGTTGGATCTGGTGGGGCTTACCTCCACGCACAGTCTTGGCTCTGGAACCGTACTCCTGGATAGGGGTTGGACTCTATTCTTCTCCGGAGTTGCCCAAGGTGTGAGGCGTCGGGCCGGGGTGGGGATACTCACTAGCCCCCGGCTGAGCGCCGCTACGTTGGAGTTTATCCCGGTGGACGAGAGGGTCGCCTCCCTGCGCCTTCGGGTTATGGGGGGGAAAACTCTGACTGTTGTTTGTGCCTATGCCCCAAACCGCAGTTCTGAGTATTCGGCCTTCTTGGAGACCCTGAATGGAGCCCTGCAGGGGGCTCCAGTAGGGGACTCCGTAGTCTTGCTGGGAGACTTCAACGCACACGTGCGAAACGATGGAGACACCTGGAGAGGCGTGATTGGGAGGAAGGGCCTCCCTGATCTAAACCCGAACGGTCGTTTGTTGTTGGACTTTTGTGCTAGCCATGGAATGGCCATACCAAACACCATGTTCAAACATAAGGATGCTCATAAGTGCACGTGGTACCAGAGCACCCTAGGCCAAAGGTCAATGATCGATTTCGTAATCGTATCATCTGACCTGAGGCCGCATGTTTTGGACACTCGGGTGAAGAGAGGGGCGGAGCTGTCGACTGATCACCATCTGGTGGTGAGTTGGATCAAGGGGTGGGGGAAGACTCTGGACAGACCTGGTAAACCCAAACGGGTAGTGCGGGTGAACTGGGAACGTCTGGAGGAAGCCCCTGTCCTGGGGATCTTTAACTCACACCTCCGGCGGAGCTTTTCAGCCATCCCTGTGGAGGTTGGGGGCATTGAACCTGAGTGGGCGATGTTCAAAACCTCTATTGCTGAAGCTGCGGTGATGAGCTGTGGTCTCAAGGTCTTAGGTGCCTCAAGGGGCGGTAACCCTCGAACACCGTGGTGGACCCCGGTGGTCAGGGAAGCCGTCCGACTGAAGAAGGAGTCCTTCCGGGTTATGTTATCCGGGAGGACTCCGGAAACAGTTGCAGGGTATCGAAGGACTAGAAGGGCGGCAGCTTCTGCCGTGTCAGAGGCAAAGCAGCGGGTGTGGGAGAAGTTCGGAGAAGCTATGGAGAAGGACTTTCGGTCGGCACCAAGGTGCTTCTGGAAAACCATCCGGCACCTCAGGAGGGGACCATCCATGCTGTGTACAGCAAGGGTGGGACCCTGCTGACTTCAACTGAGAAGGTTATCGGCCGCTGGAAGGAGCACTTTGAGGAACTCCTGAATCCGACTAACACGCCCTCTATGGTTGAGGCAGAGCTGGAAGCTGATGGGGGATCATCGTCAATTTCCCTGATGGAAGTCACTGAGGTAGTCAAACAACTCCACAGTGGCAAAGCCACAGGGGTTGATGAGATCCGTCCAGAAATGCTGAAGGCTTTGGGTGTTGAGGGGCTGTCTTGGTTGACACGCCTCGTCAACATTGCGTGGAAGTCTGGGACAGTGCCTAGGGGTTGGCAGACCGGGGTGGTGGTTCCCCTATTTAAAAAGGGGGACCAGAGAGTGTGTGCCAACTACAGGGGTATCACACTTCTCAGCCTCCCTGGTAAAGTCTACTCCAAGGTACTGTAAAGGAGGGTTCGGCCGGTAGTCGAACCTCTGATTGAAGAGGAACAATGCGGATTCCGTCCTGGTCGTGGAACAACGGACCAACTCTTCACTCTCGCAAGGATCCTGGAGGGGGCCTGGGAGTACGCCCATCCGGTCTACATGTGTTTTGTGGATCTGGAGAAGGCGTATGACCGGGTCCCCCGGGTGATACTGTGGGAGGTGCTGCGGGAGTATGGGGTGAGGGGGTCACTTTTGAGGGCCATCCAATCCCTGTACGCCCAAAGCGAGAGTTGTGTCCGGATACTCGGCAGTAAGTCGGACTCGTTTCCCGTGAATGTTGGCCTCCGCCAGGGCTGCGCTTTATCACCAATCCTGTTCGTGATTTTCATGGATAGGATATCGAGGCGTAGTCGTGGAGGAGAGGGGTTGCAGTTCGGTGACCTGAGGATCTCATCGCTGCTCTTTGCAGATGATGTGGTCCTTATGGCATCATCGGTCTGTGACCTTCAACAGTCACTGGATCGGTTCGCAGCCGAGTGTGAAGCGGTTGGGATGAGGATCCGCACCTCCAAATCTGAGGCCATGGCTCTCAGCAGGAAACCGGTAGATTGTCTACTCCGGGTAGGGAATGAGCCATTACCCCAAGTGAAGGAGTTCAAGTACCTCGGGGTCTTGTTCGCGAGTGAGGGGACAATGGAGCGAGAGATTGGCCGGAGAATCGGAGCAGCGGGGGCGGTATTACAGTCACTTTACCGCACCGTTGTGACGAAAAGAGAGCTGAGCCAGAAGGCAAAGCTCTCAATCTACCGGTCGATCTTCGTTCCTACCCTCACCTATGGTCATGAAGGCTGGGTCATGACCGAAAGAACGAGATCACGGGTACAAGCGGCCGAAATGGGTTTTCTCAGACGGGTGGCTGGCGTCTCCCTTAGAGATAGGGTGAGAAGCTCAGCCATCCGTGAGAGACTCGGAGTAGAGCCGCTGCTCCTTTACGTTGAAAGGAGCCAGTTGAGGTGGTTCGGGCATCTAGTAAGGATGCCACCTGGGCGCCTCCCTAGGGAGGTGTTCCAGGCACGTCCAGCTGGGAGGAGACCCCGGGGAAGACCCAGGACTCGGTGGAGAGATTATATCTCCTCACTGGCCTGGGAACGCCTCAGGATCCCCCAGTCGGAGCTGGAGGATGTGGCCCGGAGAAGGGAAGATTGGGGTTCTTTACTGGAACTGCTGCCCCCGCGACCCGATCCCGGATAAGCGGTAGACGATGGATGGATGGACTCTTTATTCATGAATATTTATGTATGTCTTTGTGCTGCTGCAACAAACGCTGGGGATCGATGAATGTTTATCTTAAAAACAGAAACTAAATTAAAAGTCCGTCCAGTTTCTACTTTCCAGGAAGAGTTTTGCTTGAGATTAGACATTGAGACTATTTACAAGTATTATAAATATGGAATAATCTGCCGATTATTTTCTCAACTAATCTAATCTGTGTGTGTGTGTGTGTGTGTGTGTGTGTGTGTGTGTGTGGTCTTACTGGTTGGCAGTGGGCGGAGCAGTTGATGCTGTTGGTGCGCAGGAGGTGAAAGCCGCTTGCCAGGTCGAGGATGCGGCTGCACTGCCTGCTCTGACACAAGCCATCGTCGCGGTGCTCCACCAGAGTCTGACCCGGCCGCAACACGCCACGCTCGCCGAACACACACACCGCCTCGCGCACTGTACACGCACACACACACCCCCACACACACACAGATACAAGGTCAGAGCGTACGGTGTACAGGTCTGATGGCACAATTAAATTCACATTATCTTTCATTTAAAAGTCAGAATTTTTTGCTTTTTATTCAAATTATTATTTATTTCTGTATTTCTATCCCTGTTAATTGGAAATCAATTTCAATGTTTTTTGGAAATATTAAGTTTATTGAATTTGAACCAGCAACCCTCCCCAGCAGTTCTCACCACACTTGTATCTTTTGCAGGCGCACTGGTTCTGTGGGTCAGACAGGAAGGCCCGGTCCAGCTGGGCGGCCTCTCCCTACAGAACACAAAGAGAACAGAACCAGGGTCACATACACACAGAAAATACATTGAAAACACACAGAGAACCAGGGACACTGATAAACAGAAATACTTCACAAATGACACAAAAAAAACTAAATAATGCTGAAACATTAAAGTCACCAAAAACCAGAGAACAAGAGAATATAAATATCAAACTGACGCAGTGAGTCCTATACATCATATAAAATGTATCATTAGATGTCCAAACAGACGGACTAATTATTAAAAGTCATGACGTACCAGGCCACATTTTGGGGAGGTGATCTTTTCACAGGTACACTCTGAAAATAAAAAACATGAAGGGTCATCATCTTCACATTTCAGCTGCGTTTATGCTTTAAAGTTCTACGTCATCGTAAACCCAAAGTGCCAAGTCCTATTTGAAACCTTTTTAAAACCTTTTTAAAAGTGGATCTTAATCTCTTACTAAATCAAAGGAGAGTGAGGTGTGCTTTTTTGTGTGAGATTTTTAGGAGCCATACCACATGTTTGGTTTGGACAGCAGCGACCCGGACTGGACACAGGACACCACTGACATCCCAACAGGACAACCAAGCTCAGGACACCTGTAGGGCTCACACACTGCACACACACACACACACACACACACACACACACACACACACACACACACACACACACACACACACAAACATCATTTATGAATTCATAGTTTTTTTCAGCTGTATGCATTAGAGCAGGGGTCCCCAACGTGGATCATTTGGTACTGGGCCGCACAGAAAGAATAAAACTTTTTTTGTCTGCAGGACATTTTATTTTGAAAAATGAAATAAAGTGCATAATATAAAATGGAATAATTACATTTACATTATATATGGAATAATTAAATGATATGTTTTGCACATTATGTGTTATGTTGTCTATGTTGTTTAAATTGTCTTGCATGAAACCGGTCCGTGGTGCAAAAAGGTTGGGGAGCGCTGCATTAGAGCAAAACCAGACACTCTCATCCCTTCCCATATACACTAAACCAGGGGTGCCCACACTGTTTTGGCTTGCGAGCTACTTTAAAACTGACCAGGTCCAAGTGATCTACCTGTATTAAAAATGCTGCGATACATTAATATTAAGTCTCCACATCTTCTCTATGTATTACGTTAAAGGTTCAGTTGGTAATTTTTATTAAACTTATGAACTGAACCTGAATATTTTGCATATTCCTGCACTGAACACTGAACAACTCTTTCATTGAAAAACAGATATATTGTACATATATATGTTTTTCAAATATTGTTCCAGTATTTGCTTTTATCTTTTATTTTCTCTTATTATGTTTATTGTTATACACCAAAACACCAAAGCAAATACATTGTATGTGAAAACCTATTTGGCAATATTTGATCTTGGTTACTTAATAAAGAAATCACAAAGTGTGTGTTCTCTGACCACATTGGTAGGCGGGGCAGCAGCGGTCCGTGGTGTTACTGTCCACCGTCAGCACCTCGCCATCCTGACAGAGAGGAGGCATCTCCAGGCAGGAAGAACACACTGCAGAAAAACACACACTTCATTCATCACAATAATGGCTTTAAGTTAACCTACTGATGTTTCACTGATGGTTGAATAAGACACAGAAGATGGGAGTTAATTTTTGAACTGACTGCAGATGTAAGCGAGACAGCAGCTGCCGTCGGCCCTGGTGGCGATCAGACTCTGGTCCTCTCTGCAGGTGGGAACGTCCGACTCACAGAGTTCAGGATCACACTCTGTAATGCAAAAAACATTAAAGGAATAGTTTCGCATTTTAAGAAATAACTTTATTTGCTATCTTGCATTACATTCTGTGCATTGAATATGATGCTGGAGACAATTAGCTTAGCTTGGCATTAATAATAGAAATGGTGTTAAACAGCGAGCCTGACTGTCCAAAGGTTAAAAAAAAGCCTCTATAGCTATTAAATTAACACGTTATATTTCGTACATGAAACAAAATGTAATAACAATAAGTTGTTGTTTTTTACAGGTGGGTAATGTGCTTTTCTAACGATCTCAGACACAGCGACTTTATGGAGTTTCATGTCACCATGAGGCAACCAGCAGAGGCTTCAGGAAGTTACTGCTCTATGCCAAGACATAGTTTTAATGAATTGAATGAGCTTTGGAGGAGCTGGTAGGAAAATGTTTAACTTGTTTTGCTTTCAGTACAGATACTAATGAAGCTGTGTATTTAATAATAATAATAATAATAAGAATAAATAATAATAATAATAATAATAATAATAATAATAATAATAATAATAATAATAATAATAATAATACATTAGACTTGTATAGCGCTTTTCTAGAACTCAGAGAAAAAAAGGTTTGTTACTATAATTCTTCCACGTGTTTGTTGTTGCAATACTGATTTCTGGCCACAAGAGGCTGAATTGCACCACTACTCCATTCTAAATATTAGTTATTATTTTTCTAGCCAAAATAATTACATGACAGTAATGTTCCATAACTTGCTTACACACAATATACAGTATGTACCTTGTGTTTAGTCTGTGTGGAGAAATGAAAACTGACTGAAGGAAACAGGAATGAGGTAGTTGTGCACTTCAGCCTCTTGTGGCCAAAACTAGTATTACAACAACAAACAGAAACATTATCCTCGATCAATCAATCAACTGATAGATGCAGATGAAAGAAAACTATTTAAGGAACTTATAATGATTATTAAGATTGTTTTCGCCTAATCAGAGAGGAAACTCACCACAGACGTAGTCCGGACAGCAGGAGTCTTGTTTGTAGTATGACACCAGCTTCTCCCCGTATTTACACTCTGGAGGGAGCATGTCACACAAGCTCTGGTTGCACACTGCAAACAATTTAATAAAAAGACATGCAATGAGCCTCAGATTTGCTGTTCACTGGCAGATTTTAAACTAAGTCCCTGAAACCCTGGTGGTCTCACCACAGACTTTCTGCGGGCAGCAGCTGGTGTCGTCGGCCAGGCTGATGATCACCTCCCCTGCTCGATGGCACAGCGGCGCCACAATGTTGGAGCAGTTGTACTCAATGGGGACGATGATGTCGTTGTCGCAGCGGTACATGCAGCAGGCGTCTTTGGAGGCTTTCCACACCTCGCCATATGCACGAGGAACACCGGAGCTGTCAGTGCAGGCTGCAGACACACGTGCGCACACGCGCGCGCACACACACACACACACACACACACACACACACACACACACACACACAGCCATGATTTCTAGTTCATTGATAATGAGCTTACAGTACAGAAGCAAACTTCGAGCACTAAGACTGTTATTATATAAAACATTGCTAACAAATTTCAAAATATGTTTTTGATTCTGCAACACTAATTTGCGGTTTTGTAGTTTCAAGTATCTACTCGAAGTGCATGTGAACTTTTGTGATTAAAAAATAATTATTAACAGACTGATAATTATGGTATGTATTTTCCAGGTTTACTAAACAATCTCATGCCACCAATATCTAATGTTATGGCTTCCAATTCGAGACCTCCTCCTCTACAGACAGGTGGAGTGGGTTCTTACCACACTTCTCAGGCGAGATGCAAAGGGCGGAGTACGGCCGGTGGAGGAGCGTTCCCTCTGGGCACACGCAGCCCTCAGTCAGACCTGAACACTGATCCGGGTCCGAGTCAAAGTCATGGTTGGGGCAGGACTGAGACGTGCAGGTCGGCAGACAGGCCTGATACCGCAGAGTGTCGGGACACAGGAAGGCTGCAGGAAGAGATACAAACGTGACCCTTTCATTTAGACTTTATTTTAAAAGGTAAAAGTGAAATTAGGGATGTCCTGATATACTAGTATTGACGATAACCATGATATTTAAACGACGAAATATTGATATCAGGTTAATAATGTACACATGATAATATTGTGTAAATAATATTGAATCATTTAGAATTATAATAAAAATGTAATCGCATTTCTCCTAAATTAGGGTTACAGACTTGTCCGAGGTGGTATGAATAATTCTGGATTGTGCTGAGTCTAGAAAATTAATGTAGCAAAGCACACCATCATTGTAAGTAAGTTTTTGTTATATTTCATGAACTACACACTGCCTTAAGGACCCTGCACACCCACACATGTGTTTAGTTAGGCCCGTTATTACGAGTGATTCAATGTCTGCTTAATTTCAAATTGATGTCACCAAACTCCATGTACTAATAACAATGATAACATGTAAATTCTCAACAGATCCAAGAAAACTAACATGAATGTGAGAGATATTTAACCAGATCTTGTAACAGGAGTGTTGGGATTGCCCCATGGTAGAGACACAGTAATTTAAGGCTCTGTACAAGGCAGACAGAAATCTTACGGCAGTAATCTGGAGTCCTCCACTCAATGCAGATGTTGAATTTGTGGCAAGAAGCCACGTAGGCAGCCAGCGCAACACACTGGTTGTTGACATACTCTGCATCTCGTACCCAAACCTCACAGAATGTGCTCGGCGGGACCTAGAAACAAAGAAACAATCAAATAAAGTGACTGCTAATTAAAAGTATTATGTTAAGCTAAAAGTTCATCATAAGAAGTTCTCATAAATCATAAAAATATTCTGGCATATGTCAACAATGGCAGAAAAATGCTGATAAATTAATTATAAATTACAGGAGTAGGATTTTCATTTTTTATCTTTTCATCGAGCCAAGAAATACAACTGTAACAGAAACAGAAAGGCTGCTTTTTTTTCAGAACCAGGCGACCACTGGCTCCTGTGAAAGGAGAGCAACTTGGAAAAGAGTAGACAGATTGGTTAATTTACGAAGGCGTGGCAGGGGGAGAAGGCGTCGTTCTGCAGCATGAGCATGCAGACGGAGCAGTTGCTTGTCGAGCAGTTGAGCTCGCGGCGGCGGCTGTTGCTGATGTAGCTGGTGGTGTTGGGAACCTGCCAGCTGTCGATGAAAATAGCTGGATCCTCGCTTGCACCCACTGTGGTGCCGTTGGCCAAAGTCAGGTCGTTTGTCGGGTCTCCATCACAGAAACCTGAGGTGGTTGTAGGCAGGAGTTCACAGTCAGTCATAACATATGAATCCATGAATGTGACAACTATAGACTGTATATCGGAAATAGACAAAGTCACCGTGACGTCTCCTATTGGTTTGTGGAGTACGGTTTTAAGCCTCCAATTCGGCATCTTGGCTGACGCCATCTTGTTTTTGTTATTTTAAACCATTAGTGACACAAGAGGGTAGAGCTAAGTACAACAGAACGCTGAACAAGACATTTTTAGGCAACCAAACTGTTTTCTTTCATAAACCAACTTTCATGAACTGAAACAGTGGAACAAGACAGTGAAAGCGACCTGTCAATCAAAGGTAGTGATTTGTTTCTTTGTGATCACTGTAGTAAGAGGAAATTGTGTGCATTGCTAATACAGCATACAAGCACGATAGGTGTTTTAGAGAGTACGACTACTCTTACCACAGAGGCCCATTGTGTTGAGCTTGTTGCGGGAACGGTCGGTGTCGATCACCATCATGCCGGTGCTATGATACCACTGCAACTTGAGACCAGCAGGGCTGCGGATTAGGTACATGTTGCCTGTGTCGTAGATCTCAAAGCCAAACTTTTTATATCGAGGCTTGGCGTATCGAGAGTTGACGTAGAGCTGAAAGAGGGCATGTTATCAGATCAATTTTATCAGTGTTAGAAATTCATTTTGAGCTTAAGTTAATATACAAAAAACAGGATAAAGATAAGATTGCTTTTTACCCTCCTCTGCAGTCTGTTGATGATGATGTGATTGGATTTGTGTGTGATGTTGAGCGCCACCAAACACAGGTTGGTGAAATTCCAGAGGGACTTTGGAAAGAATATCAGGTCAAAATCAATGACAAATGAAATTAGTCACTTCCATTCAAATTGCTCAAAGGGAAAGTGTGATATTGACTCACTGGTGACTCTGAATCAGCAGGACACTCTTGAACCATGATGCTGACGGTCTCATTGGGCAGCTGGGTCACTATGTATGAGGCGGCCTTGTAGATGGCAACGCTGTTCCCATCAAATGTGATCACATTAAGATCTGGAAACATCGAGCAGCGACCTGGAGCACACAGGAGAGACGACAATCAAACATCACAGGTCTGGAGAAATGTAAAACACAAGAGCATGTATCGTAATTTTATTTTTGTTTGTTTTCCTCACATGGACAGTCCCACTTTGGGCAGCACTTGTCTCCATTGACCAGTATGGCAAAGCCAAGCAGGCCACAGTTCGGAGGGTCAGAGGTGAAGGGGCAGCTCTGAGATTTGTTGAACAGGACGAGCTGGTGGTTGACGCAGATGTACTTTGTACACTCATCCACGATCTCTGCATACGGAGGCTGGAGGGAAACAAATTAAAAACTTAAAACCCAAAAGTAACACAACAAAAACTAAAACGCAGAGTTGTTTGGAAGCAGGAAAGAAAACTAATATTGACTGCATCATAGGGACTGATATAACTAAAAATGTACTTAAACTCTTGTGCAAACATATCTATAAGAAACTATTGTAAACTCAAAATGTTCTTTCTAGCTTTTTCTGAAACTTTAGATATCATGGCCTACTTCAGTGAGAGGAAGTGGCCATATAAGACCGCTTGCTATCATGTCAAACGTGTCTATTCAGTAAAGAGGGCTGAGGTTATGGTCAAAATCTATATAAAACAAAAAGTAGTAAGTGAATCAAAGGTTTAGAATATTTTACTCGAGGTAAACTGTATGTTTTGCAATATGCACCTTGTACTTCAGTGTAATAAAGGGTTATAAATAAATACATGTGTCTGCTGCTCTAAAGCAGGAGAAACATAAGAAGGAGAACTTTCGTTTGTTTAAAGCTGTAGTTGGTGCTCTTATTTTGAATTAACTTTCAAAACGTTAATGTATGGCTTTTTTATTATTAATAATAATAATAATAATATAATAATAATAATAATAATAATAATAATAATAATAATAATAATAATAATAATAATAATAATACATTAGATTTGTATAGCGCTTTTCTAGAAACTCAAAGACGCTTGACAAAGTGAGTGATATACTAGTTGATGTTTTGGTAAACATATAGAACATTTCACAGATGTAAATGCAAACTATTCCAAATGTGTCCCAGTTTATTTCCTGTTGCAGTGTCACGAATGACATTGGTTGACAGTAAGGCGTCATGAACCCAGGCTGTTGCCTAGAAATACAATTCCGTTGAAACAGTCTATAAATATAAATTGTGTCAAATTGTGGAAAAATTGAACCTACAGTGCACATCCTTGTTGGTGATACAGCCATAGAAGTTGTCCCCTCTGCTGTGTGTCTGGTCGTTTCCAGTGCTGTGTAAGGTAACCCTGGTACAGGAGGCGTCGTTGCACCTGGACTCGTACGATCGACTCGGTCCTGCTCAGTAGTTTTGGCCGAGGTGACTGCTGGAGGTGAAGCGCTAGCTGGAGTAGGAATACCGGGCTTCTGGGTGGAGATCAGGTGTGTATCAGGTGGAGGCGTCACCACATGGGATGTGGATGTTGACACTTCTCTCTCTTTGGTTGTCAGGGTTATCTCCGATGTGGCTGACTCTCTAGTGGTTGTCATGGGGACGATTGTAGTTGTGACTGTTGTTGTAGTAGGAACAGGCACTGGAGCGGTCACGGTGGTCGGGCGGGGAACTGCTGCTGTTGTGTCGGCAAGTTCGGTCGTGCTCGCTGTGGTGAACAAGTCGGCAGTTGTTGGGACAGTTGTAGACGGCATTACTGACGTGGTTGTTGTGCCAGGACTTGGAGTGACAGTCAGTGGGCCAAGAGTGGTTGAGCTGGACGTTACTGGTGGAAGCCTTGTTGCTACGGTGACCCTTGCTGTGACTGGCCTGATGGTTGACCTCTCAGTCGACGTGATTCTTGGGGTAACTCGGGGTGTCGTTCTGACAGTAGTCGTCCTTGCGATGGTGGTAGTTGTTCTAGCCGGTGTAGCTCCAGCAGTGGACACCAGCCGGGTGGTGACTCTGTCCTGGACAGTCGTTGGCCTTGGAGCCGCGGTGGAAGTAGATATGTGCAGAGGAGACCAAGATGGGGGCGGTGGGGTTGTAGATCTTGTTGACACCTCCACTCTGCCAGTTACTGGATGTGTCGTCTCTGCAATCGGCTGCAGGATAACAGGTCTGAGCGTGGTGGTCACAACATCTAGTGGAGCTTTTGTAGAGCTGCTGGTGAGAAGTGTCTCAGGAATACCAGGCGCAGGTGGATGTGAGGGTGTAGCCAGTTTCCTGGTTGTGGTGGCAGGGATTTCTGCAGTTGAGATTTGAGGGGACATGGAAGTTTTAGCAGTGGTGGTTGTCGCAGCAGCCGATGTCGCAGAGGTGACAACCAGCTTTGATGTTACAGGAATGCGTGGCACTTCAGTAGTTTTAGTGGAAGTGACCTCATGGATGATAGTTTCAGAAGTGACCTCTGGCGTAGTCTTCACTGTGGGGCTGTAGAATGGGGTGGAGGAGGTCTCCCAATGGGGGGGAACCCACGGCTCGGAGGTCTGCAAGGTAGACGAAGGATGGGTGGAGCTCTCTGCTGTTGGTAAAAGTGGTACAGCAGTGGTTTCTATAGGAGACACTGGTGGTACAGTTGGTTTTGTTGTGACAGAGGGACCTGTGGACACGGTGGACGTTTCTGGAACCTCTGGAGGTCTTGAAGTTGTGGTCTGAGTGGTTTTCTCTGTTGGAACAGCAGCAGACCAGGAGGTTCTCTCAGCATAGGTTGTGGAGGTGGACACAGGAGAAGTTGTGGTAATCTTCAGAGGTGGAGGTGCAGCCGTTGTTGTAGTAGCTAAAGGTATTTCAGTCACAGTGGATTCAATTATGGTCACTTTAATTGTTGTTGTTCTCCGGTCTGAGGTAAGAGCAGATGGTGAAGTTGAAGTCGGTACAACATGGATTGGGGTTGACTTGGGTAACTCAGGAACAGTTGTTGAAGAAGTCTTTAGTACGATAGGAGTGCTGTGCAGAATCTTCTCTGTGGTAGCAGGTGCTGATGTTGTCTCTGGACTTGCGGACAATGTTGTTTTACTGGTGGTGAAAGGCGCACCTGGTGTGACTGATTCCATGGTTTTAGATGAAGTGACTGTGGGCAAAGATACAGTTCTTGTTTCGACAGGAGGCGAGGTCGGGAGAGATGAAGAGGTTGTGGAGGCTGTGCTTGGTAAACCAGGAGGAATGGGTGTAGTTGTTGTCGGGTGTAGTTGCTCCACTGTTACAGTCTTGGTGCTAGTTTCTGTGTATGCAGTGGTAGCTGTGCTGGTTACAGTAGTCCTGTCTGTTACTGTAGACGTCTCTGAGACTGGAGCAGGACTTGGACTAGAAGTGGTTACAATCGGAGTAACTGCTGCTGAATGTGTTGTAGCCTCAGTGTACTCTTTGGTTGGTTGCACAGCAACAGGAGGAGGGTTACTAATGGTGGTGGGCTGTTCAACGGAGCTTGTGGTCTGTGATGCAGGGGTAGATGGCTGCAGGGTTGTAGCAGTGGTTGTGAAGAGCGGCTGCAGGAGGTCGGTGGGCTTGGTAGAGGAGGTGACCCAAAAGAGAGCTGTGATGGCCAAGGGAGTGCTGCTTGTCCTGGACGTGCTGGGCCCGAAAGGGCTGGTAGTGGAGCTCACAGCTCTGGTCGTCCATGCTGTTGTACCTGCTACAGTGGTGGACAAGACTTCAGTCACTCTGACAGTTGACAGCGGCTCCTCCACCTCTGGCCTGACAGTAGGAGCTACTGTTGGAGGAGATGGGGGTCCTGCTGTTTTGGAAAGTTCAGGGGCTGCAGTAGAGACAGTGACTGGATGGGTCGGCTGTTCGTCAGGGGCTGGTGGTGCCTTTGACAAAGTCGTCTGTGTGCTCACGGCGGGACTAGTGGTGGTGATTTTAGTGGTAGGACCACTGTGTAAAGGGGCAGAGGATACAGTGGTACTGGTGCTGGTGCTGGTTGTCTGGAAGGGGGTGGTGGATGCAGCACTGCTTGTGGTGGTTGCAGAAGTGACAGCTGCAGAGGTCAGCGGAGCAGTTGACGGAGTTACAGGCTGCACAGCAACTGGGACCTTAATGCCTGAACCCAAACAATAAAAAGTGTTAGAGAAGACAAAAAGACAGTTTATGAGACAGACTGAAAAGAGCGCAGAAAGCTTCCTTTTGTATTTTATAATTTGTAAATTCTATTGTGTCATGACTCTGTTCATTTCAGGGTTTAAATACTTTCCTCCGCCAAGGAGGTTATGTTTTTTCAGTTTGTCTGTCTGTCAGCAGGATTACGGAAAAACTACAGGCCCGATTGTCATGAATCTTGGTGGAAGGGTGTAGCATGGCCAAGGATACCCAATCAATTTTGAAAAAGGTCTGAATCACACAGTGGATACAATAATTATGTTTCACTTTTGTTAACATTTCCATATAGTGCATTTGTGCTGCATTTATTCATGTGAAAACCTCCTCAAGTCGGAACAACAACTCAGAAACAGATGTCAAGACGTTGTTTAAACACTCAATAGCAATAAAATACAACTCGGGAAATGGCACCATCTGAGGAGCACGTGAATGCACCATTGGCCTTGCCGGATATCTGGTATATGATGTTTTTAGTATTGTTTTATCTGAAATGTTTTAAATAAGTTTAAAGGTAGGGGCTGTAATGCATGACAATATGTAAAGAGTGAACTATAAATATCATCACTTATTCTCACTTGTTGCTTGTTATTTGAAGCAAATCACCACTGAAATCAATCAGGGGATACTCACAGTCTTCAACATAGACACACCGACGGGTGACCTCATCCAGCACCATGTGTGGGGGGCAGACAGGAAGGCACCCCTCCACTCTGCACAGAGAGCAACACACAGCCATTAAAATAATGTCCATTGTACAATAAAGGTTTATGGAATACATTGGTTGTGACTGAATCACAGTTAGACATGACTTAAACGCACGTCTTAATCGTCTCAAACATCACCTTTACAATATTTTTGGTACAGGCATGAAGACATGAAGAGAAAATAACACAGAAAAACTACTAAAATATGGTGCATGGAATATTTCAGTGAGTGAAAATGTTCATTTTCCTGCAAAGATTTTATTTTAGATTAGAGCTGTGAAATGTATGAGGGAATAATTTAAAACTTTATACTTTTCCTATAGTTGCTATTGCTGATATGTCACCCTATAACTACATCTTCCCTGCACTTAGCATTGCTCACATTTAAAGATCTAATTGGTAAAAGAAGTTCCATTAGATCAGATCAGTGAATGACGTCAGATATCAAACTCCATTAAAGACCGTCTACAAACAGTTTGAGCTGTAGTGAGAGTTATTGAAGAGGTCAAAGGTCTTACTGTGGGATGGTGACACAGGCTTCAGCTGACGGGTCGCTGCAGGTCTTGAAGCAGGGGATGACGCATGAATCGTACCTCCACTGACACCGAGGACCGGGCACGGCGTCCAGGCTGGGGCCTGATAAAAAACACACAACACTTCAATGTCTCAAGACTGTCTTCTCAAACATTGTTAAGGTTTAAAAATTATTTGAGGAAGAAGTCCAGCTCTGATATCCCTGCAACCTTAAAGTTACTAAAAAATAGAAAAGGTGAAAACTTTTGCTGTAAAATAAAAATAAAAATCAGATCAGCTTCAGATCAAATTTAATTGTAGCATTTTATATATATATATATATATATATATATATATATATATATATATATATATATATATATACATATATATCATATATATATATATCTATCTATATATATCTCTATATCTCTATATATATGTATTATATACTATATATATATTATATATATATGTAATGATATACTATCTATATGTATATATATATATATATATATATATATATATATTATATATATAATATATATATGCAATCTACTGAATCCTGAACCTTCCCTGCATTTTCAGTAGCTTTAAAGTTTTAAAACATTACAATATCTGCTAGTTTAAGCACATTATTAAAGTTGTATCATTAACCTTAATATTTTTAATGGTTGTACCATTAAATTAAATAAATATATTCTGTGTATCATGTTATACACATATCAGATTTGGTATCTTGGAAACATTTTGAACATGGTTGAAATTTTAAATTAAGATCTGTGGCTTTCAACAATGCTTTGCAGCAAAAGTGTTAAAATATACATTGTCTCAATTAAACTGCTTATATTGTATTGATAGAAAATAAAATCACTCTGATGTCGCCTGAATCTGCAGGAAAACTTGTATAAGCAAAATATATCACGTTACTAATCTCACCTGACTAAAAAAGATCCTCAAATGTTTTCACAGACCAGTAATGTGATGAACTTAGAAAGCAATTTGTGTCTGTCTGAAGGCTGGACTTCATCTCTCACTCTAAATGTGTTTGGCATTCACTGCCGTCAGCAGGAAATCCAATCTGCTATTGGCTCCCAGGCCTTTTCCATTAACTAACACAAATGCTGCTGTATTTTTAGCATCAGTGATTAGCCTGACTGCTCTCTGAGCGAAGTATGCAGCCAGAGGAGTCAGTAGTCTTGACCTTTGACCCATGATGGCCAGCTGAACCCTGAGTAAAGCCTCCTGAATCCTCACTGAGGTTTCCAAATATACAGTATATCTCAAAAGTGAGTACACCCTTTAGATTTTTGCAAATATTCTGTTATATCCTTTCAGGGGATAACATTATCCTACTGAAACTTTGATATAACTTAAAGTAGTCAGTGTGCTGCTTGAATAACAGTATAGATTTATTGTCCTTTGAAAATTACTCAGTACACAGCTGTTAATGTCTAAACAGCTGACAACAAAAGTGAGTACACCCCATAGTGAACATGTCTAAATTGTGCCCAAAGTGTCAATATTTTGTGTGACCACCATTGTTATCTAGCACTGCTTTAACCCTCCTGGGCATGGAATTCACCAGAGCTGCACAGGTTGCTTCTGGAATCTTCTTCCATTCCTCCACGACGACATCACGGAGCGCACGGATGTTGGACACCTTGCACTCCTCCACCTTCCTCTTGAGGATGCCCCACATGTGCTCAATTGGGTTTAGGTCTGGAGACATACTTGGCCAGTCCATCACCTTAACCTTCAGCTTCTTCAGCAAGGCCGTTGTCATCTTGGAGGTGTGTTTAGGGTCATTATCATGTTGGAAAACTGCCCTACGGCCCAGTTTCCGAAGAAAGGGGATCATGCTCTGCTGCAGGATGTCACAGTATATATTGGAATTCATGTGTCCCTCAATGAAATGCAGCTCCCCAGTGCCGGCAGCACTCATGCAGCCCCAGACCATGATGCTGCCACCACCATGCTTGACTGTAGGCAAAACACATTTGTCTTGGTACTCCTCACCAGGGTGCCGCCACACACGCCGGACACCATCTGACCCAAACAGGTTTATTTTGGTCTCATCAGACCACAGGACATGGTTCCAGTAACTCATGTTCTTGGATTCATTGTCTTCAGCAAACTGTTTGCGGGCTTTCTTATGCATCGGTTTCAGAAGGGGCTTCTGTCTGGGGCGACGGCCATACAAACCGATTTGATGCAGTGTGCGGCGTATGGTCTGGGCACTGACAGGCTGACATCCCACTTCTGCAACCTCTGCAGCAATGCTGGAAGCACTCGCACGTCTATTTTTGGAAACCAACCTCTGGATATGACGCTGAGCACGTGGACTCAACTTCTTTGGTCGACCCTGGCGAGGCCTGTTCCGAGTGGAACCTGTCCTGGAAAACCGCTGTATGATCTTAGCCACTGTGCTGCAACTCATTTTCATGGTGTTGGCAATCTTCTTATAGCCAAGGCCATCTTTGTGAAGCGCAATAATCCTTTTTTTCAGCCGCTCAGAGAGTTCCTTGCCATGAGGTGCCATGTTGTCCAGCATTCAGAGAGAATTGTGCCCAAAACACCAAATTGAACAGCCCTGCTTATCATTTACACCTGAATCCTTGTAACACTAACGAGTCACATGACACCAGGGCGGGAAAACAACATCATTGGGCACAATTAGGACATGTTCACTATGGGGTGTACTCACTTTTGTTGCCAGCTGTTTAGACATTAACAGCTGTGTACTGAGTAATTTTCAAAGGACAATAAATCTATACTGTTATTCAAGCAGCACACTGACTACTTTAAGTTATATCAAAGTTTCAGTAGGATAATGTTATCCCCTGAAAGGATATAACAGAATATTTGCAAAAATCTAAAGGGTGTACTCACTTTTGAGATATACTGTAAGTAGAACGTGAACATCGGGAAGACATGCCTTTTACTGCAGATCAAAATACATTTTTACCAAAAGTGAAGCAAATACACTGGAGATGTTTTCTCGTAGTTATGACTTCTGAATATAATAATGACTTCTTGTAATGAGACAAATGTCAATACAAGGTTCAAAATACTGGGGAGGCACAGGCTCCCTAGAAACTTTGGTGGAGCTCTAAAATATCGTAATTTTTGATGCCACTGTTTTTATTCTGGGCAATTTATATTTTCCTATAAACAATAGGCAAATAGTAAGTTGTCAACGTTGGTGTTGTTGCACATAACAATTTCCAATCATTTTGTCTAATAAACACAATGCTCTCTATTCCTGCTGTGGCCTGCTGTGGCCATAGATGCACTTTAAGCACTTTAAGCACCTTACGTTGTGTTTCACAGCCAAAATATTCTCTGTCGTCCCCTCAGTCTATCTGTCCTCCCAACCCAATAAAGGCAAAAAAAACACAAAGAAAACACTGTATCTATGTATCTAATCAATACTAAAAAAAAGATCTTTCAAATATGAATATATCTGCGAGAAACGAGGTGACATGCAACCACTCCCTAAACTCAAGACGCTACATCAGCAAATAGCCGTGGAATTGTGTTTCTATGGAAACAGCGTGTTGACAAAGTTTACTTGCTATCAGCACAGAGACATTCACACACTCATTTCTGTTGCATGTCAGATATTAGCAATTAACTTTGTGAGTGCAATATTATTATCATTACTGATAGGAATGAAAAACAAAACTATGAAACTAAGAGCCAGGTTGCATGATACCGGAATTTCCATTTAAGATGCCTGAGCAAACATACAGATGATAAAGTTATCACATCATTATCTCCTCTCTCCTTTAATTAAAAGATCTCGTCATTATGAGATTTTCTCCTACAGTTTTTTATTTTTAGTTGGTCTCATAGTTTTAATTCATAGTTTAATTCTCATAGTTGAAATTGCTGAACCAATGCAGTTGACGGTTTTTAATGATGCTGCAAAACCACCTGAGAATTGCTGAATGTTTTAATTAGTATGAAAATAAAATCTATTAGTTTTGTTTTTAATCTGTTTTATTGTTGAATTAGATTTGTAGGGGTGACTGACAGAAATGTCATCATGATAACAATATGAAAAATCTGGTACTTTCATTGCACTTGCATCTGTAACTCTGAATTTTGTTGAGCGGTGTCATGTGATGTGTTCCCTGCACATCGGTCATATCAGTGCTGCTGACCTGTCAGTCTGAACAGCGTGGCCTTGCGGAAGCTGTCGATGTGTCTGTACTTGAGAAGGTGTAGGCGGGCCATCGTGGCGTGCAGGAAGAAGCCCAGTTTTGCGTGGGACTCCAGCGAGTCGTAGCCGGAGATCCAGGTGTTCCTATGGAGGACGAAGGTGGCCCCGTCCCAGAATGCCTTGCTCTCCTCCCACTTGGCCAGCCCCACCTGGCCGCTGGGGCTCACGTACAGGAAGTAGTTTGGTCTGTCAGCTGCCTCGAAGGAAACCCGCGATGTGTCTGTGAAAAACAAAATGATTCATCAGTACAGCAGGAACCAGAGGGCATAGAGAAGGCAGATACTGTGATGAAGAAACAAAAGCATTATCTAGAGCAGGGGTCTTCAACGTTTTTCACGCTAAGGACCCCCAAACTAGTGTAGCGTGGAGCAGGGGCTCCCCACATTTACTGCGCAAATTTCTTTTAGTTCACCCCTCTCCTTTCCTCCACTCTGTCTCTGACTGTAGGTGTGTGTCGCCTACAGTATACTGCAACACTCTAGCCACACCTTTCAGATTACATTCATTTTTAATGTGAAAGTATCAATTGGTACAGCTTTATAATAGCTTTTACACCTCTTCGAGGCAACAGCTTATTTATTTCAACTTTTCTCGCCTGCCTGTTTCTTGTCACCTATCACTTCTAAGGGGAGACCGATTAATGAACCGCTTAACTTGAATAAAAAAATCGAAATGAGTAAAAACTCTTCTTCTTTGATTGAAAGTGGCTGAAAATTAACAACTGAATTAATTTTGTTTGCAGAAGCTGTAAATTGCCTAAATCATATTTCTTGTGCATCTGCAACAGGGAGGAACAGCTGAAGAAGAAGCTGCTGACATAGATTTGTGTTTGTTTTGACATAGCACATTTGACATAGACATTAGGGAGGCAAGCTCGCTCAATATCTTCAAAAGTAAGATAAAAACATATCTCTTTACTTTAGTCTTTTAATAGTGATATTTTATATCTCTTTACTTTAGCCTTTTAATGGTGCCACTTTAAACTAATTTAAATGATTTCATACATTTTATCTATACCTGGTTTAACATTGAATGTGTAAAGGTAACTGAGATACATTTCAGAGTGTGTATTTTTGAAAAGCCTGAGATCAAATAGACTGTTACCACGGGAACAAGAGGAAGTTTCTCTGATAAATGTGTATTGGAGAAAAACTGGCCGAAGGGAGTAAACCAGTTGAAGGGCCACAGGGGCCCACTGTTGATCTCATGCTTTCAAAATATGGCTCTGATAGTTTAAAACATTTACAAGAATGGTGTGATGAATGTGGTTTCCCGGCAGGAGGGTCGTTAAGTACGGCACAGATACGGAAACTAGGCATGATTTCCAATGTTATTTCATACTATTTTAATTGTGCTATTTTTATAATGGTACTTCAGACTCATTTACATCAACACTGATTATTGTACTGTAAATGCTCTTATTCTGTCTAATCTTGTACTAATTGTTATGTTTTTGCCGTGAAGTACTTTGGGCTGCAATTATTGTATGAAAGGTGCTATACAAATAAAGCTTATTATTATTATTATTATTATTATTATTATTATAGCATAAAATAACAGAATGTAAATAATGTATTGACACATTCAATAGTACAAAACGTGTCTGATCTAGACTACAGCAGCATCGCTGCTCACACTTCGGTTAACAGTGAGACCAGCTTGTTCCAGTCTTGGCTTGCTGACCAGTCTGGAGCTCAGGTTGAAATCAGATTTGGCAATCTGATTTCAGAGCCCTTCTGCCACTGGAAGTCAATGCAAGTCCATCTTCTCCATCAGTGTTTTCACTGAGACACTTAAATCATCCAAAACACTGTAGAACGCAGAGGAAACAGTGGAAGAGGAGAACGTCGATTGGCTCGATGTCAGTCTTTCTGAAACTCTTAGAATCGCTGAAGGAGGGCGGACGGCTTTGTTGGATATTGACGCCTGATATTTGGTGGGCAACACTGCTGTTCAGGAATTCAGTTGTCACCAGGAAAATCCCAGTGTAAGAAGTCCACTCTGCGTTTTATTGAAATCATCAGTGTCAAGGTGACATTTTAAAAAGTTGTGATCAACATTGTGCAATTATCAAATTTGAAAGCAAGCCAATATGTTTTCATTCACTACTTAGGTCCAGATGAATTATAGAACGCAATAATTGCAGTTACTGAAGTTATGTTTCTAATCACTACTTCCTACAGCATGGATGCAATAACAAGACTTGTGGTTAAATATAGCTTCCTGCCAGTTTCTCACAGTCAGCAGAAACTGTCAAATTGACTTCTGTGTCTTTCATACAAGTGCACTCAGTATTCTGCTGACAGGATAACCTATCGCTGTGGTATCTCCACATCGATCGAACTTTCCCAAACTCCACTACAGAAGTTCCCTTTCATGCACTGATACGGCATCTACTGTGTCCTCCATTAGTAAAGCCGACACTTCTTCTTTTCTGCACTGACACGAAATGAGTGTAAATAAAAACTATAAAGCGTCTCAGATAACTACAAGGTTCCCACACTCACTCACTTACAAACAATTCAAGGATATTTTGTATCATTTTCAAAGTACAGTATGTTCAAGAAAACTCTTGCTCTTGTTTTTAATTATGAATGATCAAATATCAAAATGGCATGAGGCACTACTACATAAGCGAGGCCTTTTTGCAAGACATCACTCCTTGAAATGAGGAAATATGCAGAATGTTCCTCAAAAAAGAAGATGGGGTAAAACACTCATCAGAGTTGCCTCAGTGTTTATTACTTCTGAGTCGTCTCAAGTTAGAAAATGCTGATGAAATCCTTTTTTTATGTGGTTGCTGTGGTAACATAAAATAAACATCAACTACAGGATTTTCCCTTAAGATACGTTCATGCTCTCAGAGAAAGAGCTCAGGCAGCTAAGCTTTGTTGTGTTTAAAAAAACAAGAACATTCATTTAATAACTTTTAAGGAGTTTCTTTGTGCACTTCTTTGCATTTTCTCATTCTCAGGTAATAGTTGTGACTTCTGACAGCTGATAAAAACAACTTTTCCAAAGCAAAACTAAAGGAAACGGCTGCAAAAAGAGGAGTGAGAGTGCTGCGCAGGAGAAATAAATAATCCCAGAGTCGGTTCTTGTAGTGAAGTGGATCCTGCTGCGTAAATGAAGTTGAACCATGCAGTCTGAATAGATGTAACTCACCATGTGGTCGGGCTCGGCTGAGGCCCGGCGTCATCATGAACTGCGAGAGGACTCCAGGGGCGGCGGTGGCGCTGAGGTTTCCCCGCTGCAGGAACACGGAGCCACTGGAGCTGCTGGCTGCCAACAGCATTGTCTCATCCCTGAAGGAGATCAGCCTGAAGGGACCTTTACCTAGAACTGCAGACAGGAGCCCATGTTAATGTATTATTGTTACACAGTATAAATGTAGTTTTAGCTCATATTCAACCCATCCCACAAAGGCCTCCATCACAGCTTCACATTTTGCAAATCATACTAGTCGCTTTAATTTTTCTGATATTCTTTTTTTCTGGTATTTTTCCAGTGGTTCCAGGCATGTTCACTTTTGTATCATATGAAAATCAATCAGCTGCGTAGTCCATCACAACAAATCTGTCAGAGTTACATCATCGTCATGGGGTAGTGTAGTGCAGACCTTTAAAATCAACCAGTGGCTGTCTGCAAAACTACACCCAGCTGGATGTTAACCTTTGACTCTTTCTTGTATTATTTATATAAATTTGCTGCCACCTACCCATTTGCACTACTGTATATTGCATATTGTATATTCTGTACATGTTTAATGGTATGCTGTGTTATGTGCATTGTACTGTATGTACCTTTGCTGTATTTTGGGAGAATCCAAAGACAAACTGAGGTGGACAATAAAGTCAATCTATTCTAATATCTAATAACAATATGTAATAATAACAGCCTCCAGCAACAGCACTAAACCAGCTGATGTAACATTACACACTAATACATACTGTCAATGATAACAACCTTTTGATTGTTTAAGTCTGAAAAAAACCTCAATATTTTTAGCCATTAAAGTCTGAATAGTTTTCTTAAAACTGACAAACTGAATTATCCAATCTCTGAATAGCATTCATCTAGCCTGTGAACAGTTTCTGTTTTATCACTTCCTTAATATTTCTGTGTGGAAAGTACTTCAGTTAAACATCATGAATAGATCCAACCTTGTGTAAGTGAAGGGGTGTGTGTGATGTAGTTGGTCTTATAGATTAATGGAGCGTTGTTGTACCTTTGTTGTAGAATTCACAATCATATGCTGCAGAGAGAAGCATAGAGACAGTTAAAAACAATGATATTATTAATAGTTAGAGATGTTACAAAAAGCTTAATTATCAAGACAAATAGGTAATACTTTTAAATGAGGCATACTAATGGAATTATTAATGGTTAATGACTAGTATTATAAGAAGAAAAATAATCAGATCTATATGAACTCTTGAAACAGATCTGCTGGTTTTTGGTCCCTGCGTTCTGACTTACGGCACAGAGACGGGGAGCGCCAGTCGACAGGAACGCCCTGGTGGCAACAGCGCTGGGCGTATGCCGCCACGCTGGTGCAGAAACACTCACAATCGCCTCCACGACTGCAGGCACACGTGTCTGCCAGGCAGTTCATGTAGAACCAGGTAACATCCACCTGAACATGATGAAGAACAAACACCTTAGTTACAAATTCTTACAAAAACCTTAAGAATGGATAAGACTTACAAAGTAGTAGGGTCGAAAAATAAAAACCTGCATTCTCAGGTCATACCCCAGCTGACTTTTCCATAATTATCTATGTATTTAATTGTACACCTTAAAAGGCTAGGGCAGGGGTCAGGAACCTTTATGACTGGGAGAGCCATAAAAGCCAAATATTTGTAAATGTATTTCCTTGCGAGCCATACTGTCCGAGGGTCCGTGTGACTCCTCTCCTTTCCTCCGCTCTGTCTCTGACTGTAGGTGTGTGCACACGTGTGTTTGTGTCGGGAGCGAAGCCCCGCCCTTCGCGAAACAGAGCTCAAAATTGTCTGCTATATGGCTCACGAGCCCTGACCTAGGGGATACGTGTTGGATACTCCAAATAAGACAGAGGGCTGTTGTTGTGCTGTTACTCACCACCGGGTGGCAGGCCTGGAAGACTTCACTGAGCAGCACGCCACACCTCCGCTTTGCAAATGGCTCTCTGAGCGGACTGAGGCTGCAGGGGTGTCTGATATCTGGACTGTTCACACACTGAACACACACACACACACACAAACACACACACACAGTGGAGTTGAATCACACATTGTATTAGATGATAGTAGTAGTAAGGTCTGGAAAGCAGTTTGTGAAAGAAGTATTCAGATATCTTAGTAAAAGTACTAAAACCACACTGTGAAAATACTTCACTACAAGGAAAAGTCCTGCATTCAAACCCTTATAGTAAAGTATTATCAGCTAATGTATGAAAATTAATTGTGCAGTAAAGTTCCCTGTCAGTGTTTTATATATGATGTTTTTGTATTAATATTACTGCTGCATTAATATGTATATTGCATTTTTCTGCTGTAAATGTTTGAGGTTGGGCTCATTTGAACTCCTTTATATACTGTTAGGTAGTTTAATCAACGGCAATGCATGTTTGTAGCTTTGTCTCTGTCCTGTAAGAAACACGTTTCTCTAAAACGTTTACTTTTCATGAGTTTCTCAGAAAAACAGCAAACATTAAAAATCAACACATCTGGAGATACATGGTTTCACTGCACAGGAAGGGGATGAAAAACTGTAACATTTTACAAGCTTGATGATGATACAGGCGACGTTTCACTCACCTCTGCTGCAGTCCAGCTGTTTCCAAACTCCTGTGCAGTCGGAGAGTCGATGTTGTCGGGTGTCCGCATCTCATTCACCGTCTTCATGTCAAAGTTGCCACACAGCCCACTCAGCTTGCCCTAAACACATCACCAACATCTCTTTTTTAAATATCATTATATCCTGAATACGATATAATATGGTCAGCGTTTACCAAACAGTGTGAACCATACCTTTCAACATTGGAATTTCAAAATAAGGGAATTTCTTTGCCGGACTCCGCCCATATTTTAACAGCTCTCAGCCACCAATGTAAACGTAAACACGTAAGGGACGGGTATATACATTCAGGAAATACATGTTTATTTAAAGTATGTATTACTTGTACAGACATGTTTAAAAGATTTATGTATTTTATTTGATGACTTATTATCATCAATGTATTTGATGATTGATGAGTTGTGTGGCTTTTGTTTTCCCCACAAGTACTTCCTTGCGATGGCAGAGTCGGGAAACATGTCCGCTACACTGCGACTGAAATCATCGCAGAAGCTGAAGGCTACATTATTTTTAGCGCAAAGCATCGACATCTTTCCCTCAGCTTTGGTCACTTGGTTTGCCTCCGACACAGTTCTTGTCACACATGAAGTCATTGACAGTGTATGTGTTTGTGCCTCTTGGCGTGCTTGTGCTTGGACACTTATTCCACCGTGTGCAATGCTAATATCTGAATGGCACACTTTACAAAAAGCACGAGTTTGCCCGATTCTGCTTTTAATAAATAAGGGAAGGTCTCCTCCCATTGGTACTTGCATAAAGTTTTAACTTGTTTGGCAGGTACAGCTGCGTCTCCATCTATCTCCCGTTCACTGTGACTCTCATCCATATGTTTTCGTCTTCTTCTGTGTGTTTACTTGCGGATAACATTTTTCAGCTAAAGTTAAACATAATACTGCCACCTGCTCTATCGGAGGCCACTTTTTTTAATTAGGCCTATTTTTTTTTTGTAAGGTTAAAAATACGGGATAATTACGGGAAAATATTTAAACGGGAGAAAAACGGGATAGAAGTAAAAATACGGGATAATTACAGGAAAACATTTAAACGGGAGAAAAACGGGATAGAAGTATAAATACGGGATAATCCCGGGAAAAACGGGAGGGTTGACAGGTATGGTGTGAACCCCCTGTAGGCATAAATAACAGTCTGTGCTCCTACTGCAGCGTTGTTGCAATAGTCTCTGGCCACCGGTGGCAGCACTGAGCGCACTGCAGCTGAGAAGACCCCCAATTGGTGAGCGACGAAGAAATCATGTGCCACGCTTCATTTCATGTTTTATAAATGTCTGTGAGACTAAAATGTTCAACGTTTCTCTGATAGCCATCAAAAACTGAAATATTTGAAAATCTCAATTTAAGGTCCACTTACTTGCTTGTTGAGTAGCTTTCGATCATATCACATGTTTTTTGTTTGCTCAGTTGGAAAATGTCAAAAATGAACTGTTGAACTCATCTTTTAAACCAACATGGACAGGAAGACCTAAAAGTTTGAACACCAACATTTCTATGATAACTGAGCACACTTCAGCTACTGATGAAGACCATGTGATGCGGTTAAAAGCCCCCAAACAAGCGAGTAAGAGGAGTTTGAGTTAAGATTGTTTTGTCGACTGCTGTATCTAAAGTCAAGAATGAACTGTCAAGTGGAGACAGGAAGCTGATGGTGAATGTAGTCTGAATATGAATAAACACATTTTGAACTGTATATATTTTAACTTTAGTCACTCTAGAGTCAGAGACTGATCCTGCGTCCTACCTGCCAGCGAGGTCCGACCTGGATGTGGATGGTCGTCCTGCGGTCCCAGAGGACAGTGACGTCTTCCTCGGGGAAATGAACCACTGTGAAGTACCCGGCTGGCCAGATGAACATCCTCTGCTTCCTGTCAATCACACTTGATGGATTCTGCAATTAGAAAAATTGATTTTTGATTTTACTAAAATATTCTCAAATATTATTCTCGAGACTGACTAAATATGATTAGCCAACAAAAATAAGTGCATAATCCACAACAAAACCTTTACATTATTTAGTTGCAGATATTCTTGTTTTTAGAATTCATGTTCCTTTTAGATGTAGCAAATTTGCTGCTGGCAAAGTGCGTCATTCTTTGACATATAAATGAAAAGTATATTGAAAGTGACTCTTACTGGCTTCCCAGTGTCATCATCGAATGCTACGAAGGATCTGCCGATGCTGATCAGCAGAGATTTCCTGCAGATGACCCCGCTGTCGAAACAGTCGATGTTCTCGGCTGTTACACTGAGCATCACATCAGCGCTGCTCTGTAGGGAGAAAACACAATCACAATCACTACCAAAATGCTGCTGACACTTAACCTGATATAATATATTCATACTTGGAAATATATACCAGATAGCAGTGTTTGTAACTCTATCTGTTACTTCAGCGTATAAGTCTGTTTTCATTAAGTTGTATTTTATCATTTATCTATATATATTTTTTTAAATAAACCCTAAAAGCACAAGTGTAAATAATTGAATTAAAGACTCACTGTCTTACTCACTGGAACACTTGAATGTAACAAAATCTTTAGGTGCCATAGGTGGCAGCTTTTTTTATGAAAAGTCAAAATGTTTGTTTCACACTATTCCTCTGATCTACAGGTGGCTTTAACACGCTAGCAATGTACTAACACATGCAGGGAAGAAAAAGACTACTAGCAGGTAAACAATGCTGGATTTTAGATACTTGAATTTGTAGAAGGAAATGCGAATTCAACACGTTTGTTGGAGTTCAAATGTGTCAGTGAGTTAAATAACTTTAGTTTGTTTACAAGAAAACTACACAGGGCCACTTTAATTATAAAGGACCATAACTATGTTTATTTGATCTTTTAACGGCTACAGTTTACATTTACTGCTGCTGAAACTGAATTGTAATAATGTATGAAAGTCAGTGTTTAAACTTGTGTCAGATGAGTATTTCTTCACAGTGAACATTTTGCCAGTTTACTTATCTAAAAAGAGGCAACAACAATCCACTATACTGTAAATAAATATAGTATCTTGTTTACTGGAAACTGCAGTGATGGACATAAAGTCCTGATAAAAAAATACCCAAAAAACAAAACCTCCAGGCCTTAAGTGAACAGATTAATAACTAATGGGTTACAATATCTGAAAAACTACAGTGTTGACTGTTATAAATAAATACATTGAATACCTTTACAAGATAGACTTTGCATGCACCAACGTAGTCAAACAGCAGTCCGTCAAACGTCCTGTAGTGGCGGTCACCGTAAGCCATGCACATGGATGGACATGGATGAAACACACACTGGAACGTCCCATGCTGGCAAACACTACAAAGACAGCAAAGCTTCAGTGATTCAGCATCAACTTGTTCCCACTTAGTATGAGGACATTTCTTTCATGTCTAATGGCCTCTTTTTGTTGGGAGCCTCAGGTTTACAGCAGGCAGAAAAGTGGCCAGGGAATTGTCAAAGGCTGAATCCTGCTCATTGCGCTATTAGGCTGTCATCTACATCTTCTTCCCTGGCTATGGCTTGCAGAAGAAATGGGAGGATGGCAGATTGACTGAGATCACTGGGAGAGTGTTTCCTTTCACCGACGATGAACAGTCTGAAGCAGAGGGAATCAAAGAGTCACACAAGGACCCGCTCTGTTTTCAAGGCCTTTTTCTGTCCCGTGATAGCAGAGAATTATGGATATCAGGTGGCCACTCCACTGCTCTGACAATCTCAGGACTCCACGCTTTCAAGCTAAATCTGACTTTGAAAAATTAGCAGCGTTGTTGGAGATTTGTCTTAATTCTGACAGATATTGTTGGCGGATAATTAGTGGAGAAAATACAAATTTGTATGCCATGACAAAATGGATGAAGACCCACTGACGTAAGGAAAAGATCATGTGAAATCACCAACATGTGTCTATTAAAGCTTGATCTGATTATATATGTGGCTTGGTCTTAATAAATGCATGAACTTACCAATGATGGCAGGGGGAGGAGACTCTGTCGCCGGGATAATACTCCTTTCCTTTCCATAGGCAGGGGCAGGATGCAGGTTCAAAGCACTCGTCTCCATGTTTCAGCAAGCTGGGGGCAAACACAAACTTGGTAAAAGTTCTGGTTTAAGATCGTGAGACAGTATTGGTTTGAGATCAGCAGATTATGGTGATGTTTTCTTGGGTTAAATGCTGCAACTGTGGCTCCGGAGGGCCAGATATTTTCTCCATCTATAAGGAAGATACCTACTTTAGTTGGCTTGTTTGTCCATTGAGGTGACATTTACCAATGACGTTCACACAGACGCCTAAAAATATACCACCACTGGCTTTCAGGTAATGTAAAACGTGAAAGGCCTTATCTAGTGTCCAGTGTTGGGTTTTATATGCATTCTGAGCCACTGTAGAAACATTGTGGTCCAACATAGTGGACTGTCTGAAGAAGACCCGCTTCCTATGTAGATATGAAGGGGCTCGTTCTAACACAATGAGGTTTCAGGTGATTATACACTAATGAAAACATAGTTATGAATATCATATTACATTTCTGCATACAGATCCCCCTAAATACTACATACTGGCCCTTTAAGTGGTCTGAGCTCAAATGAAAGCTCAGGTAGATTCTCCATCCAGGTTCATATTCATTACTGCCAAAACAGCAAAAAGGTTTGTTTTTGTTTTTATGGAAAAAGATGTGGTGAACATCCTGCAGCAAAGCATTAGGAAATGTTTACCATATGAAAACAAAAAGACCATAAAAGCTGCTGCAAAGTGCTGCAAACCATTAAGTGGAAACATGTTGGTTAACATTGAACGCAACCTGCGACATGATGACACAGGACTTAAAGACTGTCCCAGAGAGACTGGAACAAAAATACTGAAAAATACCCATTATAACTCTCCAGAGCCCAAGGTGACATCTTAAATTGTTGCCGATTAATTCTGCTGATTAACTAACTGTTACAGTTCTAGTGAAACCAGAACCCACAATATCTGTCCAGTCAACGTTGTTTTGTTTAATTTCTCCATGAAGCTGGTCATTCCCCAACCTTAGCCAAGCAGTTTTAGCTGAAGCTAACTCGGCTTTACCACAGAGGTGGCAGATAGGTTGTTGAAAGGATTGTTCGGGAAGGCACTGATATTCATTATTGAGGTACAAGGACGTCTTGGTAATTTAAACAAACTTCTTATCAATGGACCAAAGACAAGCAGAATATGTGGTCCCACCTAAAGATATGTGGTGTTGAAGCCAATAAGAGTAAGAATAAGCTGATTTAATTGTTGGCTGAAATCATCAATAGGCCAGTCAAAGTGCCTCATAAGTCAGTGCAGTCTAACCCAGAGTTCTTATTCAAGAACTGTGGGCTAACAGGATGCTATCATGTTATAACATAATCATCATTCGGAGCTTCGGTGTTCATTTCTTTAACCCAAATATGAGGACTGTCCTTTGCCAAGAGATCGACAGAGGCAGAGCCAAAACAGGTTCGCTTCCAAAGCGGAGCGATTCCAGGAAACAAAAAGGGAGAGAGTTTCAGGGGTGGGCGACTGTGGATGAAAAGCGGTAACACTCGTTAGCTACATGAGAAAACCAGACAATTAGGATTCTCAGAGATAGAGAGAGAAACACTCTTTGTCCGGATGCCTCCATTTGCTTTCCACTCTGCGAGACGAAGCTGATAAGTATCTTGTAATATCCAGGGTTGAGCTATATCCACTGGCGAGGCTGCAGACAATGAAGTGACATACTGAATGGTCCCGCCACAAACCTCAGGTTCATCTGAGTAGAGTTACACCCTTGATAAAATGGTGTTAACAGCTTCCTTTATCCGCACGCCAAGCTGCCCTATCAATTACTCTGATCAAAGATTCTGCAATCATTCATTCTCCTGACCTACGTGCACATTATGAATAAATCCCTCATTTTCAATTTAATTCCATAAGACGATGTAAAAGTGACTGAGGAGGATGTATTTGCATAGACTGGCGACAGACGAGCGAGACGATGCGATAGCTTGACTGCAGTCTGTGGTGCAGCCGGTGTTGTGTACACCCACTGAAGATCACAGGTTTAATTATACCAGATAACAAAAGCAGAAACTGTCACACATACTGTTAATATAACCTTCAGTGTTTGGCAGGCTTTGGTCTTTTTTATGAATATCCCTAACTCTACAATCGCCAGCACTGCTCGCCGAATACCCCAAAACTTTAGTTAGGAACGAACTCCTGAGTTGTGGCAAAGTTTACCCTCAGGAACATGTTCCAAAAGCAAGCAGAGAAACAGTAATCTCTATAAACAGTATGAATGCATCACAAGAATTCAGTTTTCCGTTTCCGAGTAGCATTGACCAATCACGTTTGAGCAGGCTTTGGTTGCATGCAGGTGAACAGTCCGTGTGGAGAGCAACAGATGCGGAACATATTTGCCTGAATATCCCCTGGCTACACCAGAACCCCAGAAATATAGCCCCTTGCCTCTTGAGTCTTATATAGCCGGTGGGTTTCGAGATTGGAGAAAAAAAAAAGTTTTCTTAAATTCAGTGGAAAAGGGTTACAAGTTTCCCAGTTCCCAGTTTCAAGCACAATTAGTGGATTAAACACAAAGAATATACATATGTCACATCTATATACATTGTACAGTATTCAGGCACACGCTCAAAACTGATCTGCCTGAATGCTGTCAAATGAATTGCTTGTTATGCACTCATCATACACAAATCCGGAAACTCAGTTGGCATCGTATTAAGAAATAACATATCATTTACCTCTGCATCAGAAGTCTGAAACAGAAACCGTCCAGTTTCTAGAGTTATGTTTTTTTATGTTTAGGTTGTTTTTTAATAGTATGAAAAGTATGAAATAATATAATTGAAAATATACAACTGGATTTTGATGTGGCACCTAATATCACCCTCAAATCCCCAAAATGTTCCTCCAGCTGGCTGTTGATGTTTCAAAACTCTATACGGTTCACTGTTGAGTCATATCGCCTCCCAAACTGCATCTTCACTGACAGGTTTGAGATTGTTTTATGTATTTATTCAATACTGTTATAGTTTGTATTAGTTTATATTAGTTTATACAGGTTAATCTGCAGACAAATAGCAAGTTGTTACAGTTGTATGTATATATACTGTAACCAAAACCAAATTCAGGTATGCTGCATGCTCATGTGCTGCACCTGAAAGTCCAGGTTCATACAAGTTCAGCTGAGCTAATTGTCACAGAATGAGAAATGAATGAATGGTCTACATTTTGATCATAAACAAAGTGTGCCATTGTGAATGAAAACACAATGGGGTCTTCTGTCAGCACCTCAGATAATTATTTCCCATTAGAGGTTTTTAAGTCCTGCTGCAGATGAAGTTGACTTTGAGTTTCTTTTTTCTGTTTTTCATGATAATCATCTAAGTGCAGTATTAATATGACAGAGGGGACACCTGCTTATCATCTGCTGTCTAATTTAGAACATAAAACCAAAGCCAGCCAGTTGAAGACATGAGGCTGATGTGGAGCAGGCCAACAAAGACATGGAAGTACTTCTGAAGCACAAGAGGAATACTCAAGTATGAGACTGAGGCTTTATATTTTGTGATATTATATATTGGTCTTTGGCTCATATTCACCATCACCCCTGTGCAATAATGTGTTGGGTTTTGTACAGGATACAGGTTATTTCACAAGAAAAGTACCACTCTAAATGCATCCATAAGAAATAAGGGATTGTGTTTCTTTCTATTTGCTTAATGATTTTCGCCTGAAAGGTACCCTCAGGAGTTTTTGACCACGAGTAGCACAATGGTCCCCGTTTTGTTTGTATCGTGGACCCACAAGAGGACGCGGGCAACGCAACACACGTTTCTGCCTCTCGTTTCACGCTAGTCCTCTGATCCAGGTAGTGGTTGCAGGATTTATATTCTTTTAATTTTAATCTACAGAGCCGCCCGAGGATCATACGGTAGTAAAAAAATATATTGATGTAGAAATCTGTGCAAACAGATTGGCAAACCGTGCCTGTGGATTTAAGTTAACATGACCTCCGCCTCGCCAGACGTAAACTATGAAAAAATATTAAATAATACATTCTGAACATGTACAGTAACGTTAGCGACTTGCAGGTGTTGCTGCTGACACATAGCACCTTGCTTGTAGTTTACATGTCGCAGGGTTGAGGTCATGAAGTTTGAGCCAGCTTTGGTTGCATGAAGGTTCCGAGATAGTCAATAATCAACTTCATTCAGTTTGATCCGTACAATGCCGTCAATCCGAGGACAAAAACTAAAGTCTGCCGCTGTAAAAATAACCTGATTATTCTCACTCTTAAAAACAAGTTTCTGAAATTCTGACTCATGACTGAACCTTTAAACTGTCAACCAGACGTTGCACTTATTAATACGGCTGTCATCAGGGAGCTGAATGAGATCTCTTGTGTTTATATTTACCGTAACAATTACCTCAGAAACTCTCCGGTTCCAGGGAGTTACTAAACGCTTGTACCATGACTGGCAAGATGCTCGTCACCCCAAAGGTCATCTTGCTCAAAGGGCAGAGTAGGAATAAATGCATAGGTCAGAAAACTTTGACGCAGGATCAAAATGGCTACAAGGAGTCTCTGTACCTGTCCAACCTTTTCTCTGTCACTGTGTTTAACGATGTTACACCAAACACTGCACAAACTGATGCCATTTATACACCAGGACTGACCTGAGGAATGGGGAAGGATCATAAATGATTCATAAAGACTTTAAGTTATAGATAGAAAATCAGTATATTATATGTTGCTCAATTGTTGATAATTAGAATATGAATGTTTAATGTTTCTGTTGTTTTGGTGTTAAAAAGGTAAGTTTCACTTTGAGGATTTTTGTTAAAGCTGCCAGTTTTTTACTGTGGCTACAAAATATAACTAAACTCATTACTGACCCTCTGGCTCAAGGTTGAAAATGTCCTGAAATGTGTGACCTCTTCTAAACCTACTGTACCTTTTATATGATTCCTTTTATATTTTACATTATATAAGCGGTTGTTTTCTTTAAGGTTCAAACCAATAAAGATATTTTAAATATCTTATTTTCTTTTTTTACTGCTGGATCACTGATTAGTTAATGGGATGTCAAGATAATAAAAACCCGACATGAATTGTATTTAATATGCACATTGTATATTCAAATGTATGTTTAGCTGTGTGTTTACTAACATTCCTGTCTTTTACTTGTAAATCTTGTGTTCTGCATTATGTATTAACTTTTAACCACTTGAATATTACTCGCGTTTCTTCTTCTGTAAATTCTGCATTTAGGTGAAAGAGAAAGAATATCATTAATTATACATTAGGTGTGTATACACGCCGTGCAGATTATAAAGCCTCTGTTGTCAGCTACGATTAGCTATATAATCTGTACCAAAGCGCCATAAGCGAGGATATGTTTTGCTAACCCCTGCCCGTGTATATTGTAATCAGGATGACTCTTGGTTGATGTCACAGAATGAAACCACTTAACCCTCCTTTCAGGCCGACAGCCGGAGGGGATTACAGGGATCAGATGACTGTAATATACTCCATGATGTCTGTCCACCTCATCGACTCGTTGTAAGGACTTTTGTCTCCTACAGATGATCTAATACTCATCAAAAAATATGGCTGCTAGCAGTAAAAGAACCTTATTACCAATATATACCACTCCCTCACAAGGCGTTGGGAATTAAGTGAGTTTTTGTTATAATCAAAGTTCAACAGAATTCTAGTCAATTTCCTAAAATCTCAACAGATCAACATCAGAACAATTCTTCAAGTGGGTCAGCTGAACTTTAAAAACTGACTGGTTTGCTCAAGAGGACATCATAGAGAAAAGCTTTCCTATAATTAACTATTTATGTAATGTAGTCACCAGCCTTATCTAGTGTCATTCTGGAAATATGCAGTATGTTACTGTACAGACAGACTCCCTGAATGAACCTGACAAACTCTTTATTTA